>NC_044282.2:72559786-72859786 GCF_004027225.2 Strigops habroptila
ATAGCTGCAAGCCCAGAGGAGGAGTTGTCTTACATCACACTGAGATTAACTCCAGGTTTCTGTCATGGTCCCCATTGCACAGATGTGCACATTGTTGTCCATGTCCAGCACAGGCTTTCCCTGTGTCAGCCTATTTGCCCCATCTCAATCCAGCCTGTGCCATTGTAAGGAGCTACGAACACGACAGCCTGGGGCTCTTCTTGTTGACATCCCGGTAGCTAGAACTTATCTATCCTTAAAATCATCTTCAGGAAACAGGAGTTTAAAATGCAATATGCTGGTTCAGGAAATTGTAGCCTTTCTCCCTTGAACTCTGAGAATGCACCTAGTGAAAAAGGAGCTGCTGCTGTACTTTGATATTTCCTGCAGTTTTGAACAAGGAGACAGATGGTTAAATACATGGATCTATGTTGGAGTATATTAAGCAAGGAGTAGTTCCCAAGGCTGTTGTGTTTTGGGGTGTCTGTGTGTGTTCATTTATACATATTATGTAAATATATATTGATCTTTTATATCTGTTTTTTGTTGTACATAAAATGATAACTAATGTTAGAACCATTTTTGACCAAATCCCTGCTTATGTGGTTAACGGGAGGAGCAGCAATTGTTTCAAAAGCAGCGCTCTGCTAAGTTCATTTTATGCCAGAGCAGCTTTTCTAGAACCAGTTTTAAAGTTAATTATCAAAGGCAGGCATCTTCTATCCATTGCCTGTGGCCCCCCACTGGGTTTGTTGTTCAGCTTTCCTTGGGAAAGAGTCGCTCTACAGAAGATCATCTTCATGGTGTCACAGTCCAGGGAGCCGAACACGTCCGAGCTAATCAGCTTAGAACATCAGTACCATCTTAATGTGGGATTTGGGACCTTCTGGATGCAGGGTGAGGAGCTGAACTAGTCTGCAAGCACATCGCTTTCTTCCTTTTGCTTTAAGCAAGAATAATTTGCCTTTTTTCTCTCATCTTTCTTCCTTGTTGTTTTGCCCCTGAAAACTGTGCGGCAAAAGCAACCTCCAGGGTGGACACTAAATCTTCTGATGCAGGCAGAGCAGTGATAACATCTGAACTGAGGGTGCTTTTCCAGGGCATGCTTGACAGATGTAGCAGGGCCTTTTAGGATTTAGTACTGGAGCATATCTATTACCCGCGCTGCAGCACAGCTTGGCAGGAGCTGTGTGGTAATCTCCCATGAATTCTGTCTGACTTATCAGAGCATCTGAACAGGTTCCTGCAGGATGCAGAGTCACTGCACCAAGTTGGGGAGAGACAGACCATACACTTCGAACTCCTTTAACTCTTGCTGGCCCAAAGACTTCCTGTTCTGAGGTGGTGATTCTTGCCTTCTCTGGGAGGAATTGATGCCTCTCCTCCGTGTACTCCCCCTTCCTTGTTCTCTACTTCCCCCAGTGTATGATTTCAAGGAGCAGAATCTAATTTCTACATATCCGAGAGGGTAAGAGTAATTGCTTTAATGGCATGGCAGCCTGCCTATTTCTTTGGCAGAACGTAGTAAATATGATACATGTGGTGGAATTTAAGCTTTCGCTGGTTGCAAGTCCAGGACTCTGTTACATATAGGAGTGCGTGCTTAACAGCTTTATTCCCTGTCTTCACTGTATGTATTTTATCTTAGTCTTACTGAGCAGAGTATTTAATGTTCTGTCTTCATCTGTGATAACAATTACCTTAGTGTTTTGTATTTTTATATATACATACCTCCACACACACGTACACACACACACACGCACATGTATATATTAAAATCCACCCCATCAAGATTGATAACAAACACAAAATTGTTTAGATCACAGATTAAAGTTTAATTTTGAAGTTTTGCTTTAGGCTTAGAATTAGCTTCAGAGTGTGAGTTGCATAGGAGGCGCTGTAATTTGTTTTAAGGATAAGGCCTTCAGGCTGCTGTGCATAAAATGAGCATGATTCCTTATTCCCACGGTTGATTTTTGAATGGAAGTGCAATTAGAATTTTTTCACCCAGAAGCGCATACAGTACAGAGCAAAGATAATACCTTGAATGCATATCAGCTTGGGGAACTTCTCCTGGAATTTTATTTATTGTTCACCTAGCACTAATTCAAAAAAGATCCATGCAAACCCTAACAATACACTTGCTCTTTAATTTGGAGTCTAGTGTGTTTGTAGAGACTCTTGCAGGGGCTTTATTATTAGCAAGCGAGATTTCAATGGTGAATTTTAATGTCAGACACAGAAATGTGCAACCAGTTATTTCTGATAGAATGGAAGCTATTACAAACAAAATACTGATGTAGCAATGGCCCCTGTTAATCCTCAATTGCTGCAGATATTTTCCTGTCACACCAGGAAGCTGTACTGCCGACTGGTATTGAACAGCCACCATCTGCATATGAGAGGTATGTAGATGATATTTTTTCTGATTATCGATGCCGATCACATTCATCTTCCACTGGAAGAAGTGAACAATCGATACTCGCAGAATATTCATTTAACCTATGGAAGAGAGGTGAATTCCTGCATCCAATTTTTGGATGTCATGGTCACTAAAGAGCCAGATTCTGCCATTTCCACTGCATGATATCAAAAAGATATTGCCTCGGGTAGACACATGTTAGACATCACCTCAGTCGCTCTTCATGAAAAGAAGGTAGAAAGCAGGAATTGATATCACAGTTTGGGAAGTCTGTTATCTTAATATATTTGGGTATTCTTAGAAGAATTCTTCAGAAACATGTCTGCGTGGGTACCTGTGTGCATGAATACAAGAGCTAATGCCCTGGGTAGGCCGAATTTGGGCTACTTATGCCGCATACATGGCCTGCGTGGGAATCCAGATGGGTCTAGGTGTAGGTACAAAAATCCCAGCATCGCACTTCTGAAGAGCTGGACTGCATTAGGATATTCTGAGTCCAAGAAATCCTAAGGGAAAGTATGATTCAGGTAAATTGCTGCAACTATATGTTTTTAAAGGCAAGAATGTTGTTCCCAAAAAGCTTCTTTTGCAGGAGGGTCCCAACATGCTTTCTAAACACCACTCTGTCACCTCAAAGACTTTCCTCAGTTCAGTGGGCAACCAAAACCAGGTAGTCAATGAGCCCTTCTCTTGAGGAGAGAGATGTGGGGACAGACCCTGTGGACTCGTGTGTCCTTGCACGTGTTACTCCTGAAGCTGCGGCTTAACAGAGCTTCCAGGAACACCAAAACCTAGCCTACAGCCATTTCTTTCATTTGAAAAGGGATGTTTTTCTCCCTTACTGAACAATCAAAGAACTTTCTGACATTTATTTTGATGAGGGGAAAAAAAAAAATCTATTCACTTATTACAGGGACCAGGAAGCATAAATCCAGGTTGGCTCTCAGACACCTTACACATAAATTGTATTCAGGTAAATGGTCCCTAAAAATGCCTTGATAGTACAATGTACATCATAGTTGCTAGAAAGGAAATGTAAAGCTCCCCATTACAAAGGATAATACAAAGAAAGAAATGTATTTTCATTATACTCCCATAGTTTCAAAGTATCTCAAGATTTGATTCAGGTCCTAAAGATATTATAAGGCAATATCTATGTTACCTTTGAGTCAACTACCATGTCTTGACACTTGATCAGTCTGTAAAAGCTCCTGGAAGAATCAGAAATAAACAATTTTATTCCTCAAACAGGAACTCGTGCAGCAGCGTGAGCAAGAATGCTTTTTCCTCCTCTAAATAGGAGTGCAGGTCCTGTAATGCATTTAATCAGAACACTGGGGTTGAACACAATATTTTTGTACAATTTCTTTTAGAAATATAACCTAGATTAGAAAAAAAAGAGAAAATCCCCAATAAATACACATTTTGAAAATTCCAAGAAACCGTGTGCATCAAGGGCATCTTACCCATGCTAGTTAGAAGTGAGAGATGTATTTAAATGCATGTGCTGAATAGGTCTTTAACTTTATGCCCCCACAATTGCATGTGCAAATCCAGGTGTATATAGGCTGTTGTTATTTTTCCTACCAATTTCTATGTTGTCTTTCCACTTCTACTTGTGCTAGAGAAGCTTCATTTCCAAGAATGGTTTTATTGGTCATTATAGCCATGCAGGTTTATTTGGTTTGGTCCTAAGTGGAGATTTTAAGCAACAGTTTTAAATTCCAAACATAGCTATTGAAACCACTGCAAAAGCTGCAGAGCTCTATGAAATAATACTACTATTTGCTTAGAAAATTTAAAGAGTTTTGCTGATTTTTGCTAAATACTTTGGACCAGGCTTAGGTCCAAAGGAGAAATCTTTCATCTTGTTCTTTTTGGGGCAGATGTTCTTGTTGGGGTTTTGTTTTGCTGTGTTGTGTTGTTTTGTTGTAAATGACAAGTGGTTCTCTTTCATTCTGTATTTTCCTCAAGCACTCAAATATAATGAGTGACCTTTTCCTCTGGCCTGAGATCACAGGAGGAAGACATTACCTGTAGCAGGACAAAATCAATCTACTTTAACTAGAGAACAAAAATGATAATAAAAGAAAGAAAAATGTAGAAGAATAGTCAAATAATTTTAAGCATGTTTTGAAACAGCATTGCTTCTGGGTATATAAAGGAACAAAAGGAACCTGATGGACCACCCAGCCCCTTAGGAGGGGCTGCCCTGGTTGAGGAGAGGCTCTATGCTCATCCCAGCCACCAGAGAGCTCGAGGGTTGATGCAGCATGTGTGTCTGCCTGAGCTGCTTCAGGAGCTGTTGCTCTCCAGTTTCCCACTTACTGCCACAGCTAAGGACAAAAATATGTTAAGATAATGTTAAGTATCTGCTCTGGACCATAGCATGAAAAGTGAATTTTAAAAAGCTAGAGACAACTAGTACACTACTAAACGCAGCATACTAATGTTTCTGCTGTAACGTGCTAGGGCATAACACCCAATAGGTAAGAGTTGTTATTCCCACCAAGCAGAGCAAATCTTCCTTTCCAAACCCACAATCTACCTGGCGAATTAAAGGAATAACTTAATTAATGCTGCCAGTAGAGGGAACTGATGTACATGTGAGTAGATGCAGCAGCATTTCTTCAGGGGAAAAGAAAAGTTTAACAATAAAAACACAAGCGAATCCTCTGTACTTTGAGAGGTGGTCAAAGGTACCATTTCCGTCTCACAGCACTCAATGGCTGGGGAGCAGGAAGGGAGGACCTGGTGCTGTTTTCTTATTCCTTACTGAAAAGTCCCACCTTCTTCAGCATTACTCATGGACTAAGGTACAAAGGTGGCAGAATTTGGCAGTACATGAACATGTATCCACGGGGCTTTAAGAAAAGAGATTTTGGAGGTTTTGAGACCTCAGCTTGAAATGGAGTATTTGAGTCAAAACAGCAAGTTGGTTTTGGTCTTTTTTCTTCAGTTCCTTTGCTGTAGATTTACATAATGTTCATCTTAAAACCACAGAAGGGTTAGAATATTGAGGTGAACTGCTAATGAACTAACTGATGTCACAGTCTTGAACATTCCTTCTGTTTTCTCCCATTGTAGGCAGCAACGCAAAAGCAAGGGACAGGGCTGGGAGTTCAAAGAGAAAGAATTAGTGTCAAGAAGAAAATACATAGGCTTTCAGTGACAATAAAGAAATAAGAAAAAGGCTGATATTAAATAACCCTTTGATAACAAAAATCACTGAGCAGGGCCAAACATAATTTTGGAAAGGTTCTGCTCAAAGTTGCTGTTGCTGAAGTTACTGTCTTTGGAAGCGTCTCCTAATCTAGAGAGAGTGGCAAAGCTGGATAAATGAACAAAAACAGAGTTCAGAAAATGTGGTGAATTCATTCACCTTTTAGAGAAATCAACTCTGAGTTGCAAAAAGTCTGACTTCAGTTGTAGCCATGGATAACCCCTTTGAAATCCTTTATTTCAGAGGTTTCAGTGAATGCCTTTATTTTTTGGTATCTGACATTCATTTGTACACAGAAAGGAGGAAAGCAATTTCAGTGGAGTCCAGATTTTTTGTGTAGCATCCATACTTATTTTGAGGTGAATAGTTATTTCTAGTTTCGCTAGTTGAAAACTCTGGTATAGAAGAAAACTTCTTTTTGGTGATGCATGAAAATGGAAGTAAGCACAGATGAACCACTGAAGATAGAAGCAAGATCATTGTCTCCTGCTTCCTAATATTAAAAACCATCTTAAATGATAAACTTTTCATCAGGTTCTGAAATACTGGGGCAAACAGTCGATGCTTTTTGGTTTATGGGGTTTTTTTCCCCCCTTTTTTTTTTTCCCTTTCCCTTCCCAATTCAGGTTTCCGGATAGAATTGGAACTGAATGTGCCAAAAATACCACGATAGAAGCTGTTCTCATGGGTGTTTCCATCTGGAATCTAATGTAGAAATGCCAGAAATCCTGTAGGAAAACCTGTTCTCATGTGGTTTCCTGCCCGGTTCAACATTTTTGATATGTTGGGAGAGTTTGGATTAGCCGCAGATAAGCAGAGAAACTGGATCTGAATGCCAAACTCTTTTTGAAGTTTCTCCATCCCCACTGGAAGCATTACGGGGCCCATAGGCATAAGGTATATAGTCTCTCCCCTGCTGGGTAAGGTTTAAAGCTGGCTGCATAGTAATAAACAAATGCATAAATATATTCATGAATGAGTAGGGCTTTGCTCTTCACTTCTTTGCAAGGCTATTTTAACCAGCTCTGCTATTTGAGATAATCTTCAGTTATTTGTACAAATATTTGTATGTTCAGAAAGTTTTATGAAGCTTAGCAAGAAACGTGCAGCTGGGAAGTTATTTTGCAAGTATTTGCTTTTCATCACTTCCTATTAATTATCCGCCATTTAAATTTCTTGGGAGGTGGGTGAGTGTGGGGGTCTCATCAGCTCAAAAAAAACATCAGGTTGCTTTGGGAAGGGTCCTGAGCCCCTCTGGCTTTGTATATAATCATGGAATCATAGACTGGTTTGGGTTGAAGGGATCTTAGAGCTCCTCCAGTTCCAACCCCTTGCCACAGGCAGGGACACCTTCCACTAGAGCAGGTTGCTCCAAGCCCCTGTGTCCAACCTGGCCTTGAACACTGCCAGGGATGGGGCAGCCACAGCTTCTCTGGGCACCCTCACAGGGAAGAACTTCTTCCTTACATCTAACCTGAACTTCCCCTGTTTCAGTTCAAACCCATCACCCCTTCTCCTATAACTACAGTCCCTGATGAAGAGTCCCTCTCCAGCATTCTTGTAGCCCCCTTCAGACACTGGAAGCTGCTCTGAGGTCTCCACACAGCTTCTCTTCTCCAGTCTGAACAGCCCCAACTTTCTCAGCCTGTCTTCATATGGGAGATGGTCTAGCTGGCGTTTTCCCCACTCTTGCTTTTCCTTCCATCACACTTTCCCCTCATGCCTCACTGCCAGACACTGTTTTGGCCTCTCTTTGTCGCCCTTCCCCTGAGGTGTCTACGTCATGGCTGAGGAGCTGGGCTCAGTGCAGCTGTTGGAACCAGCATGAGGCAGCTACAGTGTCTCCTCATAGCATGGCTACAGCAGATATGGCCGCAGATAACTCTGTGGTTATTTGATAAGCGGGAAAATGGTGGCTTATGAGATCCCCTCTGGGGTCTCTGCCTTGGTGGATGCTGGTGCCATGCTCCACCATGCTGTGATGGTGAAGAGAGGTAGCTTCCTCAGGTAGCATCTATTGCGGATGGTGTCCTGAGGAATAAAAAACACTTCCAAAATGAATTTGCAAATTCAGCTTTTTTCCCTCAAATTCTGATCAGTTAATTTCCAGTAACATTGCCTAAGCACCAGGTGACTTTGTTGAGCAACGGAAGGAGGGAGGTTGGTTTGCTGTGGTGGCTCAGCATTGAGACCCGGGTATAAGAGATCTTTGGGAGCAAACAGGTTCCTTTTATTTATAAAGTAATTTTACTGTATCTCGTGAATCAGGTTTCTCCTCTTTTGTTGCCAGAATGTGGAATCCTGTGGATCTTCTGCTCCGGGCACCTCCAGAAATCGACTTTGTGCTGAATGGAGCCCTGACACATTTCGCCCGTTGCACAGAGCTCCTTTTATCCGGGCAAACGCATGCTGAGGGGCTTCCTTCTGCTTAATGCCGCTCCCTGTGCCTATGGAAGTGGAAATCTCCCCCCTTCCCACACACGCACGCCTGAGAGCATAGGAATTACATCTGCACAGCCAACACTTACCTGCGAGAAAGCTGTTTATTTGTGCAGCTCCCTCTTCTTTGGAGCTCCGTCTGTACTGCTGTCGTCCCCTGCCACAGACACGCATTAGCTCCCTGTATCAGCTGTCGGTAGTGATCTGTGCAGAACGAACATCTGTATTAAGTTTGCAGAGCTAGTCAAAATGTTTACCAGGGCTGTTTAATAGGGAAATCAATAGCGAGTGCCTCCCTGTTTGTTTTAACGGAACAAAATTGGTTGCAGAGCAAAACCTTTTTAGAACAGCAACAACAAAAAAACAACGCTGGCGTTGCTCCAGCTTAGTGTAACAACGCAGGGGGAAAGGGCATTAATAAGTACTTGCTCAGATTTATTTTCATTATGCAGTTATTAGGGTAAGGGAGCATTAGATGGTTGTTTTCACCAGGAGACCCTCTCCCTGTAAAGCAAGCGTGCTCGGCGGTTCATTTGGAGGTATACTGATTTACGGCTGTCAGCTCCTGCCTGACAATGTCCTGACAAGTTCTGCTGGTAGAAACTTGCTCAAGCTTGAAGTGACACTTCTGAGCTGCTGGTTTTCCTTCCCCAGAGAGGAAACTGCTCTCGACCATCCCGATTTCGGTGTCACGCTGAATTCCCTCTAAGTGTGTTTCCTTGCTTGGGGTCTGACTTGCTCCTGGAAGCCAATGTATTAAATCACTTCCCGAAATTACCATATTGGCTCCTTGCTTAGGGGTTGTTTACAGTAGGTTGCAGACCACTGGTTGGTCCACGTAATGCCTGATTTGGAAACTGGTAGCATCTCCAGTTGGTAGCTGACAAATTCTGTCAGTTTGAGTCTGGCACAAAGTATCAACGGAATGTGGGGAAAGGGGGAAAATGGGTCCTTTTCCGTTTTCCGGAAGAGAGCTGCAAAAGGCTGTTTCATTACACATATGCAAAATAGATATTTTCTGTGTTTGGGGAGAAAAACCAACAAGTGGGAAATTATGGCTTGTAATCTCTGCTCTTACTAAAATATATTCACGTGCTTAAATTTTAAGTACTGTGGTATCTCCTCCCCTCGTGTTTAAATACGCCCCTCAATAATTAGAAGACTGGATTTATATCCTAACTTTCCAGACAGCTGGTAGGGTTTTTTTTCCATCATCTTCACCTCCTAAAATGTTGTGATGTAGCAAATTAGCCATTTCTCACCATTTATTCTGGAGAACAGAAATAAGTGAAATCTGTCCCTGAAAATTAGTGCTGCAGGCATGTGAAATAAATGGTTTTCTACATGGCAGCAACCAAATAAATATGTTTTGCAGCTTTTAGGTGAGAAGAAGGTGGTAAGTAAAATAGAGAGGGAGGAGCTAAATATTCTGGCAAATACTATGTGTGAAACATGGGGAAGACTCCAGAAGAAAAGTTAGGAGATATGAATCATTAACAGTGGAAAGAGATAGAAACGTGTCAGAAGTCTTTGAGTGCATTTATCCCATTTCAAGTACATTGTGTCTTTTAGAAACACAAACCAGTTGCAGTTTCTGAGATTTTCCCATGCTGTAAAATGCACCACAATCCCTTTGGTAAATAGTTGCAATGATAAATCAACTCTCTGCCAAAGTAGTGCTTTCCTCTGGCTTCAGCTTGCAGCACTGGGTCTTCTGACAACTTAGTCTCCTGGAACAAAGTGTCCTATAGTATCTATTTTTTTGTGACCTGTGGCACCATAAACTGTGATCAGGACCCTCCTTCACCTTTCCTTTGGTAAGCTGTAATGACAGAGGTCTGTGGATGGTTCATTATAAGGCATGTTTTCTTGTGCTTTCACCATTCTTGTTCCTCTTTGAATTCTTTACAATTAACCAATTTCCAGTTTGAACTTATGCCTTTGGGGTTGAGTGTGTGTTCCTGTAGTTTCACAGTTGCACCTCTGCCAAAGGCACAGGTAGGAAAACATCTCTATTTCTCCTTGAATCTCCTCTCTGTGTAACCGAGGTCTGACTAGGCTTTGTGGCTACCAGGTTGCAGGGAGATTTTATGATCAGCTGATGACAACCATCATTCTGGCGTGGCTCAGGATAGGGGTGGTGGTCTCATGGTGTGGTTGGCACTCTCCATTCCTGGCTGCATGACAGTGTGTTGTTGAGGTGTATGTTGTTTGTTTTACAGTTTGCCAAATGGTTCAGAGTGCTTTGTGTGCTCTTTGATCCAGCTCTCCCACAGTCTCCCAGTCATGTGCAGACTTTATTAATAATGATTTTATTCTGGCTCTTTTTTTCAATCATTGATTTAAAATGTTAAATAGCATGAGACTAAGCACTGGTGCTGCTGGCCCAGTTAAAACTATTCCTACTCAATTTTCAGACTTTAATTCACAGTTACATTTTTCACTTGAAGGTGCCAGTTTTAATCCATTTTAATTTGTGCCTTGTTTAGTTTATATCATTCTACCTACTGAGTCAAAACAGTTTGGAGAATCTGATCCCGTGCCTTAAAACAAAATCTGAGTGCAGCATACTGACATTATCACCCTCATCAACCTGATCTGTGATCTCAGTTTAAAAATACCCTATGAAATCTATTTCCTATAAAGCCACACTGCTGGAACATATTTGTATTTGCTCCTTTTGTATTGTAAGACATAATTCTTGGATTAACTGTCCGTTACCTTACCCACGATCAGGCTGACAGTACCAGGAGGACCCCATCTGCTTGTTTTAAATCTTGGAGGGATGTTAGTTTGCATTGGTTCTCTGGAGTACTGTAAGTCCCATTGAGTCCCTGCAGGGTGGAGAGTTTCCATGCCTGTTCTTTGGAAACTCTTGATGCATGTTTTCTAACTGACTGACTTCAAAATGTCTCTCTTTTTGAGCTGGTGTTTTAAACTCTTTTGACTCATTGCTGAGATTGAGTGTGATTCATTATTTTTAGACAATACGCATATAAAATCTATTTCCCAAATATGGAAGACAGGTATTCATTGAATCCTTACATGTTTTCCTCCTCATTATTACATTTTTACTATTTTCCTCCAGTAACAGATGACAACATTTTTGTTCTCAATCTGCTTTTAAAAGTCCCAGATACTCTTTCCTCATTGAGTTCTCTTTTCCCTTTGTCAATTTCCTACAGTCATTAGCTTTTGGTTTATAATTGTTATTATCAGTTTTCCTTTGTATCATTAATTCTTTGTGTCGAAATAAATGTGTTTTCCTTCCATGTCTACTTCTAAACTGAAAGTAATTTTAAAATACTGTCAGTTTCTTTCTTAGTTGTGGAACTGGGGCCTTTGATATCTAGGAATGCATTCTTATGACTATTCTGCTTACTGTGAGAAGGTTCCTCTGTAGCTGATATTGCCCAAAATTATTTCAGTACTGTGAAAATGAATTTTTTCAGCAGCAATCATATTTGTGAATGTGCATACTGGAACCCCCATAAACACACACGTTACTTTGGACTCGATTCTATATGTTGACAACAAATATGATCGAGTCATGATCACTGGCATTGGAGTAACTGTTAATTTTCTGCATGTGGGACCAGTTCCTCTGTATCTATCATTGAGAGTCTACCCCAAGCTGGGTTGAGTTAGGAAATTGGCTGCCTGTAATTCTTGAAATTCTGAGGACTTTTCAGTGCTGGTAGCCTGAGAACACCAGCATATGCCATTCAGATTGAAGTCCCATATGTTAACACAGCTTTTTTTACCAACACATGATAAATAAGTCTTTAAAGAAGCTGGTCATCCTGTTTTTTAGGGTGTTTTGGTGGCGTGTAGCAGGCACCAAATAGCTCACTGCCTTCTAGTTTATCTGTGAGAACATAGATCTACTAGCAGTTGAAATCTTTTACATTTGATTTGCTCAGACTTGCAGAGGTCATGAGCTTTTGAGAGTGTACCATGCCCTTTCTTTTTTGGCCACTTGAAGCCTCTGAGTTGGGTTGTAACTATGCATTTTTATGTTCTGGTCATGTGAGTTTTCCTAGTAACATCAACCAAGTCAAATTTATGCTCATAAATCAGCAATTCTAATTCCTCTCATTTATTACCCGGCTTCTAGCAGAAGTGTATAAGCACTGAAATCATTTCATCCCTTTGTGTAAGTGGATGCTTTTGTAATTTTGTTCTCAACAACATGATTTTGAACTACAACGGAAACCCTTGCACCATTTACCTAGGCAGTGATTACATATGCAGAATTTGCTGGTTTTTACTGTTCACAGGACAGGAGGAACCTTGTGAAATCATATATATACACTTGCTTCACCTCAATTTGACCAGCTACCTCTGCAGAAATATTTCCAACAACTTCCTCGACAGTGATGCACTCACTGTCTATACTTACAATCTTCTCTTGGTCTTTCATGCAAACTTCTCAAGCCCTGGTGAAGTATTCCCCAGTTTTCAGCCTTATCTAATCCTGGTGTGGCCATTTTCATCCTTTCCAGCAGGGAGTAGCTATGCTTCACAAGGAAGACTGTTCAAAACTGCTATACTTTATTCTTCGTTACATCTGTGCTTGCACTTCCAAACCACAGTTTTGTTTCTTTTAGCTTCATTACCACTTACACATCCTTCTGAAGAAATCTTTTCAGAAGAGGAGAAAATAGAGCTCATCCACTGCAGCTC
The DNA here is from genome assembly GCF_004027225.2 of Strigops habroptila. Lineage (NCBI taxonomy): Eukaryota > Metazoa > Chordata > Aves > Psittaciformes > Psittacidae > Strigops > Strigops habroptila. Next base: position 72,572,536 of record NC_044282.2, read on the forward strand.
AGAGCCACGCTTGTGCTGCCAGCCAGCACTGCCTAGATGTCCTCTGAAAATGGAATCCTCTCAAATGCCTTCTTCAAACTTGCTCTGAAATTACTCAGTTTGCTGGTTCTCTTTGCCTGCTCCAGAGTTTGCCTGACAACTGATAGATGGAGGGATGGGTGGAAGGATGGATGGATGGAGGGATGGATGAATGGATTAAGAGGAGGTGATTTTAGTGCCAGCCTGCTCCCCACAGCAATGGTAGTTCAAATCTGACTGATTAAAAAGACCCAAGGATTTGAGACAGGAGCTGCACACACAGGAAACCAAAAAATAGGTCTCTCTAACCTGGCATGTTTAAAGGTCCCCAAACCCTGTCCTGTGGTCAAACCAGAGACAACATGGCAGGATCAGGCATATCACCAGGATTTTGACCCTAGAAGTGCTGGAGCCTGTGCTGTATCCTCTGAAATACCCCTGTTTACAGCTCCTGAGGCAGGAGGAGACCTGGAGCTGGCAATGTCAAACCGAAATGGTCCTTGCCAAGTTATTCACTGCAAGAATGTTGAGTTAAAAATCGGTTTGCATCTGCCCCTTTGAAATACCGTTCTTCCACAGTTAGCCCGGCACCATGGCTTTCCAAGAGCTCTCTTCAAGTGGTAAATCGAGCTGTCGCCAGCCTCAACAGCCTAAAGAGGGATGAGACCAGTGACAAATACATTACAAAGGGCCAAGTTAACTCTAATTCTGCTTTGTTTAATGTGATCGTTAACACGGCTAACTCTCCATTAAGTGGCTACCACCGGTCAAACACGACCCTGGTGAAGGACTGTAGTGGCCTTCATTCCCCAGTGATGAGCTCAGGCTTGTATCTTTCTAATGCTGAGCTCTGCCTTTTCGATCAGGCTTATTGTAAAGTGTGAAATGATATGGACCAGCCAAACATCAAGGGATGCTTTTCTCTTCACCTGGCTTCGAGATGCTTTTGTGCTTTCTTAGGCTGAGGCTATCTGATGAAAGGATGGGAGCTGCAGAGTTTGGGCTTACACACAGGCGTGGTGAATGGGCTCCTTTAAATGCCAGCATAACGGTAAGGACATATTAAAAACAGAGAAAAAGACAACTGCTTGGCGTCATCCTATCCCCTAATAGGGTTCCTTTCTGTTCTGCCTGCCTTTCCAGTAGGCACTTGGCAGGGTGACATGAAAATTGCTGACCTTCAGCTGGATGGCTGGGGCACCCACCAGCCTCCCGAGGCATGGCCAGTCCCCAGGTGTCCTATGCTTTGTTCTGTGTATTCACTTCTCTCTCTTTTTTTTTCTTTTCATCTTTTTTTTTCCTCTGTGTGTGCATCCCTACCTGTATATTTTTTCATCTTTGCCTGCGTCAGAGATGCCTGCAGGCAAAGCCTCCAGGGTTAGGCTCAGCAGAAAGAGGTGTGACCAATCATCCCTTTGCTAAGGGAGTTCCTGCTGCAGCGAGGGGCATGCACACCGCTGGTGAGGATGTCCCAGGGGCTGTACATGGATTTATTCTCAGGGTGCTGCTCACAGATGCTGTGAAGCCAGGTACAAACGTCTCCTCCTCTCGCATTCACATTGCTTTCTCTTTCAAAGTGATGATTGTGTTTGGACCCGTGCTGCAGAGAATATATTTCAGTATAAAAATATCCATCACTTTGAAATGGCAGAGGATTGTACTTCTTTTAAACCATACCTAAATCAGCTTGTGAAAACCTGGAATACATCTGGGCACATTGGATTTACAGGAAACAAGGAAAAATACGGTATAGGTTCAAAGTAGAGTTGTTCTTGGGCTAACTAATGCTTGGGAAAATGGGGGTTAGATCGTTTTCAGAGATTCCCCTGTCTTTGCTGACGGTCAGAGAACAGGGACAAGAGGCTATTGCTTGTGTTTGTTTCTAAAGCAAATCACAGGTGATAGGTCCCACTTTAGACAGATCGGCCTTGACAAATTTCCCTCCAGTTCTTTTTGTGTGTGGTTTCAGAAATCTTTGAACAGCAAGAAGCACAAAAGGTAGAAAGTTAACAAGACTCCACGGGGCTGTGAGATGGTACCTGACGAGGGAGGAGAATTGCTCCTGCAACTAAAATAGGTGACACAGAGGAAGGTTTTGCACCTGTCTGAGAAATTGGGAGTCTTGTTATGGACTAGGAAGATCTGGTCTGCTCAGACATACAGTGTTCGTAGCAAAAGGTTTGCTTTCATTAGCTGAATGTCTTCAGGAGGTTTCTTATTTTCAATGTGTAATTTTAAAGTGGGTTTATTCTGAGAAATCAATACTATGACTCAGTTATTTTGCTGGGATATTGGGGGGTGTTTTGGCTCTATTTGGGGTTATGAAACAATTGCCTGGGGAGGAGGGAGAGAAAAGCCCTTTAGCACACCAAAGAAAAGATGTCTTTTTCCACTCTCCATCTCCCTTAGAAGAACTTGAAGTTCTGCTTTTCCTCTCCAAACCTATGCAGGTAATTAGCATCAATGATTTGTCCTTAAGCAGCAGCTTTGGCATTGCATTTCAGAGAGAAATGCAGTTATTTTAGACTTAGCAAGTGCGCTTTAGGTTTTGATCCGTAGCTTTGGTTTTCTTGTTATTCATATTGATTGTTCCAATTTGTATGCTGTTTTGCTCTGTGAGTTGTTGATCTGTTTTGTTTCTCTTCTGTTTTTCAATGGCCACAAGGTTTCTAATTTTCTGTTTTCTTCTAGGACCTTCAGGTTTTAATTCAATGTGTGTTTTCCAGGATATTTCTCACTTTCTTTGGCACCACTGTTCTATGATTGTGTTGCTTTTCCTCTTCCTTCCTAAAGACAATGTTAACAGATACTGTGGGAGGGATATAGCCCTCCTCCTCCTAAATTTTGTATAGAGCACTGCACTTCAGTCAAAAGTCATATTCCCTTGCCTGTGGATTTTCCTTTGTTGGAAGGGCCAATTCATAATGCAGATGGGAACTGTCAGCTTTGTGTTTCTTGGGAATATGTTCCAAATTATATCCTTTACCATGGCAGCATTTGCAAGGCTATGATGTAGTGAAAAGCATTGGGATATTAAAACCCAGTTAATGGAAATCCATTAACGCTCAGCCTGGAAAGAGTGGAAGACCCTTTGGAAAGCATGCTGGCTAATAATCCCTTGGTGAGAGGACAATGCAAGGGGGCTTCCTTGCTCTCCTCCACAGCCCTGGCTTCATTCCTGGGCACCTCCAGAGGAGCAGGTTTATTGCGCATGAGGTTTAGCTTGTTGGGAATACAGCATATGGTGGTGCAGCAAAGAAGTGCAGAAGACAACATGTGTGTCTCTGGGGGAGAAAGAGTTTGAAGGAAGAGGAAAATGCCCCTGAGCCATTTGGCCATACTCTGACATTCCCATTCCTTCCTGTTCTTCTCAGCTACTTTGAGACTCTCCAACTCCCCTGGAGGGTGCAAAGCAGGTGACATTTCCTTTGCTGGTGTACAATTCAGAGCCCCATTAAACCAGTGTTTGGTTAGAAGAAGGTTTGGTCCTTTTAAATCCTATTATCCTGAACACTGGAGAAAGGTAGACAGCTTTGCAGCCTGCCTACTGCATCAGCATTTGTGCTCTCTGGTCAGGATAAGGTGTGCCAAAACTCACATTATCCTATTCTACAGGGACCAAAGGGGCTTGATATGGTGTTAAAACCTAACTGATGAGAAACCTGGAAGCTCCACTTGGCCAGCGGCACGGCGCGCGCGTGTGCGGTGCATGTGCACGCGCATGGATGGGCTCCCTTCCTTTTTAAAACCTTTGGAGTGAGTTTTTTGGATACTTCAGACGTCCCTTTTTCTCACCCTCAGATTGTTCGCCGCCTCCCCAGCAGAGTGACATATTGTTTGCAGTGGAATTTGACAGGCTCAGATGGCAGTAGCTGCTGCAAGATTTTTTAGTTCTTGTTGGTGCTACGACAGGTCTCAACAAATTCCCTCGCCCACTCGCCCATGGTGCATAAGAAACTTTCTCTAGCGCGAGGGGAGCTTGCCCATCAGTTTTGTCAAAATCTCAGCTTTCCTCTAAGCATGATCAAGAAATTCTGGCTTTCTTGATGTGACAGAGATCCGCGCCACGGCAGTGGTGTTTGCAGATTGGGGAAGGCAAAGACAGACAAAGGCAACTGAGATGTGAGCTCCCAAATAACCCTGCCTTGGCTTCTTGATGGAAGTGAACTACCTGGGGTATGTGCTGGGAAAAGGCTGTGGATTTCTGCCAAGGAGATCTGGCCCCATTCTCTGTGCTGTGTTCAGTGTGCCTCTGTGTAAGTTCATCCTCTCTCTTTCCCTGTCTTTGCTACATACGCAGGTTACAGATCTGCAAATGCACCTGTCCTGCCCCAAATACCCATGAAGAAGCAGAAAACAAGGAGATATCAGTGACTACAACATATACCTGAGAACTGGTCACCCACTTGTGTGTGTGATGGTATTTCCCCTAGTCACCTATAGGTACCTTCTTTAGGATGAGCTGAAATTTGCCCTGAAAGACCCTGTTTTTCTCTGCTGTATCTGCAGGGGAACCCATACACTGGGCCAGGGAGTGGGGGTGGCAATGGCAAGCAAGATTCTTTCTCTGATAAGAGATGTATATTCAGAGGCTGTGTATATGTATCTCCACGTCCCTTGTATTCCAACAAGAGTGAGGGCTTTGGAAAACTAGGGGAGAAAATGTTTTCCAAACCGATGAGCCAGGGACTTTCAGAATAGGGCACTCCAAGCAAACCATACGTATTTCATGTCTGATTTAGACTTGGACTGGCAAGGTTATTTTCAAGCAGTAGTCCTGGGGCCATCCCATTCCCAGGCCTTTGCTTGGCATAAATAGCATTAGCCCGAGGGTGGCCCTCATCTGTGCCAGATGCCCACAGCCACAGCAGCAGGAAATCAATGGGGCGTGGGGATATCCCCGACACTACGCTGTGCCGCTAATAGCTGTGGTGGTGTAAGAGTCCCTGTGGCATTTCCACATTACCTGGAGATTTCCCAAGGCAGGAGAAATCCTAAGGATAATTAAGCCTGTTTTATTTAGGGCCGAGCTGAGCCATCAAAGTGGCATAAAGCAGCCTAAATGGACCAGAGGATCTGGCACCTTATGCGAAAACTAATCATTTTCTGAGGTGGTCTGATAATTTCTGAGGAGGATATAAAGTAATTCACACCCACATGTAGCTTTTAATGAGTAGAAAGGACTTTCCACTGCTTGTTCTGGAATTGTGCTCTTTAAAAACAAAACAAACCAAAAACCCCAAACCAGTGCAATGATGTTTGCATGCAACAAAGCGAGAGGGAGACCGTGACAGGAGCAGGAGCTTGGGGCAGTGTCTTTGTTGCTGTTTTCATCAGGGTTAAGGGCTCAGTGACCATTTGGAAACCTTTTATGGGCAAACTGGCTAGCAGCCAGTACTGCAAATTTGCACTCCTGACTTTTTGATTAGTCAGTAGTCCATCAACAGCAGTAGAAACCTGAGAAACATTTGCAGCTAACCACGTGAAAAGCAGGTGTAATAAATCAGGTTGTTCAGGTTTAGTCCCAACTGGGAAATGTGGGGATGGAGGGAGAAATCATTCCTACTTTTCTTGTGGCATAGCAGAATACCTGCTGCACGGCACGTTACCCCAGCCCAGTCCCTCTTTCCAGCAAGATTTAAATCTGTAACAGCAATTGCATTCCCATTGGGAAACAGCAGATTTCCAACATTTTTTTTTTCTTAAATCCACAGTGAAAAATTGCGTGAATGACAGCCATTCATCCAGCTCCTTGCAGGATCAGGGCCAAAGCATGGTCTTTTTAAGCTTAAAGAGCGAGCCCTTAATCACTGCTGACTGTGCTAAGTGGAAGGAACTCTCTCCATGCCAGTGCCCCGATGGCAGCAGAGGCATCTTTCCTCTTTATTTGCCTCCATCCCTTGGGGACGTGCAGTATGGGCAGCCTGAGCTCAGATCCCTGGCTCCTGCCGTGCCTGTGCCTGGGCTCTTCCCAGGAGCAAATCAGCAGAGCTGGTGACAGCAGAAGCCATGAAAAGACTGTGGCAGATGTGAGCCTGCTCTCTAATACTTTATGAATACTGAATCTGCTAGTTTTTTCAGGGGAAAGGTGGATGTCTGCATAGTTGCTTATTATTTGTCACATACAGGGTACATATAGGAGTGAGTGTTGTTCATAAAGTAGCAAAAGTGCATCTGGGAGATATATTCTGGCCAGAGAACTACAAGAGAGGACAAGAAAGTGGTATGGAAGCATTGGTGCCATGAAGACAGCTCCATGTTACAGACCACGTAAGAGGTTCAGGAGTGTGTTTTAATGCTCTTCCAAACCGAAAGAGAAAGTTTTTTTCAAAGGGTGAAAGAAAGACATTTTCACCCTTTTGGGTGATTGTGAATCAGAATTTTGGAAGAGATGCACAAGAATTCTCTCTCCCCCAAGTTATGAAGTTTTAGGATTAAACAAAACCTTCCTGTGTCCCACAAGAGTAACATATGAATTGCCATTAGAATTTAATTTCAGGAGAAATTCAGGGGTTGTGTCCTCTAATCACAGGAAATGGTGATTTTCAGTCTTGTGAGACGAAGAGTGTATGGGACAGGTTTAGCAAGGGGACACTGCCTCACCATCTCCTTACATCCACCCTGAACATCAGGGCCATAAAATAACTTAGTACTGCCATTGCCTTTGCTGTTAGTGAGGCTGTAGTTAAACAGAGACCTTCAGGCTCTAGCCCTAGCAATTCAATTGCTTTCCTAAGTATTAAAATAACAAAAGGAACAGAAGCTACCGAAATATGAAGAAGAAAGCAGAGCCCTTCAACACCCCCAGCATCAGGGAGGCAGCAAGAGCAGCCACTTCCAGGGATGGTTTGCATGCTTAGTGCTGTGAGTTGTCAGTAGCAGATATTTGACAAACCCACCTTTTTATAGCAGTTTTAAGAAAAATTTAGTAATAACTGAGCGAACCGCTGAAACCAACTGAGCTGAACAAGGGAATAACAACAAAACAAAAAGCCCAGTGTGTGTCTGTTGCCTGGGGCAAGCTACAGCTGATGGATAAAGTGACAGACGAATCCTTCCCTCATTTCCATTTTAATCTCTGTCTACTAATTGTCATCAATATCATCAGGGTCACTAGACCACTAGTGCGAGTCTACAACCTTGCGCAGCAGCGGCGGCTTTATGCCTGCCTGGCCCCCAGGGCTTTGCCCCTTTACTAACCCAGTCTATACCAGGGGATGCCTCAGAGGGGGAGGAAGGGCCCTTGGAGGTGAGATGGGTGATGTTTCCCAGCATCATGCAAGGAGAGGCTACTCTTAGTGTCCTGGCATTAAAATACAGGACAATTGCAGCCCTCTTTGAAATGAAAATTATTTATACTCCCTTTACGCCAAGGCCAGGATTTGAAAAAAGGGCAGCTGGGAATCCAGCTCCCATTGGAAGAAAGGGCTCATACTGAGTCTTAAATCAGTGACTGTGTGATGAAAGCATACTTTGGATCAGACCCAAGGAGGACAGAGTCAAAGCTTTTTGCTGGTTCTCTGCCTGGTGGTTTCCCTTCTCTTCCTCACTACACTATGTGTAGCATAGGTGACGTGCCACACAGGTAGCCAAGGAGGTCTCTCCTGGTGACTCCCCAGGCGGTTCCTTGGAATTCTGTCCCGTCACCCCCCTGCCCAGGAGAGGCACCCTGCAGTGTGTTGTGAAGGTAATGTTTAACCCAGGGGCTCCAAGCCAAATCCTGGCCTCTGTGCACAGCTTGAGCACAAATTGTGCCCATGGCAACTACACAGCGACTCGCCTGGTTGGAAACCTCCCATCCCCAACTTGGAGGCAGACATGTGGTCCTCTGCTTCTGCTGCTAAAAAGTAATGGATTTTTGGCATTAACTCTCTATCTCTATCCTGCACCAAATCCTCTCTGTGTTATAGGTGTTGTGTGTCGAGGTGATTCAGACAAGGCTCTGGGTTTCCTCTGTTGGAAGTGCTTTCTCATAATAATTTTCATCTTTTCTTGCTTTCTTTTATTACCCTGTGAATTCTCTTCTTCCTGACTCACTCTTTCCACTTTCTTTACTCCACCTCCTTTGTGGTTCCCTCCCAAAGTCTCAACATCCGCTTGGTGGTACCATCTTCTCCCCTCCTCCAAATCTCCCTCATCTCCGCTGAATTACATCTTTCCTTAGGCTTCCCAAATACTTTCTCTACAATCATATTCATCATCAGATCAGCTCCTTCTTCCATCTCCCACCAGGTAACCATTTCTTGAAAACAGGTGTGAGGATAAAAGTGGACTTTTCCTAGTTTGACTGTTGATTTGGGATCTCATGAGTTCACTGGCTGCAGTTAACTCCTCCATTCATGCAGGTGTAGATGGTGACAAGGACTCTGCCAGTTCTGAAGCACATCTATCCTTTCACTTGAAGCACATCTATCCTTTCACTTGAGATTGTGACCCAGTTTTAGGATGCTGTGTCGTTTTGAGGTTCCACATTTGCAAGATGGTGTACCTGCTGCTTGCAGGGAGGCAGCTGTAGTCCCGGAAAGGGTCATCTTAGCCTCAAGATAGTCCTCTTTGGCTTGCTATTCTATTGCTATTGCTTTTCTACTTATCTAGTGAATTAGGAAGCGACTGTTGCAACATTATGCTTGTGTTTGTGTGTCCTCTATGGCTGTGTGGGAGTTAACCATTTTGGTGTGCTGCAGATCTGTAAGGAATGGTTGATGCCATCGCGTTGTTCATGTTCTCCTGAGTGATTCACTGCCAGCACTGTGATCAGGGTTGGGAGTGGCAGAGAGGCTGCAAAAAATGACTTTGTGAAGCCATCTGCTGTGAATCTTCACAGAGAGAATCCCCCTGCTCTGGGGATGAGGATCTCCAGAGGCCCATGCCCCATAAGCTGCAGTCCCTGCGGCTGCAACTTTACATCTTTGGAGCTTATCGGTAACGTATTTGCAAAGCTGCCCTGCTGTGATCACTGCTTTCTGCCAGCTTAAATTTTGGTCAATGCTTTACACAGCCTTTCCTCTCCCCTCCTTCAACCCCTGCAGGTCTATAGACAAGAAAAGGAAGATTTAGTGTTTGAACATAAGCACTGGTCAGCCAATCTGCAGCGTATCTTCTTGAAAACCCAAACCAGGTGCTCTTGGGCCATCAAAGTCTTGAAGCAGTTAAACTTCCTTTCACCTCTGTTGCAGTTCCTTTAAAAGAAATAGAGAGATCTTCAAAAGGTGGAAGGGTGGCAGGCCAGAAACGTAAAGCGTGTGCAATCACTCAGATACAAGTGGCACCACTAAAAATTGCCTTCATATATCAGCTTATGGTTTACACACTGTGGCAGAAAGGACGCTAAAAGGTCAGCAGAAAAAAAATATATATGTCAAGCCTGGAGCTGTGACTCCAAAGGTGTGGAAAGACATGATCTGAGAAGGGTTCTAGAGGGACTGGATAAGTGCTTGATATGGCAGGATTTTTTTATTTTATTTTATTTTATTTTTTGCAAGGGAGCTGCTTGCAGACGTCAGCACAGAAGCCAAGGTATATACTCGCTGTAACCTCTTGCTACGACCCCTGGTGACAAGACGGATAGTTCCATTCATCTGTGGGTGAACAGCAGAGGCTCTCTGCATTTTTTACTTGAAGCCCTGGATGAATTTGTTTGTGGAGGGGAATGTCACCGTTGTGAATGCTCTGATCACTCATGTGCCCATAGTGAAGTCAGTGGAGGGGAAGGGAGGGGGGAGAAGGGGGGGCAGAGCGAGGAGGAAAGTAAGCTTCTCTCTGGGGGTCTCAGGGATGCCAGCTTGTATCCAACAAAACATCTCCAACAAACACTAATGGAGGATGTGACTTCGAAACGAAGGGATCAGCAAATACAGTGTAAATTAATAATGTGCCCTTTTAGTAGCAATTGCGTTATGAAAATCGGGAGGGCTTTTTTTCCCCTCCTTCCCCCTCTCCTGGTAGAAATAGCTCTGAAATAAGTGGGTCTCACTAGAGTTTTGTTTAAGACTGACCCCTTACTTTATTAACCGTGTAACATTTTAAGGTTGTTTTTTCCTCTCTGTCTCCTCCAGCAAGTCTCTATTGATCACTGTTTACAGTTATAATCCCTTTCAAATTTATCATCCATGACTAACACCACACGTATTGATTAGTGCTGACGGATGTCCCTGTATGGTGTATACCCACAGTGATTCTGGCCAGTGAAGTACAGTAGATGTATTTTTTTTCTCTCCTTCATTTGCTTTTTATAGCTTTCTGCTCCCCCCTTTTTGTTCTCAGCTTGGCTAACCTATTTCACACAAATGCCGTGGGATTAACATGTCTAAATTTAGGACAATTTCTTTATTACTGATGAAGTCTTTGGAACAGGAAGGAAAAAAATAAAAGGGTAGTGGTGGGTTTTGGGTTTTTGTTGCTGTTTTTTTTTCCTCAACTGGAAAGGAACTACTGGAAAGAGACAGGCCCTATAGGAGATCAGATTTATGAGGGACATCCACATGTCTTAACCTAAAGCCTAAAGTAACAAAGATGTAAGGGCTAGTTTTTTTTAGGGACAAATTAGGTGTCGCTGGTGACTAAGGACAAGGTGTCCGAAATCTGGACTATAAATGGAGTCATTTGTCAACAGTGCATTTTTGCTTGCCTGCTGCAACATTTCCTCTATCTCTTGTTGGCTAGAAATTGAGTTTAAGGTTCATCTCTTTTCTTGGCCAAATTGATTAAAACCTTGAATGTACAAACTTAAAACCAGATAAATAAACAAACAAAGAGCCTCAAACGACCTAAAGGATTTTGGTCCAGTAGCAGCATATAATTCCTATCACTGAAGGTATTTGCTTCCTAACGTCTTTAGGTAAACTGTGCCTCTACCACTTTTTTTGTCCCACTCTTTCCTACCTTGTCTATTGTACACAAGCTGACCTTTCTCTCTACTGCAGGCTAATAGGATATGATTTTAAGTAGTGAAAACCACATTCCTTGAGAGCCCCACTGAGTAGAGAGATGTGCTCAGAGAAGCAGCAGCTCGCATGGTCTAATCCGGGGACATTGGGCACCGCTCTGCGGCCAATGTTTGCGGGTCCACGCGGCAATTTCAGATGTGGTAAGAGACTCTGCTGACTTTGTTCTCATTAACCCAAAGGTGTGAACTGCACCTTTCAAAGGCTGGCTTCCTTCCAGGTTTTAATAATCCATTTGTAACTTGGTTTTTTTTGGTGTGCTTTATGCAACCATTTAAATACGTGTTCCTGTACATGCGTTTTATTTGGGTGTAATAAGGCAGCAAGTACAAGACAGAGTTGTTAAACCTCAGTAAAAAGATTTTTTTAATAATGATTTGGCATTTATTTAATATACAACCCCTGTCTTATTAAATCTAACTCTTTAGACTTAATAGGATCGTTTATTGTATTATAGCATTACTACTGCGACGCTATAGTTATGCTTGAAAAGGCATTTTCATTACAAACTCCTGTTTGCAGGTGCTTATAACTTCCTGAAGTACAGCACCTCTTTTATTTGAATGTGAAATCACTCACTGTACTTCTTAATTCTTTTCTTTCATCTCCATCTCCTCAGCAACAAGGACATTTAGATGTTAAAAAAAAAAAAAAAAGAGAAAGAAAACCATTCTATGATTCTAAACCCAGTGGTTACTGAGGAGCAGCATGAGTTGAGCATTAAAATGCTCCAAAGTAACAGTTCAGAGAGCTTATGAAGCACTGGACCCTGATCAAGTTGCTGTACCCATATCTGTTAAAGCATAAAGTTGGCAATTTGCTCAGTAATGTGCCGTGCCACTGTTTTGACAGAGAAGCACATTGGCAAGATGTGGTTGTCAGAAGGAGTGTTATCACTGAGCTCCCAAGTTCTTGTGGTCTTGATAGACTGTGTATATTGGCACAACCTTTATGGCAGGGCAGGGACTTCATGGAGTTTCTTTTCAGTCTTATGCACAAGGGATGCCAGGAGACTAAGATAGCTGTGCATGGTGCAGGAGAAGGAATCAAACCTGAGCCCCTGGGTTTGGTGAGAGCATTTGTAGCACCTTGTAAAGGGCTGCCCACCTGCATGGCTTCCCATGGTTTCTTGGAAGACATTGCATTTTTCTTCAGAGCTCCTCAAAAGGCATCTGCCCCTTGCTTAGTCTCCCCACCTATCTGTGGCATTGATTTGCTTTGATTTCTTTCTATCTCTTTGCTTTGATTTCTTTTGTTTGCCACCATAAACTTTACAGACATTGCCCCTGAAGTGGATCTTTTGCAATGGAGGATAATGAAATATAGATCACGGCCTCAGCTAACATTAAGCATGTAATGTTGGTAGCTACATGGAGAGACGAGTTGCCCCAGCTAAACCTTGCTGCAAACTAGGCTCTGCCCCACCACTGAAGGGTGAATGTGAGGGTGGTCTGTGCCATTCTCCACAGTGCTGTTTGTTCCTGTGCTTCCTTTAATCACCTGTGAAATGAGTAGGAATGCTGATATCTGAGTACATTTACAGTTCAAAGTAAACCTTGTGTAGGTGGAAGAGAGGACCTGGCATCCCCTGAGTTTCCAGCTACTATAGACTCCGGCAGATGCCATGAAGGAGTTTCTTTCTGACCTTAAAACCTAATGCAGTGGAGGGTAGGTGGGTCATTAGTTTGTCCCAAGTTTGTGTGTCGTTTTATGTTGGCTCAGGAAGAGCTAAAAACCTAATAATTATAACTTCTTCCGTGTGTGTGTATGTTTTTCCTTCACCTTGAAAGCAAACAGAGGTTTGCCTGGTGAGGTGCTCAGCATTGGACCCGGGGTCAGTGTGCTTACAGGGGATGAATTGGGTTCATTACCCGGTTTTATGATGAACAAACAGGACCTGCCTTCAGCAGGGCTGTCTCCAGGAAGAGGTGCAGTTTTCAGTGCTGTGTCCTGGCCATGCCTCCCAAAGGGTGAGCACACACTGTGGTGACATCCACAGTGGCCATGCTGATTTGCTCTGGTCTTACCGTGATTGACCCTTGCAACTTTATGTGGCTTTAGTAAATCTAATATTTAATTGCTTTCTGGGCTGGGAGCCACTTGTAAACAAACCTCAGGCTCAATGGAGACTTTATAGTTAAATAAATAAACGCTGACAAAGAAAGACTGGAGACACAAAAAGCCCAAACAGGAGCACAGCACTAAAGTGCCCCATAAAACCTGTGTAAAGAGAGAGTGTTTTCTAGTGTTGCAACAGCAGGCTTTTTGCTTTTCCACAGGCTGAGTTTGCATGTGTAATTACTTTCCTTTATTTCAGTTCTGGCCCAGAAACTACTGGTGGGGTGGCACTGAGAAGGGCGTTGGTTTCTTTTTGGTTTTTGTTTTAATTACCACCAGTTTTAGGTAAATTTCTCTTTTGGTGATGGGAGAATCCATGCAGGAAGAGGGACATGTACCAGCATTGCAATGGGCACAGCCTGTCCTTACTGGCTGGGGCAGAGCAGTAATTGCTAAGCAGAAAGCTCCTCTTTAAAAGCAGACTGAGTTTTGATAGATCTCTTCTAGCTGTATGCAGCAATTCAATCCTTTTGCTTGCACCTAAACATCAAGTCTTTCCTGAGAATGCAAATAGAGATCAGCGCAAATTCATCACAACGGAGTTGTTTAAACAGTCAGGTGTCCTGCTCTCATATAATCCATTCTGGTTTTAGGAATACTAATAGTTTCCTCAAATAAAAAGGCTTTGCCTCTCTCACCCTCAACTCTACCTCACTGCAAGGCAAAGAAAACCAATCAGTCAAACCCAAACTCTATAAAAGGGCCTGTAGCTACAAGTCCTCTGCCTTGAAAGCCTTTGCTGCCACCATGGGAAGGATGAAAATGAAGGTTGTCTTCTAGGAAAACCAGCTAAGTTAGGCACGCTTCTGTGGGGCAGGACTCAGTTTTCTACAGGTTTCTCTCCCCATGTAGTTTTGCACTGCTGCAAAACCTTGCGCAAGCTCCTCTTCATGTTTCACATAGTGCAACTGCAGGGGTAACTGTTGCCTCCATCCAAAAGAGCAGCAAATGCAAGTATTTCAAAGTAGCACCCACAAATAGACACTCATTACATGGATGATGCTCATATAGAGAGGTCTGAGTAGGTCCTGAATGTCCAAAGAACTTGTAATGCTTTACCAGTGTTTCAACCCATCCTGTTATGGGTTTTTCTGGCTCTACAGGTAGACTGACCCCTTTGCCAGTTTTAATTTTCCTGCTGTTTTTCAGTAGCTCTGTGGTCACACCATCAGCAAATCAGTTCTCAGTGGATTGATGAGTATTGTGAGGGATTGGTAGTTTGTCTCCTTGGTTTTTATTGACTGAGTTTTAGTAATAACAAGTAAAAAAAAACCCTTGAAGATACAAGAACTGGGGATTTTCTATTTTTATTTTTATGAGGATCATTTAAAAATATCCCCAGGTTCATTTTTGTGTAATGCCATGTGACTTGGCATGCTTCAGACTTTAGTTAGTCACTTTTGGGTAGAATTCTCTTATGGAAAAATGTGTGCATGCCATTTTAAAATCATATTCAAACATATGGAAAAATCCTTTGTGCTTGCAAAATGTGGAAATCTGGTCAGAAATGGGCTAGATTCATCTTAAAACCAGTCATTTTTTTTGTTGGAAGTGTAATTGGGGAAGAAGTTGGGTTTTGGAGAGAGAAATTCATCTCTAAATGATATTTCCTGCTTGGGCAGACCTGTTTTTATATTTGCAATGAAATGCAAAAAATAGGTGAAGCAAAACACCTCCCTTGGATTTGTTTTACTGATAACAAAGTCAACCCTGGACTTGCCATGGGCCTGCAGTTAGAAATCTCCCAGGATTTTGTACCAGTCCCAGCAGCCAAGGGAGGGCCTGGAAATCTGGATATTGAATTGCAGGTGGCTGGGGATAGTTCAAATGTTGATTGGGAAAAGTCAGTGGTAGCTTCTTTGGAAGGAGCAGTGATTTTCAAGTAATTGGTATGAAGGTGGCTTAAAGTCACTTGATTAAACTGTAGCATCAGGAGGAAAAAGATATTTTTCTCTATATAAAAGAAAAAAACCCCTTCCTGATCATAATCATCCAGACTTCTATGTCTTCTAATGGTAAAACATTCTGCCTATTTTCAGATACCAGCCTGCTAATCTCATTGACTTCCCACGTGGCCAGACACTGTCATGACCTCTACATAGCCCAGCCTTGAATGGATCTTCTTCCAGGTCCTTATATTTTATTCTGTTGGGAAATGCAATTTCACATATTTATCCTGCATATCTTTTCTTTTCACTTCTTTTCTTCCCTTTTTGTATCTTTTTTTTTTTAACCTCAGAGGTAGCAATCCTCCTGCTATTAGCAAGATGTCTATTATAGTGTCATTAAAAAAGCTATAGTCAGAGCATGGAATGACTCACATCATGGAGGAGTTAATAATTCACTGTAATAAAAGTATAAAGTTTTATGATAAACCACTCTCAGGGGAGTTAAATATAATCCTTAGCGGGTCACACGCTGACTACAAAGCTTACATTTGTAATGGTAATTTGAATTTACTACATCGCCTTTAGTTTTTAAGCGTTTGTATGTCATTAGACCTTATAAATTGATTTATATATTCAACTCCAGGATAATTCTACATAAAGGTACAATAAATTTTATGGATTATAGATATGGCATCTAAAACAGTTTAGAAAAATAATTGTATTAAATTCACTTAAACGGCAGTGATGGATAGCGACGAGGATGCCAGGGTGGCGAGGAAGGCAGGGAGGGAGCTGCAGGTGCTGGTAGGGACAAAGGGGACTTAACTTGTCACCCAACTTCTCATTAAGGGCTTCAGTGACACCAAGTGCTAATGTTTTGCACAGCCACAATTGTCATTGAGCGGGACCCTGATGGTGCTTCAAACCTTGATCTCCTAGTGGAACGTGTGGGCTCCCCATGGAGAGGCACTGAGGTCACCCTTAATACTCTGTTGCTGGTAAATGTACAAGATTACCTGTTTGTACCATAAACAAGTCACTTTTGGGGTTTTCTTTTGAATTTGGAGGCAAAGCAGCTGGCTGTGGTGCGCCTTTGAAGCCTGGCTTCTGAAGGATGTCTTTCCTCAGCACTTTGCCTCCTTTGCACTCTTTATCAGAAATAGTTTGTGAAAAATTAAAAGACCTCCCCCAGCTTGGATTCAGCAAATGTATTAATGAGAGAAACCATTAAAAAGGCCCATCTTAAACATTCTTTACAGGTATGATTTTAGCAAAGCTAACTGTGAGCAAGTGACTGGTGATATCTTGCTTCTGACATAGCAGGTCCTGCTCAGACCCCTCATGCAGTGAAAAATTGTTGACATTCCCAAACATGTTTAGCAGTCCCTGAAAGCAATGCAGGATACAGCTCAAAAACACCTGATAAACTTCACCACCTGTTTGCTAAGTGGTTTTAAGTAGTCAACCAGCATTTTAATGCTGCTTTCCCTAAAGTCAGTGCCGTTTCAGTGCTGATCTTCCAAACCCTTTTGTCTAATCCCATATGTAATCTTTCCCATAACAAACCTTCAAAAGATCCTTGTACTCCCTAGTGGGCAGTTATCATTGTATTCCCCATCGCACTCACACATTAGCAAAGCTTTATCCCATCATCTTTTTGATTCTGAAAGCATTGAGGTAAGTCTCCGGTGGCATCCTGCACTCAGTGGGTGTGTCACTGGTGAAATGACCCAGGCAGCTGGACAGGTTTAGGTGCGATTTACTGGAAATGTATTAAATGTGTCTCGGGAAATGATTCTTTAAAGCATTCTCACTGCCAGTGCAGTAAAGATAAAGACCTTGGCATGAAACAGAGAAAAAAATTAAAGGATTTTCAGAAGCTTGATGTAAAATAATGATACTCAATGTAACTTTGAGTCACCAAAGGATGAACATTCAGGCTGAATTCCTCCTCCTCTCTTGATTAATTCCTATAATAATTCAGGGTGCTCTGAAACTTGCAGGCTGAATTTGAGCCCTGGCACACACACACGGAGTCCTGCTTTGTCCCTGTCAGGCAGTTTGCTCAGACAAATGCAGGATTACATAGGCAAAACCAGGACTTGCAGGTGGGCAGGCTCTTGGGAAATAAACACTGCTGTTATCATACAATTAATTTCAATATTCCAATTCCTCCTTTTACATTCATTGGCTCAAACATTGGGAGGGCAGCATTTGTGCTGCCTCCTGAGTTTTATCTGTGCCTGAATTTCCTAAGCCAATCAAGAGGACTTTACCATCTCTCTGTTTAACATATAGCTGTCTTTAAGTGATATTGCATGCAGATTTCTTTCTTATTATTTGTGCCTTTTGTATCCATCTGTGTTTCATTGTGATTGCCTTGTTCAGTTGCCTTAGAGCACAAAGGGGAGTGTTGCTGGAGTTTTCCTTGGCATGAAGGGGTAGGCAGAAGGGCTTGTCTGCCACAGCAATGGGGCTTGCTGGCTTTTGCCTTTTGAAGCACCTCCATCACTGCTGGCATAGATCAGAGTGGCCAAAATAAATGCAAAAAGTGGACATATAACCCACCTGCCCACAAACAGATGGGTTAGATGTCTCATTGGGGTTGCAATGAGTGTGAAATGGCAACAAATGCTATGGGATGCATGGGATGGATGCAGGTCCATCTATGCTGAGCGGACAGGCAGCTGTGGGGCTTGCAGCAACTTCTAGTTTGAGCATCTAAAATCCTGCCAGGATAAACTGCTTTTTGCAGTAT
This sequence comes from Strigops habroptila, assembly GCF_004027225.2. NCBI lineage: Eukaryota > Metazoa > Chordata > Aves > Psittaciformes > Psittacidae > Strigops > Strigops habroptila. The sequence continues at coordinate 72,590,262 of NC_044282.2, forward strand.
CCTTGAACATTTGCTCTGCAGCAAATAAAGGCGCATTAAGTCTTTCCTCCTCTTCCAAATACACAGTTTAGAAATAAAAGGTAATAACTGACGATATACAAACACTGAAATTTCCATTCTTCACAGATTAAATGATCCTTGCTGCAGATCATGAAAAGAGCCATTAGTGAGAAAGAAAAGGAGTGGGGGGAGACTTTGTCTAGCAACAAGCAGTGTGTTCTGTGCTTTAGTAAGAGGGAAGCTGCTGGAGAGCTGCAGGACTTAAAATCACTGTGGCCACAGCAGGCTGATTTTTGCCAGGGCAGGATGAGTGAGTGCACGGGGACAGAGATGGGGAGCAGAGCTGGCAGTGACCAAATGCCCAGAAGTTTATAATCCTCAGGGTTTGTTTTGAAGGGCATTTTAGCTGTTGCAGACAGGTTCTTGGTCATCCTCTCTTTGTGTCTTCAGGTGTGTTTTGAATACAAGATTTAGCTCCTGTTTAACGAGTCAGAAGTAATTATTGTTTAGTACTGGATTATACACAGGCTTATGGAATTAAAGAGAGTTGTTGGGATGTCTTTACAGCTGGCAAAGAGTTAATGACTGCAAGTTGAGATGGAATAGTTACTGCCTAGACCGACTTACTATTTTATTTCTGTGATGCCTGAAAATCTAATAAATCATGTTACTTTTATCTTGATAGTCAATTCTTTCATTAGGAAAATTAGAGACTTCATTATAATGTTTATCATGAGCTGGAAGGTTTTTTCCCTTTTTTTTTTTTTTTTAATTTTAGGATTACACAGTTCACTTTTGCCAGGTTTTCATTTTCTTCATCAAGTTTTCATTTTCTTTATTGTTCCTATGTGAATTCCACAGCAAAGTGGTGGGCTGGATCAGACAGCGCAGCAGACCTGGGGCCTGCTTTGGAGGTGCCACCCACACTATTTACCTTGATTTCCTAGGGAGCTGTAGATGTTTTGGAAAGCTCTTTAGACTCGTAGATACATAGATTTTCAGACTTAAAGGGACAATAAAGATCTTTTACTCTCAGTTTCTGGAAAATTCAGATGAAAAGTCCTCACCCAGCAGCTTTATTCCCTCCTATACAGTGCCAAACACTTGCTTGATATGCTCTAACTTGGCTTGAACATGGAATTTAACTTTCCCTTGCATGCAGAATGTTGGTTTTTGCTAAGAAAATCCTCAGCGATGCTGCTCACAATATCAGTCCATTAGAAGCAGCACCAGGAACCACCTACCTGTTTGAAACATGCTCTGTGGCGGCTGACCTGCACTGACGCTTGTGTTCACTCTTGAGCCAGCCAGGCTGTCAGTTAATAACAGTGAAGCAAGAGGCCTCACTTGCTGTTACACATCTTGGTTGCCATATGGTTTGGTGGTTTGCCATTGATATGGATTCACAAGATGGGCATAAGGGCCAAAGGATCTCCACAACTGGAGCAGGGCAGCATGAGTAGGGTCTAAGACCCATTCATGGTCCCTGTAGGAAAATCCTTCACTGATACTATGTGTGCAGAGTTTCCCTATATCCAGCTACAAGGAATGACACAAGGCGCTGCCTGGATCCACTGTAGTGAACGTTTGCAAGTCCGTTTCAGTCCTCAGCACTAATTAAGTTTGAAAATGGTTGTAAAGAGAAAAGAAGCCACCCACAACAAAGAATGATACCTTTGTCTGGAAGATGCTCCTTCAGCCTTACAGCATCTGTAAGCTATACATACTCACCACTTAGGCTGATTACTTCTACAATTAATGTGCTTCGGGTTTGTGCTTTTGTAATCTGTGCATTGCAAGATGTACAGCATATACTGAAAAGTGTCTATAATATATTTTAAAAGAAATTCTTAACCAAGCTTTGACCTTGATACACTCAGAAGGTGAAGAGCATCAATTATAGATAAAAGGAGGGGAGCTCTCGGAGGACTTGCATACCTAAGACTTTCTCTAGGTACAATTCTAGATCTGTATTTATCGGTATTTATCTCTCCAAAGCTCAGACAAGTAGAGATGCTGTAATTGATTTTATATGAAAGTGAGAGATGGGGCCAAAGGGGAACTTCTTGGTCTTCTGCTTTTACTTTTCAACCCATATAAAATGAGCAATTGTACTAGAGGTGTTTAATTCACTTTTTTCTTGGCCAAATGTGCCAACAGGAGCTTTGGCAAAGCAAACTCCACCTTTCCTTGCTTCAAATGAGCTGGGAAAGATCCTCATCCTGCCAACTCATCCTTAATTGGCCTATGCTGTAAGAAGTAATTAAAAGAAAAGGCCAGATTCATAAAGAATGTCCGTTCTGTTTATGGGTCCATGTGTGGAGGAACTCTTCCTGCACTCCAGCTAGAAGTGCAGGAGGCACATTAGCCTTCCGGTGCATCTTTGTGTAATTTACTCCTTCCCTTCTCTTTTCCCTTAAATATATCTGTTAACTTCTGGAGAGAAGAAGGAAATGCCTGTAGAAAGGCTAAAGTTCAAAGAACTCCAGTAGAGGAGTCAGAACTGACCTCCTCTCCTGGGTTCCTCTGTGAGTGAGTAAATAGGGGTGTGTGGTGTAAACCTTTGAGGCAAAAAGCAAAGTTTAGACACAATGTGAAAATGTCCAAATAAAAGCTAATGGCTTTGTGTCAGCAGTGCTGGCTTCTGTTACCTGATTGATTTTTAGCAAGCCACTGGCTTGCTAGACAGATTTTGAAAGATCTTTGCTGGCTCTGCTGGCTGTGCAAAGCCTGCAAGTTCTTTTTCTCTCTTTCTAAAAGAAAGAAAATAAACCCATGTTAAATAGTCAAATGCACAGAAGAAAAGAAAGAGAGTTGAATGGTCTGTCTGATGTTAATGTTCATGCGAAGCCCAAATTTGAATCAGTTCTTTTCCTTCCCATCTTTAAAAATTCTTGGTTAATAACCTGGTGTCTAAATGCATTGTGATAATGCAATTCCTATCATTCTGTTTTTGCTAGGAATAGTTTCCTGTGGTGTGTGTTTGGGGTTGTCTTTTTTTCTCTGTCTGCAAAGACTTTAGGGATATAATTTATGTGGGTGACTGTGCAGTATAAAGCTGAATCATGCTCCATCTGTTGTGAAACACCTGTAGCTTTTAGAATGATCTCCGCTGCAAACACTGCACGGATGGATTTTGCTGCAGGTGGTTCAATCTAGTTTGGTTAAAATCATAGCTGCTCTCCAGACTGGTTGGTTAAAGGTACTCCAAGAAGTTCTTCCGTGTGAGGGTGCTGAGGCGCTGGCGCAGGGTACGCAGAGAAGCTGTGGCTGCCTCATCCCTTGCAGTGTTGAAGGCCAGGTTGGACACAGGGCTTGGAGCAAGCTGGTCTAGTGGAAGGTGTCCCTGCCCGTGGCAGGGGGTTGGAACTGGATGAGCTTTAAGGTCCCTTCCAACCCAAACCATTCTGTGATTCTATGATTCTCTGTCTATAGCTGTTGCTATGCTGCGTATTGGGGGCCAGGCTGCCATGCTTTGTTTTTTAGTTATTCCCCAAATAATCCTGTTTATGTTTGAATCTTGTCTGCTTCCTACCTGCTCCATGGTGGTGACAAGGCTCAGCACCATCAAGGAGGTCTCCACTTGTGCAAAGGACACAAGTACCCCATGTTTCCACGTGCAATGCCAGCCTGGCGCTAACCATACGGCGTGTTCTGCCGAGGAAAGAATTGCCCTCTGGGGGAAGGAAAGTGGCCTCCGGTCCACCTTCAGGATCAGAATCTGATAAACAGTTTCAAATGTCAGTGGCCTGTTGTTGGTAATTAAATTGTAATGACAGATCCATGCTGATACTATCAAGGTGCTTTTGTCCTGGGAACCCTGCATTAAGAGGAGCCACAACAGCAGTTTTGCTTGTTACCTCTTCCTACTATTACAGTTAAATAGTTCAGGGCCATCAGCTTCCCCCAGCAGGAATGTGCACTCTCGCCTCCATGGGTTTCATGCACAATTGCCAGGAATGTGAATATATTGAAGTACTTGAATGTCCAAGTGGTTGTTACCAGCATTCCTGGGAGCAGGCCCCATCGGCACAAATTTCTTTGTCTATTTTTACACCCAGACCTGGAGCCTTTAAAATATATCTGTTAACTTTTGGAGACAAGAAGGAAATGTCTATAGAAAGGCTAAAGTTCAAAACGAAGGCACTCGGTCAGAGAAATATCAATATGCAGCTGTCAGGAGAACTTACATTCTGAGTCACAAAAATACATTTCTTTTGGGGGGGGGGAGTTTAACTTGTTCCATTATAAATGATTAAAACCACACGATCGGTCATGGAGATAATAATAGCAGTCGCCTTCCTAAAACCAACAATTGCTTTATTCCCATATTGGTGTTTGTGCCCTGAAAAGAAGTGAAATGAGAGTGTTTCGAATGTTTTGGTGAGTGAGTGCCTTCAAAGAAGTTTTGGAGCCCTTTTCCATCCTGTTCTGTAGAGGTCAGCAAGTTTGAGGAATTACAGGCACTAAGTGAAAATGAAAACATCAAGAGGCTTGCTGTCTATCACGAGTATCACTAAATCTTTTCGAACAACCCTGGGCAGTGAATTATGGAAGCATGGAATTGACTTACACTTTATTTCTAGTAACAGTCAGTTACTATGTCAAATCTAAAACCATTCAGAAAAGCCTATAAAAATGTATGACAAACTAACCAGCAACCTCTAGATCTTTTTACATGTGTATGATTTTAAAGAACGTCTCGCTAGCGCTTGTGGAAATGAACAGACAGGACGTGTTCATGAGGCTATTTTTTTTTTGTCCTTCTCACTCGTGCTGTTTGGCATCACAGAAAGCCTCTGGAGTAGCTTTGCTGGAGGAAGACAATATGGTGTGTGGGCAGGGGAACGGCACGGCAAGATGCTCTTCCCCCTTACCCTACGCACCGCTAGTGAACGCTCCCTTAACAATCCCCAAACTTTACTTCAAGGGGTCTTATGGATCCCTGGGAACCTTTTAGCAGAGGTATTGCACCAGCCATGCTCACCCTAAGGTAAGAAAGAGGAGGCGTCCCGTGGGAGGGATGCTGGCTCGGTGAGGAGCTGACAGACCCATTTTCTGTGTGGATCTGCAAGGGTCCGTGGGGCTGCAGTGGTACCCACAGATCTGGTCCTACTACTTGGCAAGGAGGGGAGATAAAGCCTTGCGTGTACGAGTGACCTTGCTGCTATATGGGGCAGACAGGAGGTTTTCTCCTGGCTGCTTAAAATGAAAGTTTATAAGAGCGTGGGTGCTGTTTCTAAAAGCTGAGGGGATTAGAGTAGCATAATTGTCAGGCAGCTCAGATGTCCAGTGCAGAGGATGTTTCAAACAGCACTGTTGTGAACGCCCTGTGGTTTGAGTCTCTGCTTCCAATTTTCCCCAAGGGGGCTCCTGGGAAGGGGCACTTCCCCAAACGTGCTGCCACATCTGAAAAGTTGGTTGGCTGATGTTGTGGTGTTTTGGGAGAGACCCTTTTTTTTGGAGGCAGTAATGCTGGAAAATAACCCCTTAGCTCAGGAGCTTGACCTGAGTCTCCTTGGGCTGGGTCACTGATTTGAGGTGGGCTGGACCATTTGGGCCTATTTCTCTCACTCTCAGTGATGGAGTCTGGGGATAGCTCCACAAACCCAAGCAAAGACAAATTAATTTAACAATATGAAGCAACTCTAGGCATTAGATGATTCACTATGTAGATACTGTTGTGACAGGCAGGCTGGTATCTACCAGGACCTACAAGAAGGATACTTGGCTAATGATTTGTGAGGCCTGCCCTGAGGACATCAAACAGGGATCAGGTCTTTCCAAGCTATCTTTTTGTTTCCTTTCTGTATAAATGGCAGACGGCATTAAATGTTTAAACATTTGCCACTGCAAGAATGAAAGCAAAATGTCATGACTCAGGATAGCCATTTTGCCTTTGTTGTGGTGCTTGTGCTGGGAAAGCATCCAAAACCAAGTTTGTCTTGTAAGAAATGATTTCAGCATCGGTCCCTTGGCAATTGTATTTTAAAACTAACACAGCCTAATAAACTTCCACTCATGAAACCATCAAAGTTGTGTCTACTAGCAGAACACTTGGGTCAATAAAAACACTCTACACACTCAGATTTGGGATTTTATTATTTTGCATTTATTGAGAAACAAATTGCAGAATAAAGTGGGGCCACAAATAAAATACTCCTATATAGTCAGAATAGAATACAAAATGTAATTAGGCAGCACATTGTTAAAAGTCACTACCAAAATGTAACAACACGGTGACACCAGCTGTAAGAGTCTAAGTGTATAATACATAATTGTCAGCTGTTGGGGAAAGATCTCACCCTGATAACGTATATTGAGATTGGATGTCTGTTTGTTAATGAGTGGTCTGAAAATACTTATGACTCCAGGATGCTTGACAGCTCTAACTGCAACATGGTGCCACACCGTCACAGAACAGCAAGTTAGAGGGAGTACAGCCAGAAAAGAAACCCTTTTTAGGAGTGAAGAAACAGGGATATTTATGTTTAAGAAATGTATTAAAATCACAGTTATCCAGATGTTAGTCGCTTATAATCAATAGATTGATTCGCTGTGACTGATTTCTATTAATTTAGATTTTACATGCACAATTTGGCTTTAAAGCTGGTTTTTCAGAGCTGTTTCTGATACCCTCAAGTTCATTTCTATGCAGAGGACTGAGGACAGGAGTCCTGCTCACTTGATCTTGGGCCAGAGCCACAGCAGCTTGATTCTGTGATTCTTGCCCACTTCTGCATATTCATGACCTCATTTACTCCCTCTTTGGGATATTCCTCCCTCAGCCTCATGCATGTAGCTCAGCTTGTGCAAAGCAGGAGCCTGAGACCTCAGGATGCCATTTGGTTTCCTTCAGGGCCATCACCTCCTGTGTATGGCACTGCTCACATGCAGACCTGGGCCCTGTTGGCTGCTGGACATAGCCACAACAGAAACATTGCTCACCCCCAGCATGTCACCACGCTCGCTTTCATAGCTTTATGCAAGAAGCCAATATTCAGAGCAAAGCTATATAAGTTGCACTAGCAGGTTGCACACCTTTTATTTCTGATCTGTGCTGCTTTTATTTTCTTGGTGAGAGATTCCGATGGCATTGTTAAGGTTATTCTGGATGCCACAAAAACTCCAGGTAGCATTTTGCAGTGAATTTCAAAATTCTCAAGCAGCGTTGTGCTGGTAAACTCAGATTTGAACTCCCATGGCATAGATTCTGTTCCCTCATTATCCCGTGTGTTGAGGAAGCTCAGCACAACCCATTGCGCCTTGTTTTCTCAGAGGGAGTGATTACATGTGGTGGAGTGAGTTTCTTTGTGTGTGTATGTGTGTGGCAGTCATATAAAAGCCAGCCTCTGTTATTTTTCAGAGTATTTGTAGCAGCTGCGGAGGAAATGTTTTTGTTGCTCCATGTTTTAGAAATGAGATTGAGAGGCTGTCGATGCCTCTGGAGACTCTGCTGGTGATGCTGACGTCTTCAGGTGGGCACCTCGCAGTGCCTGAGCTTGCTGCTGCCCAAGGAAGGAAGCAGGCAGTTGGCCTTCATCCCCTTCGCTCTGGCCCCAAACTCAGAAGGAATAGCGACTAGTTTAGACCTTAAATAGGTAAAAGAAAACATCCAGTTTTGCATTGCCATATACTTGCCGCTGCAGACAAAAACTGTGTTTATTGCCGTGCCACAGCAACCCGCAACACAGGGGTACTGGAAGTTTGTTTCCAGGTCATGTTTAGAGAGATGGCTCTAACCGAAAGGCAGGGAAGGCTTAGCTCTGTGCTGGCTGGAAACAGACTGAAACTCCTCTGGTGTCCCCGGCATCACAGCGGTTTTCTATGCACCACACCAAAACCTAGGGAGCTTCCCCAAAATAACAGAGGGTCTGGGCTCTTCTTTCTGCTTCCTTGCTGAGCCCCCTGGCCATTTCATTAGCAGACTTTGAATGGAAACTTTTGCAAGCTTTAATTACACAGGTGAAACCACCAGTTATCATGCTTCTAATATCAAGCACTTTTTTCTTTCTTGTTTTATTATACCAGACCTTGCTACCAGGCTGACCTATATACAGTATCCTGTCTTCTTTACTTTTCTCAATGCATGCTGTATTTATCCTGTAAATGTACATTTTCTCTTGGTTTTCTTTTAAAACACCATTTAACCATTGATGAGTCGAAGCAATTGCTGCAGAAATACTGGTACCAAAGTATGCTCAGGCTTGGTGCTTCTTCATCATTATGGTGCAGCAAATTTCCATCCCTGTTACCTGTCAGTGCCCTGACACATGGAACCTCTGCTCTATGGAGGTTGAGGGGTGCAGTTGAGTTAGCCTGGGCTTGGTACTGCTCAGTGAGCTGCAATGCAACCCCCTTAAGTGAGAAGTGTGCTGGAGCATTTGGGAACATCTTCTAAATGGAGGGGGGGTGCACTGGGGACCAGGGCCACCAGGGAGCAACTGCCTGGAAACTGCCTCCCTCCTCTCCTTCAGCCACTCAGTGCTTTTGTCTTGGACTGGTAGCTCTGCTCTGCTGCACCCATGGGATGGTCAGGGACACCGGAGCCTTAATGGGAAGTTGTCAGAACTAATTGTGCTTATGCCTTTGTAAGCTGTCAGAGGGGAAGATGTTAAACCCTCTGTGCAAGCTGGATGTGACAAGGGATGGACAGTGGTCTTCGGACCATTGCAACCCACTTCCTCTAATTTTTAGAATTCATATACTTTGTAATGCATTATTAATTTTCTTGGGAGTGATATGACTTTCAAGGCTATCAAGGGACTAATCTATTTTTTACGTGGAGTAGTGAAGGATTCTAGGTTTGTACAAATAAAATACTCCCTGGAAGCAATAGAACTGAAATGATATCTGCAAACATCACGGCTTTACCTCTCTTCTAAGCAAACACCAGAGTCTCTATAGAAAGTTAACACTTTAATTAGACAGACTTTCAAATGATGGTGGATGTCTGCTATTAAGTTAAAGCGTTTGTATCGTTTTGCATGAAGATTACTTTCTTTGTACAGGACTGAGATAGATATATTCAGGAAGAGACACCCAAATCCTTAGTTTAAAGGTATTTCGGAAACTCACATAATTAAACAATCACTGGAATTAGCTGAAATCCCAAAATTGGGTTGCTATGGGTATATGCTATGCTTAATTCTGGCTGATTGTTCCTTGCCTGCAAGGAAAATTATGTGTGGTTGCAGAGGTTTAAATATGCTTTTTTTCAGTGGAACTACAGGTATAATGATTTCATTGGTCTAAGTGTGGAGATAATTTTGGTTTTGGGATGTTAAACAGTAGTGGATATGTACACACTTATTTAATACAAAATCTGGTGGAAATAAACAAGATCCAGCTAATATTTATTTGGAAGTTGGGTTTGACCTCTAGAATCATGTTGCAGAAGGTTTAATGTACTGAATTGGGCTTCTTTTAATGTTTGAAAAAACAGCATGAGTGAAGTAAAACAGTCTTACTGAAGAGTCAAGTGCAGACGAGGAATGTGGTGTGATTAAAAGGTACCATTGCAAGAACAGTGAATGTTTTTTTAATGATTCACATATCATGGATATCCAGTTCACAATTCATCTATTTTTTCTTGGGTGCTATTAGCTACAAAGCCTAATATCGGCCTGTCTACTTTGGAGGGAAAACAATGTCCATCTTTTTACCTTCACTGTCTGTTTCCTTCTCTACACTATGTGAAATTGCTATGGCTGATATCAAATGTGTGTACCTCTGTGCAGAAATGTGACAACCTGGTAGGTGCAAGGGGCACTGGGAGCTCCAGTTGGTGCATCTGGTCTGCCAGGGTATACCTATGACACTGAGATAGCACTGAGTATCAAAGTAAGTCTCATTTAATCTCATTCTTCATTTGGATGAAGACACCTGGTCTGGCTGCAGAGTTTGAACCTTTCAGTATTAAACCCATGAATGTTCAGTGCTTATACTGAGGAGGTAGTTCAGCTACGTGCTCTCTGCACTTGCTAAGGGAAGAGCAAAATTTCTCCCCAGCCTCTAGGACCCGGCACCATCTGAACTTTTGCATATGTTGGAGAAATAGGCAGGAATCAGTCTGGCTTGTCATACATCTGTGAATGTCAGAGGTAACACACCTGAGAAAGGCAGGGCGGTGATGTTGCTTAGGGCTTTCTTCTTGGAGTCTGGACCATGTTTGGTGCATCCGAGAACAGGAGATGGAGGACGATGGGTCCAGGGATTTTCTGAGCCTGTGGTATAAATCAAAGCACCTTCCCAGCAGCTATAATCAGATCTGCTGTCATGTTCTTCTGCGGAACTACCTCTGTGGGCAGGAGCCTGTCTGGAGCAGATCCCCTGTCCATCTCATCAGACCCGGAATGAGAGAACAGGAATTGCCATGCAGTTCTTTTCAAGGCTGTTTCATGGTGCCAGGATTTGATCTGCCATCCTCTTAGCAGACTTCCCACAGCCAAAGCTTCATTATCTAACATTTGGGTGGTTACTGCCATATTCATGGCAGCTAAACATTATGTGCTTTAATGGTGGGCTTATGCTTGGCAGTGGCAGAGGGAGGCTGCTGTTCCACAGCACCATGTACCAGTATAGCTGAACAACTCCTTTTCATACTTTGCAGTCTAGCCTAGACCCTCATTGCATGGGGGTGGTTTGCCAAATGCTCCACTGACACAAAATAAGCCAGTGCAACTGATCACGGGAGGATACCTGCAGAGCAGGGGAATCCCTGAGTGATAACATCCAAAATCATGCTTTTATCCTTTGGGAGCTGGTGTGTGATAATGCCAGCCTCAAAAAATGGCTTCTTGGAGGTGTTGTGTTTAGTAATTGTTACAACCTTGAGCAGTTACAACCTTGAGCAGTTCTGCATAAACCAATGCTCTCTAAGGATCATGAAACACAAAGGTGGCTCCAAACCACCACTGCTTAGAGGGACAAGCAGTGACAAGCATTGCTCAAGCCTCAAGCGAGGATGTGTGCTGGGCACTTTCCACCCTTTGGTTCCCCTTCAGGGCCATATGGGAATCTCTGACCTCCTTTCTAGTTTTTGTGGTACAGGGTGTACACATTGCTCAAAAGCATAGAAAGTTTCAGAAGTTTTATGTTCTCTCCTGATGGGTCCTACCGTAAATGTCTGAGAGGGTCCCTTGGCTAGGTCTGTGCACAGGACAGTTCTTACAGCTGCTATGTCATGGTGTGTTATGGAGAGAGATGGAAGAGCAGAACCATCACAAAATCTCCAGTTCTACTGTGGTTCAAAGGAGACAGGTACCTGCCTGTCAAAACCTGAGAAAACCAGTTCTGAATGACAAAACAACCTCAAAGACTCCTCAATCAGTACCACGTTGTGAAGAAGGAACCCAAAGTTTGCTTAGGGCAGCAGCACGCCCCAAGCGTTCGCACCCAGCTCTGAAACTGACTTTGTCCATGGCCTTGGGTTAGTCACTTAACTCCCTGTGGTTCACTGAACTCCAAAGCAGAGATAACGATTCCTGCCTACCACGAGGTAGGTTGTGGCAGGATAAATTAGCTGTTGGCTTTTAAAGCACTTTAAAGATGTACTGCAAAGCATTAAGAGCACTTGTTTTTATGAAGACAGTATAGGTTAAATGATAATTCTGTGCTCTTGCTGAATTTGTTAGTTTTAAAGTGTGAGTGTTATGCTTCTACACTATGCTATTAATCCAAACAAATTACTAAGCCTTTGTATTGTATGTGAGAAAGCTGATGAATTTACCTTTCTACAGCTGTAAATGCAATGGAAAGGATTTGAACTTCCCTTCTCACCTCAAAGCCTCTGGCAAACTGGTCACTGACATAATAAATATTCAGCATTTAATAATGCTTCACTTTTCCTCTTTAAACCATTAGTTGTTTCCTGCTTCACTAAGAAGAACTTCAAATTCAATTCATTAACATTTCTTTAAATAGCCCTCTTAACAATGCCGGTTTGCTTTCCTTGTTATGTTCTGTCACTAATAGCGGTTTTTACTTCTAACCTGTTATTAATTAGAAATAAAGACTGGATCTCTTCATTTCTGAATTAGTTTTAGTGCCTCTTTTCGTCTGAAGAGGATCTATGTTTTTTTAAGCCTAGCATTTCACCTTATAGAATGATTCTTGGGGTAAATAATTCAGCTGGTCAGAGAGAGTGCACTTCTCTCCACCTGCAGCAGCCAGCCCGGCGGCAGGCAGCGAGGCATGCCAAATCCCAGGCAAAGAGGAGCACAGCTGCATGAAACTTTCATTAGGGCCATGGAGGTAAGAGCCCGCTTCTCCTCGATGCCTTTGGTGTGACCTCCGGGGCTGTCTGTGACCGCCAGTGCTGGCAGGGCACCACTCCACACTTCCCTAGCGTCTGTACCATGAAGAGGTGCAGTGTCTCAGCCACCCTCATCTATTCTTTCCCAACTTCAAAGTGTTGCAGCTCGGTCTATAATTACCCTTGAGGTATTTCAGACTCGAAGCGACACTAGGGAAATTGCACTTCCCGATAATGGTAGTCCAGAGTTGTGTTTAATCAATTATGGAGCTGGTCATGAGACTGGCTTTTTAGTTACAAGGATTTTAAGGTCAGCCCCTTACGCCCTTTAAGGCCAGCCCCTCATGCCCTGGCTGAGGAGAGCAACACCACCAAATTAAAGAAACACTATCCATTTGATGTAGCTTAATCTAGGTTTTACCTGCTTAATTAAAACCACGCTGCCAATACCCACTTCTTCCTCCATGCTCTAAACAGCTGGTCGAATGCCATGCTGTAATTTCCTAAGCAAAACTGCTTAAGTTAGGTGGAGCTGCAACACTAATTTTTACGGATATAAACAGATCTGCTCAGCAGCAGTGTCTCCAGATTTGTGGGAGCTGGTGGCAGTGCTGTAGCGCAGGGCTTGGAGGTGTGCGGATGCTGGAGAGGAAATGCGAGCCGAGCTGGGAATTGCAAACACGCAGCCTCACTAACTCGCTTTGAAAGATACATGACAGCCAAAAGCTTTGCTCCTCAGAAGTAATGGAGTTGTCCAGGGTGTACACGGGTGCAGGGGCTGAGGGAGTTCCAGTGGAATAAATTCAGATGATGCTAGCTCGCCAGATACTGTAGTAGCTGGTGGTGGGAAGGTTTTGCTTTGGGAAGCTTGTAATGGTGCTTCAGGCCAGCCAAGGTTAAGTGATGGTGTATGCCTGTCCTTACAGATTCAATGTGGCGGGTTGTGGTGATAAGCTGGCAGCATGGCTGTGCTGGGAAGGAGAGGAGCATTCAGGGTGAGGGAACCCGTCCACAGGGCTTATGAAACCTGTCGTGTTTCATGCATTGAGCTCACATAAGCTACGTGACTAGGCTGGCTTTCCCTGAACCTGGGATGACTCCTCTCTATCTCCTGATTTCCATGGCCTCGCTCCCTCCTGCCAGGGAGCACAGAGCCCCTTCCTTCTCTCCATGCCTTTGGGTGCCTATTTGCAGGCAGGCAGGAAGAAGGATGTGGAGAGGTGCAGGGGGACCAGGCCATGTGTATGCTGGTGAGGAGCAGACATTGCAGCACTCTTAAAGGTTTACAGCGAGGCTGGGTACTTGCTGGTGTCTTTGAGGCTTTGGGCAACCTTTGCAAGGCTGAGGATGTTGCCAGATGTTTGTCCTTCTGGTTGGCTGCGTGTACACTTAATGACCACTGAACTACCCAAACAACTGCTGTTAGAAGAGAATCCATGCATTGTTTTGCCTTCTCCGTCTCTTCGCCTGCTTTCCAACACACTGGATCCTTGTCTATCCAAATTCTCCTTCCTACAAATCTCCAGCTGCTTTTCAGCAATACTTAGCAAGCCTCCCAATGCACTCTGCTTGCCTGCTGGTTCTCTTTGGGAAGCCTCAGGAAACCTCAGTCATTGGTAGTTTCCATCAAGCATGAGGTACAACTTTGATGCTATTTCAGATTCGCTTCACTTGAGGGAGAGGAGATCTTTCAAAATTGAAAACATCTTACGAAGTCATACATTACTTTGGTTCCTCCTGTGCCTGCCAGCTCTTTGCCTGTGATGCCAGTTTGTTGCAGAAATATTGTATCTGAAATCAAGATGTCCAGGAGAGTTGATAATACGTGAGGAAGTATTGATTGATATATACATTTATACCTCTTTTACAAATTCTTCTTTCTCAGACAGCATTATAAATAATTGTCCCAGAAGAAGGCAGCTGTGACTACGTGATGTACTTACATGGCTACAAGGAGGATATCTGTCTGTAGTATGGAAGGTAGGTTATTCCTTAGGCCTTTTCTCTCTCCTCTAATTTTAGACTAGTAGCACCATGCAGGAGGAGTTGTTGTTCCTACTCATACAAAGCTGTCTTGTTGGGAATCACTTGTTGCCCTAACCTAGTTTCAGTTATTCTATTAATACACCACTGGAGTCTGGCTGGAGTAGAGAGTCCTCTGTGGACAGGCCAGTAGCAATGTCTCTCTCCTGGAGCAATTATAGGAGAAGTGGTACAGAGATGATAATTCAGATTAAAGTGATCAGAAGGGGACAGTCGAGAGAAAAAGAACCACTGGGGGAAAGTCAAGTTGGAGCTCAAACCTGTATCCCCTGAACTAATGGGGGCTCAGTGGATGATATGATTCCTTAATGAAAAAAGTACCTCACCAGCACACTCCCAGACTGTTCTTGGGGAAAAAAATAGCCCTTACGGTAGCAAAATTGAACTTCTGAATCAATTCTTCTCACATAATTCACATGTGAGCAGTCATGAGTCCCCTCTCAAGCAAAGCTTTAGTATTAACACTGATGCAGTGGCGACTTTATAACAGTCTTCCAGTACCTAAAGGGGACCTACAAGAAACCTGGAGAGGGACTTTTGGCAAGGGCATGTAGTGACAGGACAAGGGGAATGGCTTTAACCTGCCACAGAGGAGATTGAGATTAGACATTAGGAAAAAATCTTCCCTGTGAAGATGGTGGGACACTGGCACAGGGTGCCCAGAGAGGCTGTGGCTGCCCCATCCCTGGCAGTGTCCAAGGCCAGGTTGGACACAGGGCTTGGAGCAACCTGCTCTAGTGGAAGGTGTCCCTGCCTGTGGCAGGGGGTTGGAACTGGATGAGCTTTAAGGTCTATTCCAACCCAAACCAGTCTGTGATTCTAGGCCTATTTCTGTATCAGTTGGGGTGCTTGCTGCTGCAGCATGCCCTGGGTCCAGGCGTGGGCTTTACCAGCATAAGCAGATTGGTTTTAGCCTGGATAAGTTCTGTGATCATGTTCACCATATCATTGCACATGTGCTTGTGCTGTGTTAATGCACTCATGGAGCTCCGGTGTGTGTTGCTTCATTGCTGATTAGGCAGATGGACTGATACGAGACCAGTCCCCCGAGTGCTGCTTCCAAACCAGTGATTTAGCTGTGTAACTCTCTGTAATGAAACTTCTTGAGAATGGCAGCCTGGGCTGTCCTGTGGAATTCGGGATATGTTATTTTTGTTCTGAGGACATTTTTAAAGGGTTTTAATTATGTGCATGGTTAATAGATGTCATGCTATCCATCTTCAGTCATGCATACACATGCGGTGTGCTGCTCAGGTGCCCACTGGCCCAGAGTGAGGATGATGTGCAGCCATATTTGTGGCATATAATTACTTAGCTTGTTTTTGAGGTGAGCACAGGAAGAGATTGTTCCCACCACACCAACAGTTCCTGTATGACGGACCAACGCACAGAGTATGTGAATCTTTAATGTGTTTGCAGCTGAGAGCGGAAGCGGCTGCTGCCCTCTTTGCGGTCAGTTCTACTGTCTTAATTTGCTCTGACATCAAATTAGTTTCCCACCATCTTCTTTCCTCATACAAAGCAGGGATAAAGATCGTTACCGTAGAAAATGAAGGTGTCAGAATTAAGGGTTCAGGCCTGAAACATGAGGGAATGGGATCATTCTGTTTTCTTGGGTTTTGCAAAGCTATTTGTTTTACAAGCCATTTCCTACTTATCCCAAATCTTGAGGTGGTGGCTCCTGAGGAGGTTCAGTGTGTTGAGGTGGGAGTGTACCTCCCTGGTTGTTCAGATTGCAGTGGGAAATGCCAGCTCCAGCAGCAGGTGAATGAGTGAGTCACAAAACTCTCACTGCTTACTTTTGGGATTCTAATTCTTACTCCACTTAGGAAAAAACCCTTCCCATTGCATGCTACTTAGGGAACATGTCTTGGAGTGTGCTCCTCAGATTTGGCTTCAGGTTATGAACACAGTATGGCACCAGCCCAGAATTTCCTGTGCAAGTGCACGAGAGAGGTGTGATAATACATGTTTCTTCCCCCAAATTTGTATTTCTCTCCCTGTACTTTCTGTTTCAGTTTTTATGTTGTTGTTTTTCCTCGTTGACCACCGGCTATGACCATATGGCTTCTCTTCTGTTTTCCTCTGTGTCTTCTACCCCCCTGCTCTGAACATATTATAATGTTCATGAGACATTTTAATATCAGTTCTGGTCTTGCCTAGCAGCATAAAACATCTTGTGTATTTGCATTTTTTAGTTTAATCATTATCTTAATATTTTTGGGCGGTAGCCACAGAATCTTTTTCTCTGTCTCATCTTTAAAGCAACAGTTTGTGCTTTTCCCTACCATACCCCCGCTATTACACTTGCTTTAAACCCATAGCTAAGTACTGGTTTTGAAAGACGAGATGACAGTAAGCCTGTCTGTAAGACATAGAATCATAGAATCATAGAATGGTTTGGGTTGGAAAGGACCTTAAGATCATCCAGTTCCAACCCCCTGCCATGGGCAGGGACACCTCACTCCAGACCATCTCACCCAAGGCTCTGACCAACCTGGCCTCGAACACTGCCAGGGATGGGGCATTCACCACTTCTTTGGGCAGCCTGTTCCAGTGCCTCACCACCCTCACAGTAAAGAACTTCTTCCTTATATCTAATGTTTCAGAAGCTCTTATTACTCCAGCCATCTTTGGAGCAGGCCTTCAAGATTGACATTTATTAGTCAGAAAGAGCTATAAGGCTATAGCTAGGAACACCTGGAAATATAACTCCTGTGGAGGGATGATCTGGTGTTAAGCAAGTCCTGAAGACTAAAATAATCCTGGGAAGCCTTGAGTTACAGGAAAACCCTCCTTTTTTTGCACTCTGGCTATGGCAGACTCATTACTTCTTTTATTTAATGTCAGTTATATCTTTAGCGATACAGTCAAGAGATGAAGTGGTCTCATTACCAGAAACCCCTTCTTTTTTCCTCAAATCCAGTTGGACTTCTCTGGTCTTTGGGTTAAATTCAGTCCTGATGCAACTGCTGTTACTTTGGGGGTAGTTACACCAGTTGTGCCTGGTCTAGGTTTGGTCCTGAATGTCAAACTCACTGTTAGCATCTTGGGATTACCTCATGATCTCCTTTGTAATCCTTTTACAAACATATTTTCTTTTCAGCTCATGAAAACCTAATTAGTGGTGTTTTCAGTAAATAGGAATACCTGTATTGAAAGTACTTTTTCAAATACAGATTTGCCATGACCTAGCATTAGTTTGACCTTCCATAGCATCTCTCAGCAAATTATTTTGCTCACATCGATTAATCAAACTTCATAGCGTTTACCATGTAAGTAAAACTTTGTTATTCTAGGTCAGAAACAAAAAGGTTGAGGGTCAGAAAATTTTGCAAAATCACTGGAAGATCGGAAAATATAGCTAAGCTGTCCTAGCTTTTAGACCTCTCTATATTTCCAAGACCTTTTCCTTGGCATAGGTATTACCCAGATGCTTTCCTTACTGACATTCCTGTTCTCCAATACCACGGTCTCATTGTCTTTCCCTTGTTTGTCTTCCCTTAACCTTCAGCCTTAAATATTCCAAAGCATTTGCCTTTACTGTCCTGCCAAAATCTGAGAAAGGGAGAAAACCATAGACACTGCCCCAGCTGAGTTGCTGAGCTGTTGGGAAGGAGTAAGCACTCTGGAGCCTGAGGAAACACCGCATCATGTCTACAATGGCCAAACCAGAGAGGTCCTCTGCAGCAAAGGAAGTGACTACTTCCACTTGTTTCTGCTCAGGCTAAAACTGACATGCCTTTACTTTGGAAACACCTTTAAAAATGCAAGGGTAGGAGCAGGGAAGGAAGAAGCTGTGGTGACTTTTTAGTGCTCTATATTAATGTAGATATTTTACCCCTGTAAAAGGGATGAGCTGTAAAAGGGGAAGACAATGCCAGCATTTGCAGGTACACAGGGTACACAAACCTGCTCAGCACCCAGCTGGCTGGGGCATGCTGTGGAGCATAAACCTGCCTCTTCTTCCCCAGTGATGCCAGCATCATGCAACGCTGAGATTCAAAACACCAGTACCAAAACTACTGCATCTTCTCTAATATTACCTCCCACCAAAATCTGTTGCGATAGCCACCAACTGCAATGAAACTCCCTTTTCCCTTTTAGTTGTTACTCACTGTTCTTCAGTGGTGAGTTCTTATTTAGAGAGAGATCTGGCTTCAATTATTTAGATAAAGATGCTGGGTAGAATTCCATACCAGACAGGCTGGGCTGACTTGTCACAATCTTTTAGGATTGCCTTTCTTTTTGTTTGAGGAACCTCAATTTTTTTTTCCCCTCAGAGAAAATAATTCATAATCATAAATGAGTACTTGGAAAATGTCACCTCAAGGTACTACAGATGAGGCCTTTCAGGCTTGTGAAGCTAAAGAGGAGTTAGCTAATGTGACATTCTTTTCTTTGCTCATTTGTTTTCTCTTTGCAGAACAAGGGCTCCTGCTTCATTCAAAAGGAGAGAAGAGCATTTTAACCAGCTATGTAGAGAAAGTGATACTGTTCAGTTGTGCTTAGTTACCCCATCTCTGGGTTTTGTATATGTTCCATGATAATCTACAGTCAAAACAAAATTATACTTCTCCTCTTTTATGTATTTGAGGCTTTTTTCCCCCCATATCTACTGTCTTTAAGATAAACAAGCCTCTTGTTCATATGACTGGATTATGAAAGATGCTTCTTCATGGATTATGAACTTGCTTTAAACTTCTTCCTTTTCTGTAACACAATTCTAACTCCTCAGCTCACTCCCCTGCCACTGAAAACTCTGATTTTGTATCTTTAGTGAAATACATTGAATTAAGAATGTTTTCTTTTTCTCATTTGTTTTTATTTCCATGTGCTGACAGTAACTGTTTTCTAAGGGATTGATTCAAAGGTCATATAAGTCAATCGAATTTGGATTACAAATCATAGAGAACAGAACTGGAAGGGGGATATCAAGAGATCAACTGATCCAAACAAGACCTATTGTATCTATTTAGTTTCTGACAGATGTTTCTTTAAGGTGTCCAGTCACTATTTTTACTCCTAAAAGAATTTCCAAGCACCCAACTGATTTTCCCTTTCTGTCCATTGTTTCATGTCCTGTCCACTGTGGGCAGAGAGAAAAAAGCAGTTCCCTTCCTCTTGGAAGGAATCTTCTGTACACTTGAATTTTCTTATCTTCCTCAGTTTATTTTCTTGAGGATCAACACCCCATTTGTTCAGGTGTCCCCACATGGTTTATGTTTCTCTCATGTGAGTTCTAGCTGTTGGATGTCTGTCTTTGACTCCTAGCCCTCAAAAGTGTACGCAGAAGCCCACCTGACTGTAGAGAGAGGTGCTGGTGGAAGACACACAAGGTGGCTTGGGGCTTTGCTTCTTGGTCTGCTCATAGCTGCTGCTTCAGATTAAGGCTCCTTTAAATTATGCCTGAAGCAATCAGTCATGTTAAAATATTCCAGAAGCCAAAGTCTGCCTGTGTGTGGGAAACCTAGACACATGCTTTATAGCGTTGGCCAAGGGAGATGGCATAGGGCTTCTGGCACCTGGGAATTAGCCTGTCAATTAGATCTTTCATTGGTGGAGCATAAAATGCTCCCCCCACAATGTATTTTCTATAACTTAGTTGTTGATAGCTTGCAAATATCTTAGTGCTATCCCTTAAGCACTTCTGAGGGAATGTTCATCACCTGGTTTTCTTCAAATGACTTCAGAAAGACCAAAGGGGAGCTGACATAACAAATCATAGAGTAAAGCAGATTATTAGAAGCAAGAAGGCATCCTTCAAAATGCTGAAGTTGTGTGTTCAAGAAAGAAAAGGGAGGACAAGGCTCACAAATCTTTAGGAGCCCTTTGAAGGAGTCCCCAGGCAAATGAACAAAGAGATCTGGGTGATATGCTCCTCAGGGAATGCACAAAGGCATTTGAAAAAGTGCTTCACCCAAGGGTCTTACAGGAAATAACCTCCATCAGTTTCTCGCATGGGTAAATAATTGTTTAAAAGATGGGAAACAACAGCGAGGAATAGAGGTGATTTCCACAGCAGAGCCTTGCAGAGGTCTGTGCTGCAGCCCACGTTGTTTGGTATTTTCATGAATGCTCTAAAAAACCAGGGTGAGCAATAAGACAAGAAGTTTGGAGGTGAATGCCAACTTATTCAAGATAATAAAGGCAAGGGCTGACTGCAAAGAACCGAGGAAGTGCCTTTTCATACCGCGTCCCTGAGCGGTAGAGTGGGAGATAAAATTCAGTGTGGATATAAGAGAGGAAGAGAGGTGGGGTGAAAGTCCCAGTGTTGCATTGATGATGATGGGAATGGAATTGAATACTATCACTTGGAGAAAAAAAGATGTGGTTATAACATTGTGCTTTGAAAGCATCACCTCAGTGCTTAGTATTTGTTAAAAAAAAAAAGCAGACTTACTGTTAGGAGCTATTAGTAAAGTAATACAAAACAAAAGAGGAGACACAAAAGAGAAGACTCTCTTCAGCACTTTAGACATCCATGCTTTGCCCACATCTTGAATACTTGGTTCAGTTCCAGCACTTCAGACACAGCAGGAGTGGAAAAGGCATGGAAAATGAGTGATTAGAGTCAGAGAATAGCGGCTTTGTATGAAGAATCATAAAATAGTCTAGAATTCTTTAGCCTAGGAAAGAGATGAGGGCATATGACAGGGGGGTGTAAAGTGATAACTACCAGCATCGAGATGAAGAACGAGGAATGACGGTTCATTGTTTCTTCTAATGCAAAGTAAAGGAACATCAAAGCTGCTGACTAAGGCTTCAAAGCAAACAAGAAGTGTTGCTGCATCATGGCACACATAGCACCCACAAGGAACAACTTTCTGTAGGATGTTGTGGGTGATGACAATTTTCAGATGTTTAAAAAGTGGCTGCTCAGATTTATGGGAGAAAAGATTTATCAAGGACTGTTATATGCAAAGACACTATCTCTGCCTCAGAGAATCTATGCACTACAAATTGCCAGCAGCTGGAAGAGTGTTCAGGGAAGTATTATTGTATAGGCTGGTTCTGTTCTCCTCCTCTTCCCTGGGTATCTGCTGTTTGTGACTGTTGGAGACAAGTCACTGGGTTTGCCTTTGGTCTGATGTTGCTGCTATGTTCACTCTGTCATTCTCACAAATGTTCAGCCATTGTGGCTCTTACTAGTTTTGATGGATTATTTTCAGCGGTCAAAGCCAATTGTCCAGTCACTCTCAGAGAAATCCAGCCAGGATAATGAGATCTGGCAATTTCAGGACTGTAGCAATATAACCTAGAAGTAAAAGAATAAAATACTGCTGCAAAAGTCTCAGTCCCCTTTAAAGGAGTAGTAGGAGGGGAAAAAAAATGCACCTAAACAGTCATATATCAGAGCGGCATGTAAAATGTCCAGCTGAGGAGTGTTATTAATGAAGTGGTGAACTTTAAGTCCATGCATAACATGCCTCCAGTAGGAAGGTTCTGATTTCCAATGCCTGGGATAATCTAGCAAAATCCGAGCCATATCTTTAATGAACAAGGTAGGCTATCAATCAATGCGGAGATGACACGAGCATTTCATACCAACCCAAAAACCAACACCCTCCCCTCCCCAAAACCAAGGCCATTGCAATGCCTCCCAAGGCTGCCCGTCCTCGTCAGGCAGGCAGAGAGTCATGAATCTGCATGTGACTGTTAAAGGCAGAGCTGCTACTAAGTAGGTGGTAGTTATTTTTAGCAAGTAGTTTAAATTGTTCCGATATTGAATCTGCACCGTGCAGGGGTAACATCTTTAAAATGCAATTCTATGGTAGGTGGCAACAATCAAGCTGAATTACTGACAATGTAAGGAAATGAAAAGTCAAACTGCTGACCATGTGTATTTTATGGTATTTAATTAAAAGGAGATAACATAGTGTGAATGAACCACAAATCAGATAAAAATGGCAGTATATTCTCATATTTAACACATATTTGACTTGTGGTTGCTTGACAATTTACCAGAACAGGTCTATGACGGTCTCCAAATATAAAATCAGGAGTGTAATTAAAAATACTGCGGGGAAGAAGCAATATTCAGTTCAACCCTGAACTACGTTAATCACAGCCACAGCTGTATCACTTCCATTCCCTTTAACAAGAACCTCATTTCTTTCTTTTTTTTTTTTTTTACTCTCTTTTTAATAAAAGAAGAAAAAAAAAAAAGTCCAGGCTTTTGCTAAATCAGAATGTCAGGTTTAAAAAGTTCAGTGTGTGTTATGTGGTGTGGGAAGGAGAAGCGGGTAGCAAAGGCAGAGCACAGGGTAGTCGGTTGATGAGGAGCTGCCTTGGCTTGGGACTCAGACTGTGGCTCCTCTTCTGCTTTTGGCACAGGCTTGTGCTGTGACCTTGAGAGATTTATTTATTGCAGCTTGTGCCACAGCTCCTTCCCCCGTAAAGCAGAGCTATCCTTGCCTTCTCTCCTTGTCCTGTGCTTGGCTAATACTCAGGAGAGCAGAGCCTTGATCTCAGCTGGCCACTTCTGCAATAACCCCCATGTTTCAGGGGCATCTTCTCCCATACCAGCCTATACACGTGTGCTGCCTGCTTGCTCCTGCCAGCCTACCACAAGCAAGGGAACAAGTTGGATTCGGCCTCTCACCGGCTTTTCTTTTGTTAGTTCTCTCATTGAAAGTATTGCAACCTAAAATCTGTGAGGCGCTACTGGGCACACAGAGTGGTGTTACTGGTGCTCCCCTGTCCCACAGGGAGGTACCTCTCACAGCCTGACAAAGAAGAGGTGAATCCCTGTGTGTCTCTTCACTATAACTTGGCTAAAAAGCCTCAAGTTCTTGCAACTCCAGCTGAAGAGACAGCTCTTAGAGAATGAGTGTTTAGTCTTCCCTTGTTTGATGTCTGTCAGCACAGCTTTCAGACAAAATAAATAAAGTTAGGCTCTCCAGTCAAAGGGAGAAGAGGGCAAAAGAGAGTTCAGGCTTCCTGTGCTCGCCTTTAGGATCCTCACAGGTGGTGCCTGCCAACTTCCCAGCTCCACTCTCTGCCCCCCTGGCTACCAAATGCTGTTTTCTGCCGTTGGAAGCCCAAAGCTGTTTGGTTTTCCCCACCTATCTGTATTGCCTCCTTGTTTTCACCAGACTATGTAAATGTGTTGCTGTGTGACAGACTTCGGAGGAAGAACCTCCCCTACAGGTCAGTGTGAGGAGTTTTTCCAGGTGACTCCTTCTCCTGGAAATCCTTAGGAATCAGGGTATAAAACCCAAGGAAAATTAATTCATCCGCATTCAATGTTTTGCTACTTCTTGCAACCTGACAGTTGAGTTTTGCATGTTTCTGTTCAGTGTATCATTGTACTACTGGGGATCCCTATGGCATCCTGGGGTTTGAGCACAAAGGAGCTGTGTTTGGGAGAAGGACTAGATAACCTTTCTTTTGGTGGAAGAATTCATGAAAGGATTTCCATGTTGCAATTCCCATTTCTCCCTCTCTTTGGTGGGTTACAGCTGGCTAGGAGAGAGTGGGAATTAGGTTCTGGTAGCAGGATCCTATTGTCTAAATCTCGCTGCTATTATTTTTTACTGTGGGGAAACATCAGATGACATGCAATTGCAGTAATACCCTCTAAGTCTCCACAGACATTATTTATTCA
Source organism: Strigops habroptila (assembly GCF_004027225.2). Lineage (NCBI taxonomy): Eukaryota > Metazoa > Chordata > Aves > Psittaciformes > Psittacidae > Strigops > Strigops habroptila. The sequence continues at coordinate 72,614,171 of NC_044282.2, forward strand.
TTTGGAAAAGGCTGTTGTCTCCTTCAGTTTTGTGTAGAGTTTCAGAATTTCAAAGACCCTTTTGGTGAGATTTCCTTGCGCTGTGTCCAGTATAATTCAGTATTTCTTGTCCCTACAAAGCTAATTGCAGCACCATTTGTTAACTCAGGAATTGGACTATTTCTTATCTCTTTTTTTGAATCAGGCTTTTTAGCTTATTCTTGACTTCCCTGTCTTGTAGCCTGAGTGAGCGTAATGCAACACAATGGACTTGCAGGTAATCAATAAAAGCTTTGGAGGTCAGAGATGGCATTTGACAAACTTACACTCATGATTAAATATTCTGCTGAAGGAAATACTGAGAGGGTTTTTCACAAGGTAAACTCAGAGTTGCCCTGATCACCCTTAGGTCAGTATTCTGTGCTGCCATGTAGAGAAATTGGCTCTGAAGTCCCTTGTTGGGCCAACAGAGTCACTGCTTGCTCCACAGACTGCCTGCAGCCTGCTCCCATTGCAGTCAATGGGATGCTCCTTTGGACTTCAGTGGGGCTAAGATCTCACTCAGTTTTACGGATGTAGCCAAGCCACCTCGGTTAGGAGCCTTGGCACCCTGATCTCCCTTATCTACACAGTGGAGAGAAATTATTGCAGGAAATCTTAGAGACAACGTCTATCTTAAGAAATAGGTGGGTGCGAGTTGGATTGCAATGGGTTGCTCTGGTACAGTTATATGTATGAGATGGGCAGGATTGACTTTAGACTATACTTAGTTGTCTGGGTCTAGCATAGGTTTATTGTCTAGTCTAGGTGTCTAGGTTTGGTGTCAAAATGTGCCCATCAAGCATCAGCAGTCAGAATAATTTGATGTGTACCTGGAGCAGAACTTCTGGTTCTGTTTTTCTGAGAGGAAACACTGGGCAACACACACCAAAACTGCCTTGTGCCACTAGTGCGGAAAATTGAGGGATTTGCTTCAAAGTTGCACGACCATTCTGAAACAAAACTCTCAGTGCCAGTGCCCTTTCCATCAGTGCAGAGGCACAGTGTGGTGTCCTAAAATGTAGGTGTCCTCATGCGCATATGGTGCTACCCCTGCTCTGGAACTGCTGTTGGTTTGCATGCTGCTGTTTGGAAGCTGGGAAATGCTTTTGCATGTTGATAGCTTAGCTGAGAAGCCATAAATTCAATGTATTTGGCTTTAATTCTATGAATGAGTAGTGCAAACATGAGGACACAGGTACTGCTGAAGGTGCAACAGATGACTGATTAAGAAGGTGCTAGAGCAGTATCCAGGTATTTGGCAAAGGTGATGGGCACCTCCAGGAGTAATCATCATTTCACTGTCACTGTTGTCTGGCTGTGGGTGGCTCATGGCTAGGAATGATGATGGTCTATCCATGGGAATTCCTCTTTATGTCACCTAGACTCCCACAGCAAAAATTCTTTTCAGAGTAGTTGGCATCCTTCACCCCCAAGGGTTCAAAGGCACAGAGAGAAGAGCTGGAAGTAAGAAGGTTGTCTCCAAACTACATGGCAGTGGTGGGGGGCAGAATGAGGTTGCTCAAGCAGAAGGGTGAACAGGACATGGAAGCAGTAACAGTAATGGGGGAGCATAGTGTGGTAGCAACAGTATGAAGCAGCAGCAGGAGACGATGTTGACAAAACTTTCCTGTTCTAGAAGTTAACTCCATGATTTTTCTGAAGTCAGTTGTAGGCACTTTTGGGAAGTGATATTTGGGTGACAGCAGAACGAGAGTATATTTGTGGCACGGCATCCCAGTATGCCACCGAGCAGCTTGTCTCGGTGGAAGTAAAATGTGAGAGGAGTACATCATTTTGCACTAAAAACATTTCAAAAGGACACGAGCCAACAGACTCATAAAACTTCTCTCTCCAGATGTTCTCCCCAGAGCCGTTAAAATAGGTGGCCTTAATATTTACTTTTTGATCTTCACTATGCTACCTTCCCAAAAGCCAGCAACAAAGCACATGGTTAAATGTGAGCTCAGATGAGTCTTCGTGCCGGAGCAGCAGGAATGGGGGGCATACTGGCACCTTGTTTAGTTTGCCACTCCATTTCCCTCCAACAAAACTAGCAGGCTATGTCCCATGCCTTGTTTGCAATCTGCATGCAGTAGAAGGCTTCAAAGCTCTTAATGAAGTGCATTTCAAATGTTCTTCCTGTTACAAAGCATGCAGCCAACACAGTCATCCAACCATGTCGGAGAAATGCGTAATGATGAAGATAAGCTGGTGTAAATCAGAAGGTGAGGGTGGAATCCTGAGCCTCACAAGCCCCACACAAGCTTCACCTGTACCATTTCCTTTCTAAGTCAGGATGGTAACTCCACAATGTCTCCAATTTTTTTGTTGTTCTATTGAACCTCCTCCTCTGAGAGGAGAGAGTTGAGCGTGTTATACTCACATTCTCTCAGGTATAATATACAAGATCCATAATAATTCAATAACATGAGAGCTCAGCTCTAGTGTTTGTTGAAAAGGATTTACTTTGCTTTCATTGGGATAATTACAACCGATTGTAATAAGCACGGATATAAACTCTCGATCTTTGCTCTGCTTTCAGAGCTGCAGACTGCAGGTTACGCTCAAGCTGAAGACCATTACAACTTAGTTCAAAGTCTGGAGACTTCACAAAAAGGTGTGGGGTGGTGACTCCATTTGGTAGATCATAATTTGACACTTTTTATTCATATGCCCATTCACACATTGCTTAGAACTGCTTTAAAGTTGTACTTGCACAGGCGGTTTCTGGATTCCAGGGCAGGGCAAGTGCATTTTGCAGCATACAATGTAAATCCCATCTTGGACTACCATGGCAAAGGTCCTGATGAGAGCTCACAGCACCTTCCTACTGACCTGAATGCTGCTTAATAGCCAAATCAGGTGAAGCCAAGTTTCCAGGCCTTTGTGCTAGACATCAGCCAGTCTATAGGCACATTGGGAATAAGTGGCATGAGAAAGTTAAATTTTCTGGCAAAAATGGGCACTCACCAAGAGAGTAGGAATTAGCTGGGCTTCAGGCATCATGGATGGAGCCTGGCATGGCTTTTTTTGAACTGCATAACTGCATTTGAGCTGCAGCTCCAGAAGGACAGCAGGCTCTTCTCTGTGCAGTGTCCTCTCAGCCACCTCGGTCCCCTGAAATGCTGTGGTTTTCAAGAGCAATGATGTTCAGAAATCCTAGTATCTATGTCTGCCTTCTCACAGCCTCTTGCTTCCCTGAATTGGTTGGGATATGGTATCCTCTGCTTTCCCTGACACTGCAAACAGGTTGAAATGATAGATGAAAGGGGAGCAGGATGGAGCAGTGAGTTAGTGCATTAGCCTTTCACTGCTGGAGGCTGAGGTTCAGTCTTCCTTTGAGCAGATGTGAAAATGGGTTTAATAGTTTCTAAATCCTCAGTGGACATTGGGCAACATCATAAAACCACTGCAAAATTCCGAAAAGAAAAGCCCAGGAGTCTGGAACAGGAAATCTTTCACTGAATGGAGCTGAGGTATAAAGCAGAGAGGCGTGGGGAAACGTGCACACCACCTTCACCAAGGTATTCCTAATAAGCCCATGTTTGTTACACACCAAGTGCACCCAGTAATTAAGGAACAAGAAGAAAGGAAAGATAGTTGAAAAGCCTGACTAGTTTTTTCTCTGGGAAATGCATTAGACAATTGGAAAGTACACATAGTCCTATTATTCAAGTTAATTTACACTCACTCTCCTAGTCCACCACAAGAATTTATGAACCTGGAAGAGCTATAAGTCCCTTAACAAAGTAAACAAACTGTAACTCAGTGTTGTGTTCTTCCAGAGACCCACCACCTAAGGGTCTGGGTGGTTGTTTTTGGTTTGGGGTTTTTTTTTTTAACTGAAGGTGAAGAAGTGATTCAGTATTAGTGTTATGTCTCCTTTCTCAGGGGCAAACAATTCACATTACTGGAATTAGACTATTAGAATAGACTTCAAATGCACAGTGAACCTTGGCAAATAAAAGCCACTAGCCTTCAGCTATGACTTGTCTTTGCACGAGGAGTCTCGATGGAGAAGGGTGCACCTGCTTGCTGTGCTCACTACAAAGAGCTCAGCCTCTTCCGAGTGGCAGTGCTGCTTCCCTCACACAGGCCTGCCAAATTCAGAGCAACAACAGCCAGAAGATTAAGCAAGTGTAGCTAAAACTATTCCTACGTCAAGCCCCTATTTTAATCTCCTCCCAAGGATCTGAAGTGGACTCGTTAGTCCCTACAACACATCATCTCCTTCTGTATGTGTGAGGCACTTAAAGAAAGAAAGTTTTCCGCACTGTATACCAGACGACCTTGATGTGATAGACTGCAGGGTTTTGTGACACTGCACACTCAGTGCTATTCAACACTTTGCCTGAAAGGGAGGAAGGAATGGATTTATTGACTTGTGACTTTGACTCAGGCCTGTGTATCAGGACTGTTATTATGTGGAATGATTAGGCTGCAGTGTCAGGGACAAGTTAAACTAGAACAACAAAGGACCTCCTTAACCTTTACCTGGACACAAGGCCATTCATAATGACTTGCATGGTTTGGAAAACTAAGTATATCTTGCAGCACTCAATACTTCTGCAGCTACAGCAAATGAACAGAAATGGAAAAGATGGATTGCTGAAGGAGATGAAATGTAATTCAATTCTGCATAGTCCTGTTTAGAATACCAAGTTCAGGTCCGTGTCAAAAAGTGGCAAAGGCATCATCATTTTCTATGGAGTGAAGCAGGAATTTTTAAAGTGGATACAATAGATATCCACCTGGGAAACTTCTATTTTTTCAGGTGGCATGATAAATAATGCTCCCTGAGGAGCTTTCCTCATACTAAGTGTACATGAAACCACTATTAATGCTAATCATGGCTGGGTGCCAAACATCAAGAGCAGGTCCTCGAACGGGAAGGGGAGTCATTCTCACAAAGCTGCTGGTGATTATGGTGACAATACTCACCTATCCCTATCACTGTGTGCAAGGAACCGAGTATCTCTTTTGTAGCTAGTGCTCTGCATGAAATTCCTGATGTAGCAGTCCATTTGTGGTTTTAGGTTAGATTCAAAATATTGTTCTCCTTTTCTTAATGGTCATTATCAGAGCACATTATGAATGACTCAGTGGATTTTGGATGGCTGAGATCTCATCCTTGCTCAAGCTGATGATCATTTTTGCCCCTGATTTCAGGGGGTGCCAGATCAGTGCTTGGTGCTTTGCAAGGCTGAGTGCTCATCTGTGCGCATTGCCTGGACCTTGCTGCTGGTCAGAGAGTGCTTGTGCCTCGCAGGCTCCTCTGCTTCTCAACAGTGTTTATTGCTGATACCCAGTTGTGGGATCCCAGGCAATTTCCCATTTGTGAAACTTAAACAGGGGATGTTCAGGTTAGATATAAGGAAGAAGTTCTTTACTGTGAGGGTGGTGAGGTCTGGAACAGGTTGCCCAGGGAAGTGGTAAATGCTCCATCTCTGACAGTGTTCAAGGCCAGGTTGGACAGAGCCTTGGGTGACATGATCTAGGGTGAGGCGTCCCTTCCCATGGCCGGGGGTTGGAACTGGATGATCTTAAGGTCCTTTCCAACACAAACCATTTTGTGGTTCTATAAGGATGGCAAAGACCCTTCTTCCAGGAAGCAGTTGTGTAAGTCCTTGTAAAAATATCTGCAGAGGGAAATGAAAAAAAAAGCAGTATATAATGTGAGATGTGAAGAAGTGGTGTAAAACAAGTGTCTCAGTGGGGACAGGAACAAGCATGCTGCATGGGCAAAGAAAGGCCAGTTTCCAATCACATGCATTTGATCTCTCTAGTACTGTATGAACTTCTGAACTCAGTGCTCCCATGTGCCTCCATGTTGCAGGGCTTGGAGAAACCATTAACTAGCATCTTGTCTTAGCAATGTCTAGCGCAGGCTCCCAAAAGCTACAGGATAAAGAGAGTTCTTCTCTTCCTCCTTGATGTCTATGATGAGTAGGAATTTGTGTTTCAAGTTAAACATACCTGCTAGGTTTGAAAACAGCTGCAATATTGCATCTGACATTCTATTAGGAGCTCAGTAGAGCACACACACTGCTCTGCTGGCTTCTACATTTATAGTGAGGTTTGCACTTGGCTTGCTGCCCTAAAAAGCACCATAACCTCTGATCTTCCCTTCTCCTCTACTCTCTGATTTGTCTCTGAGCAGAAAAAAGCCAAATGTCACCAGAAGTCTTTGGTCAGCCCAGTGCTGGTGAAGCCAAATCTCAGGGGCAAGGTCACTCACCACGTTGCCTCCTCAGATTTCAGCTGATTCCTCCAGTGTCCTGGTTAGACCGTTTTCTGCGGCCATGAATACTGAATCTAGTTCAGCTGTCAGCTAAGAAACAAACCCTATGCTGAGGCTGTTTAGGCAAATGTCTCTTCCTTTCACAGTAACGTGTTGTGGTGACCCTATGACAACTCTTTATTTTGCTTCAGATTTCGCTGTTTTGGGTTTTTTTATTTCCTAATGAATTCAATCAAACACAATTGCAGTATGTCTCCTGTTAAAAGGTGTTTGTTACATTTCAAGAGTGTGAGTTAATTTAACAATAACTGCATTTCCCTGGTGCTATTACAAAGTAATACTAGTTTTTGTGATGGCTCTGTCAAGAGCTAGTTGTGGATAAGAACACCCTGTATGTGCTAGAAAGAAAACTAGCAATAAGCAAAAGAATCTCTGGGTAAACCAGATTAGTATTAGAGACACAAACCAGAATTGCTGAGGTTTGTTTTGAGTTTTCCACTGCTTACCTGAACTTTCTCTTCAGACTGGGGGACACCGTACTTGTTCCTGGTATCTATCTGTAGTTACTCTCAGAAGGGTTTTTTGGCTCTTGTATTCATCCTTTTTTACTACATTGGAGTTTACAGCTCCTTTTTATCATCTCTCAATTGGTTTGTTGAAAATACTACCATCGTGTGCTGTCTTTGTCTGGTTTTGTGCAGGTTCTCTAACATCAGGAAAATACAAGGGTTTACTGTACAAGCCTTTATTAATTACTCAGTCCCTTGTTTAGCCTTTGAATGACAAGTGAGTTTTCCTTTGTCGTTCTCTTGCTGCTTTCATTTTGTCCTATCAATATCGCAGCAAATTAACTCCTGTTCATTTTTTATTCATTCAAATCCAAGGGCAGGCTGACCAGGATTTCTGGAAGAGACCTGGAAGATTTCTGGAAGAGGGAAGGGCACCCTTGTTCTATTCCCAACTCCGGGACTAACTCAGCATGCCTAGGGGTAAAATCATCTGTAGCAAATTTTGCCTCCCATCTCCCAAGATGTGGGCTTCACATGTGAAGGCCTCTTTTTCTCAGAGGCAGGATTTGAAGGTACTGGGTAGGATATCACATGTAAGGGCACCACAGGCCCTAAGATACGATAGATTTTCAGGAGTAGGATCCTTGTTCTTGTTGCAAGATGCCAACAACTCGTCTTTTGTTCAAAACAGGGTAAAGGACATTTTATCTTGAACAATTACAATCTCGTAAAATTACAGGCATCTGAAGAGAAGATACAACATAATATCACACACAGGAGCCAACAGGGCTATTCAAAGAGGATGAGAGGTGCAACATGTCCAAAATAACACTGTAAAAGGAAGAACTTTGGAAGAACTTTGGAAGAAAGCTGCCGATTGTTTCTTTCATATAATGCATGGAATAGGTTGTTTTATTCAGAACCATACAACATTTATGCAGAAAAAGGGTTTAATGTTTGCATCACTTTATTTTTTGTTTCTTTGTAAGTACTGAAAATTGTAAAAGAACAAACCTGCCTTAATATTTTACAAGGAATGATATTTTTATTGAGAGCTCTTCAACTGTGGTGATCTCAGAAGTTCTCCAGTGATGTGGTTGCCCTGCAAGGGATCGTAGGCAGCAGAGAGGGGAGCTCCTTTACAGTTTTGGTTCTCTTAGGATCAGGCATCTACTTCCAAAAGCTAATGGTCTCTGCAGGCACCAAAAGATCAGCAACCTCCAAACGATTTCAGACAAATCACTGTTTTGTGTCAGAAGAGGCTAGAGGGGATGTTCAGAGCAGCATATTAAATATAAAGCAGATAAAGCATCCCACACTTGCCAGGGTTGGCAGATTCCTTTCTGCTATTTTGTTCCTAGTTAAACATTGCATGTTTGTGACTTTGCCTCAAAGTGCACTGGACATACTTTTTGTTTAGAAGAGATTACGAAAAGAAGCCAACAGGGAGAAGGAGAGGAAAGATGTAATCAAAGGAACTACTGAGGAAAGCTAAAGAGGAGGAAAGTCAATACATAAGGAGAGAGATACTGAAAACAGCAAACATTTTTAACCAGAAGAGATGCACAGGTACTGTGCTGCAGGTGTCTGGAGCTGCTGGGTTGGCAATGGTGATCCCTATCCTTCTTTGCCAGCCTTTGTGGTCCCCTGGCAGCCACACTGCTGGCTGCAAGTTGAACGTGCCTGAGGTTGTGCTCGCCGCTGAAATCCTCAAATTCTGACATCTAGCAACTAAAAGAGTACAAGGTTAGGAGGAAGGATATAGAATTGGGTATGTGAGTGTTATACCACCGATGACACTACCTAGTTAGAACATCAACATAGCTCTTTCCAAGCTGCTCTGATAATAAATAAGGCGGTGATGGCCTTGGCTGTACATTGAGTCTGGCTGAGCCATAGGCTGCAGAACAGGCTCAGTGGGTACTAGGGCAGCAGAAGTTGCTAGTTTGAGAACACCACTTCTTTTGGACATCTGACATAGGACACCGAGATGGAAGGGACCTTGAGGAAGGTCTTTGTGCATACCCCTCCTTGCTAAGGCAACATCTCCTGTGCCTCTAGCAAGAGAAACTCCACATGACTCTTGCCAGTCTCTTCCAGAGCTTCACTGTTCTTGCTGCTGGAAAGACTTTCCCTAATATGTGGCTCGAATCTTCTTTGCTGCCAGCTTTTTCTTGTCCTTTTGGTCATGGGCATGGAAAACTGATTGTTCCCTTCCTCTTCGTTGCAGCCTTTTATACACTGGAAGGCTGTTATCATGTCTCTCCTCAGTCTTCTCTTTAGAGCAAACAACCCCACTGTGTTCAAACTTTCCTCACAAGTCATGGTTTGTATCCTCTGATTGTTCTCCTCCCCTTTCTCTGAACTCTCTTCGATTGGGCTATGCCTTTCTTGAAGCATGATGCCTGCAGGAGAACACAATGCCCCAGGTGAGGCCTCCCTGGCACTCAGCAAAGTGCAAGTGTTGCTTTATGAGTCTTGCAGACGCTACTTCTGTTTAAACATTGCAGTGTGGCCTTTTTCTCAGCTGCATACTATTGTCAACGTACGTTCAGTCTGTGATCCACAGCCCCTGGTCCTCTGGTTTCTTTTCTGCAGAGCTTCTAACCTGGCAATTTTTCCCTCTTTGCTGCTCGTGCAGGTTAATGCATGGGGTAGATGGAGCAAACACCTACTCCATCTCCCTCTGCCCCAAATCCACTTAATGTCAATTTTACGCTTTTCCTACTTAATGTAGAGTACGTGCGTTCAGGGAGTGTTGAATATCAACTGAATGGGAAGAGGTCTTTATTAAAATAACAAGGATAGAAGAACATGGCTTGAATACAGCAGCTGGCAGTAGTACACAGGTCCGGGTTTAGGTAGTAAAACATTGGACTTTGCTCTCATTAATGGTTCTTCCATTGAAAACTGAAAGCACTTAAGCTGCAGGAAAACAAATGTAAACTCTCAGTTATTTGCTTAGCAATTCTGGGTGATTCTTTCAAGCTGGTGTCTCTCTTATACTTTGTATTTTTGTCTTTTCAGAGATATAAGGGCATACTCTCTGTTTTTTGGGTGTTGGAGACTGCTTTCTGTGCAATGTGAGGAAGTCTATTCCTCCCTGGAGTTGGTCCATGACTGGACAATAGAGATGAAGGGGGGGAAAGAACAATTTAATCAGAGATTGTAGTGATAGGGCAAGAGGTAATGGGTTCAAACTGTAACAGGGAAGTTCAGGTTAGATATAAGGAAGAAATTCTTGACTGTGAGGGTGGTGAGGTGCTGGCACAGGTAGCCCAAAAAAGTGGTGAATGCTTCATCCCTGGCAGTGTTCAAGGCCAGGTTGGACAGAGCCTTAGGTGACATGGTCTAGTGTGAGGTGTCCCTGCCCATGGCCGGGGGTTGGAACTGGATGATCTTAAGGTCCTTTCCAACCCAAACCATTCTATGATTAATTATCTGGAGGTTTTGGCGTAAATCATTACTGGCACACCAAGCAGATCATTCCTTAGCTCCTTCTTAGTAGTTTTACCAAAATAGGTTATTCATCTCAAAATTTCTCATGGAGGAAGTGTGAGATGCACCTACCTACATTTTAGTGTAAGCATAGGGATATATTTAGGAGGAATTTTCTTATGCGTGCTCCCTAGCCACAGAACATGAAGGTTCAGCTTCAAGGTGTCTGACTGAAGCGATGGCTCCTACCAAGGGAGTCAGCACATCAAAATGTTGCTTTCTCTGGCAGAATAATGGAGATCTGGTACAGCACCTTCTAATTTTTCAAGCAGCACAAAGTGCAATTCCAAATTAACCAGCACACCTCCACCTTAATTTTTCATTTTACTTAACCTCTCGGCGTCTCTTTCCCCATCTGTAAAACTGAGATAATACTTACCTACCTCACAGGGATGTTATGAGGATTAATTAATTGATGTTTGTACAGGGCTTTGAATATGCAAAGCGCTATATGTGCTAAGTATTATTATTTAGTTTAAATGCAGCTGAACAGGGTTTGAATGCTGGGAGAGAGCTCTGTCACTGACACCAATCTATCACAATGTGCCTAATGACACAGCTTGGGGGACCAGACACACAATTTTCTTATTCTCTGCCATAATTAGCCAATATCAATAACAGAAAAACTCACCTTTGCAAGAATTGCAGGGATTGACCACTACGAGATCACTACAGATCTCCCAATCCAAATATGTAAGAATGGGATCAATCAGTACTGAATAGATCATCCTCAAAAATCACCCAGCTCAGGTGGGAATTAAGAGTATCTGTAGGGCTGGAAGAACACTGTAGTGCCCTGTGGAAAAAGTAGAGCGTTGTCTGGCTCCAAAGCATGAATAAATATGAACAGAGTAATTAGGGAGGGGGTCTTTCTGTTCAGCTTTTGCAGATGTAGCCAAGAGCATCACCTGCCCCCCTGCATGTCTGCAAAAGGTCTCCAGGCTGCTATTTGTCCTGGTGTGTTAATAAGTGATGGTAGCCCCAGCAGCAAAGGGGGCTGTCTAGCTGGAGGTATAAAAGGCTGGTTAAGAACTGGTTATGTGGGGTGTGTATACATGCACAGGGGGAGAGAAAGTTCTTCCAAGAAATACAAGGAGATACTCTATAATTTTTCTGTTGGATGCAGATTTATTTCAGTTTTAGTAGTTCTCATTCAAATTCATCAGGGGTAATTAATGAAAGATATAGGAAGGCCAGCACACACCTAGGATCCTCTGTTTGTAGCTTGAATTATGTTGAGCTGTTTGGTCTATTGGTTCACTACCTCAAGCCTAGTGCAGTATTGTCATCCTTTGCTTTACAACACAGTCATTATATCCCTAAACCACATTGTGATACACTGTGGCTTCTGTTTACGACTCCCGAAACTCCCACTCCATATATCACCTGCCATAAAACCCATCAAACTGCTGCTAGTAAAATGGTGCACAGTGGTCTAAGTAGGAGCCAGGCAAATTGTGTGATACCCTACTGTGGTTAATGAGAGTGAAAATGTGGTTAGGATTTTATTCAGGCGATGTTCATTTGCAGGGCCATTGTAGTAAGGTGGCAAAGAAAAGAGTCTTTTGTTAACCTGAATGACAATATATTTTCTATTGTATGAAGTAGCTGAATGCAGAGTTTGCCAAGTTATACATCAATTGTAAATAAGTCAAACTGTGACCTTGAATGGCTACATTTTTATTGCTTGGGGTCTTGAAAACTAATTAATACACTGAGATGTTATAGCGACCATATGAAACCTGTTACCGGAATTTAAACCATTGCAGAGCAGTTCAGACCAGTCATTGACAACTACAAAAATATATAAAAAGTAATCTAGAAGTGTATCAGGAAGATTTTTTTTGTCTCTTATGTTCTGTTTGAGGGCTGGATGCGCCCTTCAGTTGTCTAGAGTTGAAGGGGAAGCAGAAATTCTGGACAAGGTGTATTTCACGATGCAGATCCCAAAAGGCAGCACTGAGCCCTGCTCCAGCTGGGTGGTGAAGGCTGCTCCCAATTTAACCAACATTTTTAGCCCCTGAGGCCAAGGCTATGCTCATCTGCATCCCAACACTGTTTTGGGCTGTATCAAGGTATAAACCGTCCCCTCTCTTCCCCTTCCATCCCAGTTTATGGAGGGAAAAGATCTGGATGTGTGAGACCAGCTCATGATCAAAGTGGTTATGGGGATGCTGCAGTAGCCATGTGATGTAGACATGGCCGGTGGGGCGATAAGGAGAGCCAAAGCTCTCAATAGCAGGCTTTGTGCCCTCCTGGAGCAAACAGATACAAGTTTAATTTCACAATCCAAAGGGAGACTGAAATTTCACAAGGTGCTTAAGCACTTAGGCAATCTTAAATATGTTAACAACAACAAAAAAGCCAACACTGAGGCCAAGAGAACTTTTCAAATGCTTAAAGTTAAGCATGTGATAAAAACCCCTCCCTGTTAAATCCTGAGAGGTGTCAAAGCAATTGGTTACCACAGTCCTCATCATGTTCCTGCTTGTAGCTGTCTCATTCATTCAAGTGTAATGTAGTTTTTTTTTGTAGTTGGTTTTCTTCCCCCCCCCACTATTTTTAATTTTACAAGACCACATCTTCATTTATATATAGCTTGAAGATGGGGGAGCCGAGTTTTACTTTAGATTGACATTTTACATACGGTTTGCCTTAGGTTAAAAGTTGATTTTCCTCTCCCCAGCCAACAGAAAGTAAATTAAGGCAGGCGTGTATAACAAACCCAAATTTCTGTAACTGTGTTGTGTGTTTTTTTGACTGTTTCTGCTGTTGTACAAAAAAATTACATTAAATTAAGAAGGCCTATTTATAAAACAAACATTTTGTAGGCAAAAAGGAAATGCAGCCATAATAAAATTGTCAGTCTCAGCGGAATGACTGCATTGTACTGGGCTTTCGAAGAAAATCAGGCTGGCTCCTTCCGAGGAAATCTGATTTCAATTTAAGAGTCTTATTGAGGAAAACAGCACCACAAAAGGGGAAATTAAACCATAAAAAGTGCATGAAGATAATGTTAAGGATCGAACTTACCACCACAAAAAACAAAGCATCGTGAAGTTGAGATAGAAACTTTCTCCTCAGCACATCCTCTTGGGTCGCAGTATCACGGATGCCACCAGAAGCAGTGGTAGGGGACAGGAGGTCTGTGCTGCGCTGTGGCCTGGCTAAGATTAAGAAGGAGACTTTGTAAAAATGGCACCTTTTCACTTCACAGGTGATCTCTGATGTGAATTTTGAGTCATAGCTGCTTAATTCATTAAATGAAAGTAGTTTTTAGTGCTTCCCCTCCCTCTTCCCCACCCCCCCCCCCCCAGTTTAGTGGAACCTGTACAGCCATAAGGAGGGAGCTGGATTATTTTGTGGCTCATGCACCACCAATAGATTAGCTAATTAAAGCTCTGGTCTTGCAGTTCCTTCCAGTGACTTACATTGACTTCAAGGAGAAGCCGTTCATCAGTGGGAATTCCTATCCATAGGGGTTATGCTCAGAGCTCTTTTCCAAACAGATTTTGGTTTTTAAAGCTGAATAGTGTGGAAATCTTAAAGAAACCGAAAGACATATTGACCTCATACTTTTATGGCACACAAGTGTCTTTAGATTGGCTAGTTTTATGCAGGTGTGAGTGTTGGGTGGTTCCAGGTTGTGTGTGTTCTGTTGAAGCACAAGCCATAGACCAGAAGTTAGCTGTGGAGCAACCATACTGATGGTCAGGTCTATGCAGAATAATTTCTTTCCTCTTTCCCATCCTTGGGGAAATCCTTGCCAGGATGGCCAGTTGGTCTGTAACATGTTTATCTCCTCACCAGGCAGATACAGTACGAAGGTGCTGCCAAGGCTCTTCCTTGGTGCCCCCCTCCATGGCAGGGGGGGTTGGAACTGGACGTTCTTAAGGTCCTTTCCAACCCAAACCATTCTATGATACTATGAAGGTGCCCTGTCCCTGTCTCCCATAGCATCACACTGCACACAGTACATGGGAACAGCAGCAGGAAACCTTCATGTTGAGTTAGCTCTGCTCCTACTGACATCCCTGTGGTCCTGTTGGTTGGTTGTGGAAGTCCTTCCTCACGCATTTTTCATTCCAGAGGAATGCTGCTTATTAGAGTTACATATGTTCACTTTTTGAGCCTCCCTGCTGGCTTGCACAGGAGGGAAGTGTTATTTCCATTGTGTTGTTAGGAAACCAATGCACAGAGGGATCAGGTGGCATGAGATTGTGGGTTGCTGGGTACCCCTTAATTGCATGGGCCACCTTAGCCAGCTAGCTCAAAATCCTTGCTATAACTTGGGAAATACAAAAGTACCTTCATGAAACAGCTGCTGGAATGGGTTTAGGTGTCATTGTTTCTGCCATGAAGCAGAGAGGCAGATGGTGACTTTGTAAGACCTCTTCATGCTTCTAAAATGCTTTCACTAGGATTAGATTTTATCCAGGTTTTGACCTGGACTATACCTGTCCTAGCTGGGTATATCATGTGTGTTTCATGTGGAAAAGAACACAGGTACTTGTAAATGAGTAAAAAGGGCAAACTCAAATGAAGGTTCCATTGCTTTGGAGTGCAAGAAGATGGGGTGGTTTTTGGTGGTTTCAGAATATTGACCTTAGCCTTCATGGGATCTGCGAACTCTGACCTCATGTGTGTACCACCACTGATGCAGCTTGTGTGTGCCAGTGGTCTCTCTTCCATGTGCTTCATGCAGTGGGAAGCTGGTGTCCTGTTCTGTCCTGTCCCAGCACATTTGATTCTTAAAAATAGGGACCTAAAGCCTATAGTCACGGTGGCAGTCAGACTCCATCGATGTCAAGGGGACTTATGACAGAGGGAATGTAGATATTGGTAGAACATTTGTGCATCAAGAAATTGGAGGAAGTTTTGAAGAGAGGAGAAACATAAACAAAAATAAACAAAACATCAATATAACCCCCTAAACTAAAACATATTCATGCATTTACAATCATCAAAATCCCAGGTTAGGCAGATGAAAGAGATTTCAGTGTGTTACAAGTCACAACAATAATAGCCTTGGGACACTGGCTGGGCTGTTCTATTATGTAAAAGTCTCGCAGCCTTGTAATGGTTCCACAGATTAAGAAGTGCTATGTACCAGCTCTAAATATTTCTTTAAATTAAGACTTTCTGCCTCTAACTGAAATCTCTGCTGAATATGATGGTATAATAGGGTGCCCTGTTCCATCTGTGTAAATAACACAGAGAGATTTTCTCTTGTTGAAATACCTGCATTAGAAAAAAAAAGCAGCAATAACTTGAGACTTCAAAGGTCTAACTTCAAAAGATTTCTTGCATTCTGCTTGACGGGACAGCATCTTATGCACACATGCTTTTTCACTGCTAAATGCCTTAATAATGAGCTTGGGTTCAGATTTTGTGAATCAGAGCCAAGTAACTCTGTTTTATTATATTTGCTGGGAAATGAACTAGCTCTGGGTAATTAGGAAAGCAATTTTATTAGCATCTATTTCATAAAGATTGTTTTTTAATCAGAGTCAGAACTTACTAGAAATGATTCTTTGATTTTTATTGCACGGGGCTCTTGCATGACGCAGCCTGCCACAGGTCTTAACCCATCGTGAGCTCCGCACACTGAAGGCAGTGGTATCACTATTAATCTGGAACAGTGTTATAAAATAACCCTAGGATGGTAATCCCCTAAGTAACACTGCAGAAGCTAATAATTACTGCAGTGTGGTTTACTGCATGATGCCACCCTAGGGCTAAATTATAACTGTCCATGCATTCGTGGACCGTAAAAAAGGCAGGACACAAGGAGCTTGCTTTCCTCTGCATCTCACACTGTGCCGTACAGAAGCAAAGAGGAGCCATCTCAAAGCTACTTGGAGGACAAGTTATGAGCTGGGTAGAGGGGTAAAAAGGCAACATAGGGACCAAGAGAGAGTATTTTGGTTCAATTCTGTAGTTGGTTTTATTATATATAATGTATGGTATATAGTTTCCTATAAGGACGACTTGACACTAAATGAGTGATGGTGCTTGGAGAGGAAGTGGTAGTGTGAGGAAAGACAAGCAGGGCACCTTTCCTCTTGCTTGGGGTGCTTCCATAGAAAAGGGAAATGCCACTGTAGTCAGCAAAGCACAAGTAACTGGTGATTTTAGTTCACTGGCCAAAACTGAGGGAAAGAAAAAGATAAATCAGGCTTAGAATAATCATAGTGGGAAAAGCCATAACAAAGCTTCTGTTTTCTCAGAGAAATAGAAAGAGAGATTTTTATTTAGCTGAATGAAAAGTTTTGCTTTCATTTCAAAATCCTCTTTTATTATTTAATGTTGGCAAATTTCTGAGCACAAAAGGTTATTTCAAAATGAAAAATTGAAACACTGCTTTTTGAAGTGTTTTCAGAAAACATTTTGAGTTTTCTGAATGTTTTGAAGTTGCTTTCAAAGTTACTTGATGAACTTTAACTGAAATTGTGAATATTTGTGATTTCTTGAAATTTGATTTTTTTTTTTGTGAAAGAAAGAAGAATGACTTTAAGATGTCCTGAGCTGTGAGCATCTGCAGGTGGATCCTCCAGTGCTTTTGACTTGGAGCTCTGTGGTCACTGCTTAGCAAGGAGGACTTGACCATGACTGGATTATACTGGAGAGGGACTCTTCATCAGGGATTGTAGCGATAGGACAAGGGGTGATGGGTTCAAACTGAAACAGGGGAAGTTTGGGTTAAATATAAGGAAGAAATTCTTGGCTGTGAGGGTGCTGAGGCGCTGGCACCGGTTGTCCAAAGAAGTGGTAAATGCTCCATCTGTGGCAGTGTTCAAGGCCAGGTTGGACAGAGCCTTGGGTGACATGGTCTAGGGTGAGGCGTCCCTTCCCATGGCAGGGGGTTGGAACTGGATGATCTTAAGGTCCTTTCCAACCCAAACCATTCTATGATTCTATAACAGATCCTGGGGCAGGGAGACGTTCAGATCCAGGACAGTAAGATAGGTGTCTTCTGAACAATTTACTCCTGCACTTGTGCTCTCATCTCAGCCATACTCTGGGTGATTTGCGAGGTAAGATTTGGATTCATTCTTGTAGGTGATTTTGTTTCTTGCAAGAATAAGTTCACACTATATTAGTAGTAACAAGGGAATGGGGGATAATTTAATGGAAAGAGTGGGAGGATCTTTCATGCAAAAGAAGGAGTGGGATGAACCTCCAGAGGTGCTCAGTGGGGCTACCCACATACCAGAGCCTACCTGTTTGAAATAGCAGGCATCTGGGAATAGCTGCTTACCTCCCTGGCTCCCTCATCACCAGGGATGTGTGGGTGCAGGCATGAAGGTTCTATATGTGATCAGGTGTGGAGACTCTCTGGAAAGCAGACAAGAGCTGGGAGGAAACCTCCTGAACGTGTGTTCAGACCATTCCAGAGGAAAGCACCCGGGACCAAATCTGGAGCTTGACCTGAACCTGCTCACGTTTTGGAGGCCTTCAGGGGGTTTGTTCAGGCCAAAGCAGTATGAGATCAAGGAGAAAGTTTATATAAATTTTGAATTGCCTGAACAAAGCAAAAAGGTTTTAGGACTAAAAAGGGAGAAACATATGTTACACAGGAGAAAAACATCTTATCAGAAAGAACACGGAGAGAGTGAACTGACTAACGATGAGGTTTCTGAGACTTTGCCACAAGAATTTTATCAAAGGAGGCTCCTGAAAACCTTTCAGATGGCTGTATAGTGATCTCATTCTCCAGGCAGAGAGAGATTAAAACAGAAGGTATATTTTCCAACTTTCTTTTCATTTATATTTTACAAAGCTTATTTCATTTGGACAAAATAGTTAAAACCCACATTGCAAGAGAGCGTTCAAGCCAAAGGCCTTAGGTGAAGTTGCCTTCACAGTCCATGGCCTCATCTGGTGGCACTCATGGTCCTCCATAATTGATGGTTGCAAACCTGTTGGGTGAAGGTGAACGCCAGATGTTAGTAAGAAAGAGGAAAGAAGCAGAAGAACAAGAAAGTGAAAGAAAGAGGAAAGAAGCAAGTCCCTCTTCTCATAGTGCACCCTGCAGGGACATCTACTGCTGCCCGCTTCTCCCAGAGTTTGAGTGCTTAACTTTGCATCCCAAATACACAAGTATTTTGGTTCACATATACATACATACATGCATATATACAAATATATATATAGACACTCCCACACACGAAGAACAGCAATCAGTTTTATTCCTTCACTTTGCAGTCATCAGTAAATTTAGTATATTCATGTGAATAGTTTAAAGCACATGTCCTGTGATCTAAGGAAAAGGGAAAATATATCCACAAGATGATCCAGTGCGTGTAAAAATAAACCAGTTTGATTGCTCTTACATGGTCTTCTTTTGTGCAAGCAAAGAGAAATGCAGAGAAATTGCCACATTTCATCATGTAGGACAAGGGGGCCCAGGTGACACCCTGATCAGGTGTGCATGCATAATCATTCCCAAAATAATCACGCTTTTGAATAATTTCCCCCCAAATCTTGCAGCTTCAACTTATTCTCTACAACTGACTCATAAATCTTTACCGTGAATGTGAATCAACTTTCAGAGCCGCAGGCTCAGGAGCTTGTTGGATTTATTCAACTTTAGTCTTTATTTATAGACATAAAAGTGTATTATTGGTTGTAACATCCAAACAAAGGAAAACAGACTGTAAGCATCCATTAACATGTTCCCAAAAGGGAAATCTGGAGTTTCTCCTGGGTCTTGCAGTCTCTCCCTTGTAATATTAAGATGATGTCATAAACTCATAATTACTTTGTGATGCTCTTATGTACTCTAGAGTTGCTTGCTCCGAGATGGTTATTTATTTTCTGAGCAGAAAAGCCGAACAATACAACCAGGTGGAAGGAAGCAGATCGCTCTTTGGTGGTTTAGGGTTTGAAGGACCCCAACACTTTTATTTCACACTATTGCCATCATTTTCTCTGGTGTACACAAGGACACAGGTGTTTTATGTAGTGTTATTAAGAAATGTTTCATTAATATTCAGCTATGGGATGGAAACATTTCATAAACAGTTTGTAATGACTGGAGCAAAGAGCAATTTGGGGAGCAGTGATCTTCAGAAAGTGGAGTCTTTACTGCCTAATCAGTCCCTAACCTGTCCATGTTCCTTCGAAGAGAGTCTCTGTCTAAATGAGTGGTGGACTTATGCTGTATTATTATGATGAGAATCCCAGATTGCAAAAAAAAAGATGTATGAGTGTACATATGTAGAGAGGAGAGAGGAATGAACCAACCCATGAATATGGGGAGCTCCAACCCTCAGCAGATGCAGGGCGATCGGATGGAGAGGTGCCGGGGCTGGGTGTGCACTGTGGAGCTTGTGAGGCACTGGAAGAGGCTGCCCAAGGAAATCGTGAATGCTCCATCCCTGGCACTGTTCAAGGCCAGGCTGGACAGAGTCTTGGGTGACATGGTCTAGTGTGAGGTGTCCCTGCCCATGGCAGGGGGTTGGAACTGGATGATCTTAAGGTCCTTTCCAACCCAAACCATTCTATGATTCTATGACTTCCCTGAGTGTGGGGCTTCCTTGGTACATCCATAATTGCTCCTTGCTTGAGGGTAGGGCAGAAATTCATTTCAGAGCTGTGTTTATCCTACAACATTTTTGCCTTATAAAGAGCCTGGTGGAGTGCTGACTGAGTAACTTGAAATGAATAATTGATCTGGCTTTCTTTCGCCTTCTCATGGAATAGCTGTGAGCAGATTGCGATTTCCTCAGATTTATTTGTTATTCAGAAATATCTAATACATTTTTACAATTACTATTTTTTTCCCCACTCCTTCAATTAGATTTCCCAGGCGTCTGAGCTTGGCTCAGTCAGTCTGGGCTTTGGGCAGCACAGTAGGTGACAAGCACTGTTTGAGTTTTAGAGATTGGGGTTGTGACTCTGGCAGTGTGTCCCTCAGACACCAGTGTGGGATAGGACCTTCTGCATGTGTCAGGCAGAACAGGTTAATCTGCCATGGATTAGCCACGGGGTTTTGCAAACCTTCCTAGGGCTAGAATTCTGGGCATCATAGAACCATGGATTCAGCTAGGTTGGAAAAGACCTTTAAAATCATCAAGTCCAACCATTACCCCAGCACTGCCAAGGCCACCACTAACCCATGACACTGAGGGCCTTGTCTACACAGTTTATGAACACTTTCAAGGATGGTGACTCCACCACTGCCCTGGACAGCCTGTTCCAATGCCTGAGCACCCTTTGGGGAATGAATTGTTCCTCATTTCCATCTAAACCTCCCCTGGTGCAGCTTGAGGCTGTTTCCTCTTGTCCCATCCCTTGTTCCTTGGGAGCAGAGACCAGCCCCCTCCTGGCTCCATCCTCCTGTCAGGCACTTGGAGAGAGCGATAAGGTCCCCCCTGAGCCTTCTCTTCTCCACACTAAACCCCTCAGGTCCCTCAGCCGTTCCTCATCACACTTGTGCTCCAGGCCTTGCACCAGCTCCGGTGCCCTTCTCTGGCCCCACTGCAGCACCTCAATGTCTCTCTTGTAGTGAGGGGCCCAGAACTGAACACAGGATTCGAGGTGCGGCCTCACCAGAGCCCAGTACAGGGGGACAATCCCTGCCCTGGTCCTGCTGCCACACTGGTGCTGATACAGGCCAGGATGCTTTTTGCTGCCTTGGCTGCCTGGGCACAAGCTGCTCATGTTCAGCTGCTGTCAATCAGTTGCATTACTTGGTGTAGTCAGTGGGATAAACCCTTTCTTACTGTTTTCTGCCCTAGTCTGGAGGAAGGTACAACATTTCCCATGCAAAGACGTGACAAACCCTCTCTCTGGGAGCTTACCTGTGTTTTGAGCAAAACTTTTCTGGAGGATAGTTTGCTTGGTGGAGGTGCGCAGATAAAAGGAAACCCCATTTGAAAGCTGTTGAGAATATTCAGGAGCATATTTTGTTCCCAGTACTCAGTCAAAGCTAATTTGATGGAGAAGAAAAAATCTCTTCCTTCCTCTGAAAGGAGCATAAATATCTATTTCAAACAATTCTTCAAGGGCCTGAGGTTTCTTATTACTCCTTGCTAACCATTTTAATTTCTGACCTCTTCTGCTTGGCTAGCTGCAGACCTATTCAATGACCCTTTAGGATTCCAATGCTGTGATTTATGCCCTAGCCCAAATTTCTGTGAATTACTGTGGTATACTGAGCCTCTGACAGGATTTGAAGCTGGCCTTTTTGTTTTCCCTATGCAGCTTTCCGTACTTCTCCCTTCCTGGTGCTTCAGTTAGGCTCAATGAATATAATTTTCACCATTCTCTTCAGCTCCACACAGACATTTATAATAGAGTCCCCTGTGTCTTACATGAACAGAACAGGACTCAGCTCTGTTGAGTTTGTTTCATTTTTCCTGGAATTTCCTTATGGGCTTCTGGATTGACTGTGTTTTTTATTTTGGTAGTGTAGTTATTTCTTTTTTCAAGTGAGAACTATTACAGAGTATTTAAAAGTTATCATGATATACTATGTCTACACAGAGAATTAGGTTTTTCTTGTCTTTCTACATCACTTTTATACTTGAGGATCACTTGGTTTTTCCTTGCCAGGAGTGGTTCAGGGTCCTGACCAGGCTGGGGAGAGTAGATTCCAGCTCCAGCTGAGTATGGACTTGGACTGCTCCATCTTACATCTTCCAGTTAAACCCAGATCTCCAAAGACGGACCTGACACTGCACAAATGGGTGGGAGGGGATGTGTAAAAACACCAGGAGTTCACAAAAGCTTTGCTCAAAATCAGGATTTCCCATTTCCTTTTTCTGTGGTGGTGTCAACAGGCTCAGAAAGGTGGCTAGGGTTTGAGGAGGGAAAGGGGTGACTTTGCATACTATCTCTCCATGCCTCAAGCTTCTTTTATGCCAGGAAAGAGGAGAGGGAATTTAAATAATATTGCTGAACTTTTAATAGATTGCCCCATCCAGATTCCTTACTGACATAAGACTTATTCAGGGCATGTCTTACAGCTAAGATTGATTGCTTCGAGTTTCTTCCATGTACATCTACCTGTTTTCCCTCTTTTAATGTTACCTCACTTTTTTCCTTCTCTAGACCACATTCTTTGCCAGGTAGTACTGGCAGCTGCTGCACTGGCCAGCCCTGATAATAAATCTATTCCCCAGTTGTCCAGGACTCTCCCTGAACTTGCTGGGATTTTCTCTGATACAACTTCAATTCTGGGATTTATTCCCTGTTCTGTCTGCAAGGACCTGTATTTGTTAGCATTCAGGTGTGGATGTGAGCCTGTCTGTTATTGTCATTGGGAAGGATGGAAATGGGCTTGGAAATATTAGCTTTGGCAAATGACTTTACTGGAGTTTCAGCCTCCCCAGTTCTTTAGCAAACCTTTATCAAAGCACTGTGTGTACAGAGCAGCAATGACCTGGTAGCTGGGCACTGT
The DNA here is from genome assembly GCF_004027225.2 of Strigops habroptila. NCBI lineage: Eukaryota > Metazoa > Chordata > Aves > Psittaciformes > Psittacidae > Strigops > Strigops habroptila. The sequence continues at coordinate 72,636,849 of NC_044282.2, forward strand.
ACATTGTTTGGATCAGAATAGTGGTGCATGTATGAGGGAATCTTTTTGTCACTATGGTGATGTGCCAACCTTATAGATGCTGTTTTACTATCAGAGATTAAAAACTTACAGGTTCTGAGGCGGGATTTTGCTTCTGTGTGTTCATTTAAGATTTAGCCTGAAGTATTAATATAAAATTTAAAATTGTGTCCTCTCCACTGAAATCCAGTGTGGTTACAAGGTTCTAATAAATATTATGTCCTTCCATCATGCAATTAAAATTTTCCACCTCATTTCACAATACAAAACACTCACATGTTGTCAATCATTTTGAAACATGATTTTTTGACATCATATAATTTCACTTCATTTTTTTCGACAGACATCACACCAGGAAATTATATAAGAAAGGATCCTATTATATCTTTATTTTTCCACCAAATTTCACCTTCAAATACAGACATTTGTGTACATTTCAGTAACTCTGACAATAAACTTTCAAGGAGAAACGAATGGCATCTACAGAGCCGGAGATCAGCATATGGAGTTTGCTGCTCTTCAGAGACTGCGGCTCTGGCGCAGGCACCTGGTTTAGGAACCGCTGGTGTAGCCACGGGAAGTTTACAAGTCTTGATGCACAAAGTGAAAAGGTTTCTGCTTGAAACAGATACCACCTGGGAGGCAGGGAGGGAAACATATGCATGGTTTTGAACTTTCCTGTGTTGAACAGTTAGCAGACACTAATGAATTGCCAAACAGCCCTGATTTAAAATGTAGTAGTCAAAAGCAAGGCTACCTGCTGCTTGTCAGGTAGTCCACCTGTTCAAAGAACCAAAGTGCCCCTGCCCTGTGCCAAGAGGAAAGCTGCTGCTGTTTCCAACCTCTGCTCTGGTATGTGAGTGTGTGTCATGGTGTTGCTTCATTTCATGTGAGGCAGAAATCCAGCGTGCTATAGAATGTCTCAGGCTCATTATAGAAGTCTGGTATTAAGCAACTGATTTTGATCCTAGTTGCATGTAAATGTGGGGGAAATGCAGCCTGCAGAGTGCAATTTGGAATCTGTAACTGTGATCAGATAGAGGCTGGCAAAGAGAGGAGCAAACTAGGCATGTATAAAAGCCAGAATAAACCTTCTGATTGTAGCTGGGTTACCTTTCAGATACCCTCTCCTGATCTGTGATGTCCTTGGAAACTCCTACCTTGTCCAAAAACCTCCTTACTGCCTCAGAGGGCTCATCTGGGAATGGCAGCACACTGCTGAATGGTGTCTGAATCTTCTCCATCCTTCTAGGTTTAAATGCTATGATGGGGATGTTCCTTCCAGGCAAAGTGATCCCGATGCGTTCAGCTAAAGGTCTGTCAGGTCACACAACCAAGCAGCTGCTATTCTGCTAACGGGATGTGCAAACAGAGCTGCTGACCTACTAGTAAACCCATTGCAACTAATTTAAGATCAAGTGTTCAAACTTCTACTTATTGAAGACAGTGCTAGAGAGCCTGGGTTTGGTCTTTGGAGACAGCTAAATTGTCCTGGATGGCCAGGAACTGCATGTGTTGGAAAGTGCTGCCTCTTAATCTGCTGAGATTGAACTTGGTTTTAGGGTTTATGGTGATGATAGCACTTCTGAGCTTGGAGAGGAGGAGACCAGCAGAGTCTAGACACTGAGCCCTGCTCTGCTCTCCCTTCCTGGCCACAGGACTGCCATGAGAACACACAGCTATCACATATGAACACATCAGGCTCATGCTTCACAGCCAGGGTAGCTGGGTTTTGTGCACGATGCAGTGAACTGCTGAGAAGCTGTAAAGTTTGAGTGGATGAACCATTTTGTTTTTCAAGTGATGAAAGCTATTTTAGATGTTGAGTGTCTGATAGTCCTGCAGTGACCAAGGGTTTTGCTGACAGAACAATTCCCAGGCATCACATGCACTTACGCAGACTCAGTAACCTAAAGGGGCTCAGTTCATGCTTTGTTTTCGTCACCACTGAAGTTGCGATGGCGTATAGAATAATCCCATGGCAAAAATAAATGAGCAAAGCTTACTATAATGAGTATCTTGGTAGAGGATAAGATGCTGTGGTGGGGGGATGAAAGGTGGATTTTAGGGCATCTGTGTTTAAAAGGGGGAAAACCCCACAACACAACCGCAATATGATAAGTTGGTACTGAGTGATAGTAGGGAGCTGGGGATGGTGCTCTGGTTCCCCCATCACTCAAGGTGGCCTTGTGAAAATTGGTAATGATCTGGTGGTAGAAGTGCAGGAAAGCAAGCAAGCAGAAAATAATGAAGAACGAGAGAAGGCTGTTACCACTACTTCCTTCCTCAAACTGCAGAATAGCTTGGGGCTCAGATTCAACAGGAAGTTACTGCAGCAGAAAAAGCTCCCCCCATCAGCTGAGCTGCACTCACCATTCACGTATATCCTCTTAGCCTGCAACACTTGTAAAGTAAAATGGTTTAGCTTAATTTCTTTTTCCTTTGAGGCTTAAACTCAAAGGAAAGTGATACCTTGCCCTTGGCATGAGTTTGGTGGGTATGCAGGGCCCTAGCAGATACACCAGCTCGGCTGCAAGGATGTGCTGTGGGTCAGGGAAGTGCATGTTAGGATGGTGCATTTCCAGCCTGAAAATTAGCTGGGTTCTTATCTAACATCAGCTCTCAGTGGTCAGATGGGTTTTGCTGCAGAGACATAGGGAAGTAAATACTCCAGTGTAAGCGTGATGCAAATGATTTCTCCTGGCCTGATCCTGAAATCACTGGGGTGTGCCATGTAAAAACAAGTGAAAAATCAGTCTAATGAGCAATGAGAGAGATCTTTCAAGGGGTCTCTTATGAGCTTAACATGAAATGTGCTTTCCTTGCATGGGGGTGAGGGTGCTGACCTCCTTGCAAAGTCACCCCCTCCCCACGAACCCTCCTTCAAGGCATGAGCAGCATCTGGGGAGTCAGGTTCTTGTGCACGAGCAGAGCCCTGTGATTTGCAGGGGAGGGGGTGTTAATTCAGATATATCCTTCAAAGCAGGGAAATGATGAGGTAAGAAATCTTTCTGTATCTCGAATATATATATGTACATGCATATTAACATATATAAGATTATTCAAATGCAGCTTGGATATATTTTGCCTAATCCATACAGAGTTTTATCAATATTTCTTTGTTTATTCTCTTTCATGCCAGCTGCTTTCTTTATATATTTCCATTTTGTACATTTTTCAGAGTGATTGGATCATGTTGCACACACTTCTATTGAAATATTAAGTGTTTGCAATCCCCATTCATAGGCACTCGCTCTGTTATTATGATCCATCATTTCAAAACCCACATATTTGAAAAAAGAGAGCTTAGCCCTTGAGTAGCAGAGAGCATTAGACCCAAGGAATCTCATTTGTCTTGTCAATAATCTATGGATTAACACCACCAAATTGTTTGTTTCATTGGCATATCCTATGTATATTTTTAAAGGAAATGAGCATATGGAAACCCCAGCGAGGTGAAGTCTGATGAAGGCTGGGTTTATACTGGTGGGAGCAGGGAAACAGAGAACTTCCTATTGGTGCCCAGCTCCTGGAGACCTCGTGGTGTTTATGGTTCGGATATTGCTGATTCCTGTTAACGGTCAGGATGGGAGAAATTAACCTGGTGATGGCCAGGGCTTCTTGCACCTCACCTGGGGACCAGGGCAACTTGTCAGTGTTCTTTGGGGAGGAGCTGCCCCTCCTGTGGTTGGGGTTATTATTGCCAGCCAGCCTGCACAAGGACTCATCCTTGTCCGCCACACAATTAGGATGGATTTTGGTAAAAAGGCACTTTTCCTCACTTTCCACATCCCAATGGGATGTGTGAAGGTGGAGAAGCGGTGCGTGAACAGAGGGGTTACAACACAGGTGCAGCACCCAGAGCCCCTATTCAAGAGGAACCTCCAACCTCATTTGTGAGCATCTCTGATAAAGACAAGCTCAGTGATGGCAGGGCCAGGGTCTGATGATGGCCATATGGAGGTGGTGTGTGAGCATCAGCTTTGAGCATCTGTGCCATTGGCGGGTTCACCTGACCAGCAGTGTCGCAATCAATAGCTATTTAGATCAGCTCTGTGCACTCCTTGGTCAAGTGTCACACCTCCATTGGCTTTGGCATCATGGCTAAAACATGATGAGCCCTGCTCATCATGCTGGTGTCACGCTGGCATCCACTGGCCGGGCTGGTGCAGGGCATACCACCCCTCCCACTGCCTTAATCCCACTCTGGCCTTTGCATCCTGCGCTTTGTGCTGTTCCATGGCAGACCCTTTGGAGGCCACAGGGGGTTCGGGATGGCTGTGGTGCTGGTGCAGCGCAGGGACCGCCGCCAGCCGGGCTCGGCATGCCATTCATCACCGGTGACGGTCCGTGCCGCGGCATCGTCACCTAGCAACAGCCCGGCCATGGCAGGCAGGACTGTGCTTTTTATTAACATCAAAATACGTCAATAATTCAGAAATCTGCATTTTTACTTTGGCAAATGAGAACAGTTTGGTGGCGGGGTCGAAATTCAAAGCTGGAGATGTTTCTGCTTCGAATCGCTGTGGCTCCAAGCACTGGAGCGGTGGTTGCCTCAATGAGATGGAGCTATCCATTTCATGTGTACCAGGGTTTAAACTTAAGCCTGACATTGTGTAATTGCCATACTCTGGTTTTTCTTTCTTACTCCCCACATATATGCTACAAAAATAATACAGTTAAATTACAGGGTGGGCTTTTTTAATGTAATTTCTACTTTGGCAGCTGAACTTTCAGGTCTAACTTTTCTTTAATCAGAGGGTTTTCTTCCCCAAAGAAGTCTATAAGCTCAAATTATTCTTTTCCCACTCTTTTAAAACACCTTTAAGATTGCAGAAGTCTTCTGAACTCTAGATTGGCAATTCATGGCTCTGCACCTCATTGCAAACTATGCCTTTTCCTTTTCACTGATTGAATGTACTGATTGTTAATGTGTATAAAAGTGTTATGTACTTTTGAAGTAATCTGCTAAAGGATTTATAGGAAAGACTATTTAAATGTCAAAGCATTTCTGCTGTTGTTATGACAGTGTTATTGGGTAAATAGTTTAATTTTAGTGCTTTAGTTAAAAAAAAAATCTGTAACGACCATCACATAAATCGTTTGCTTTTTTTATTTCTATATTTAGTTCCCTCCACAGAGACTGGAGTTGAAAATAGTCTGGTACCTAAGACATGAATTCTGTTAAATATTAAAGAGATCTCATCAATGATTTTATTAGTCTCAGTACTCAGTGAAGGCCACACTGACATCTGAAGTCTAATGATTTTTTTAATATATTTAAAGCCTTGTACTGCACCTTTAAATATTGAACAATATTGAAAAATATAGAAGTACTTTTTTGTATATTAGCTTTAGGCAGAACTGTTGTATGATTTCCACTCCTTTCATGACATTGTAATGATGTTACCACATACAACTTTATCTTGCATGAAAAGGTGAAGTCATGAGTGATTTCTCCAATTTAAAAGCACTCAACCCTCACAGTGCTAGAAATGAATATTTTGCATATATTCATGCAACAATGATTCAATTTAAGATTTCTATTTTCAAACATTGCTTGAAACCTTAGGTATGTTAGTAGTAAAATTGCCAAAATGTGTAATAAGATTTATTACAGATGAGTAGCATTTTATTTAGTATTTCATGTTAACACGCTTTTAGGGTTACCCTGGTTTAGCAGAAGAATTCATCTTTCTTTTCTAATCAGAGCTAACACTTTATTGTATTATTAAGATACACTTACTGTGCAATTGTATATCACTGTGGGAGCAGAGTGTTCTCTGCCTGCAAACCTGTATCTGGTTGATGCCTCTTTCACCCTCACCCCACAGCTCTATACTGCACTGCTCCCGTTGCTTTCATTTTATTCTGTTTTTAGTTTTCCTCCTACAAAGGAAACCAGGGTGGACAGGAATTTTGGTTAGGGCTGGCTCTGCCCTTGGACCAGTGACAGCGGCTTTTGCTGCTGGAGGCAAACCCTGTCCTGGGAACTACCCAGGAGCTACCAGTGACCAAAACTCAAACCACTTTGGTGTCTGAGTTTATAATGAAGCTTCTGTATGTAGCTTCACCTTTGTCATCTGCTCATCACAGTTTGTTGTGGAGCTAATAGGAGCCACTGCTTCTCTGAACATCCGTGGCTGGGGCATGTATGACATAGAATCACACAATCAACTAGGTTGGAAAAGACCTTTAAGATCATCAAGTCCAACCATTGCCCAGCACTGCCAAGGCCACCGCTAACCCACGGCACTGAGGGCCTCATCTACATGGTTTTGTGAACACTTCCAGAGACCGTGACTCCACCACTGCCCTGGGCAGCCTGTTCCGGTGGCTGAGCACCCTCTGGGAAAGGTATTGTTCCTCATCTCCATCTAAACCTCCCTGGTGCAGCTTGAGGCCATTTGCTTTTGTCATAGAATCATAGAATAGATAGGGTTGGAAAGACCTTAGGATCATCCAGTTCCAACCCCCCTGCCATGGGCAGGGGCACCTCGCACTAAACCATGTTGCCCAAGGCTGTGTCCAGCCTGGCCTTGAACGCTGCCAGGGTTGGAGCATTCACAACTTCCTTGGGCAACCCATTCCAGTGCCTCACCACCCTCACTGTAAAGAACTTCTTCCTTATATCTAATCTAAACTTCCCCTGTTTAAGTTCGAACCCATTATCTCTTGTCCTACCACTACAGTCCCTAATGAAGAGTCCCTCCCCAGTATCCTTGTAGCCCCCTTCAGACACTGGAAGCTGCTCTGAGGTCTCCACGCAGCTTCTCTTCTCCAGGCTGAACAGCCCCAACTTTCTCAGCCTGTCTTCATACAGGAGGTGCTCTAGCCCTCTTATTATCATTGTGGCCTCCTCTGGACTTGCTCCAACAGCTCTGTGCCCTTCTTATGTCGAGGACACCAGAAGTGTACACAGTACTCCAAGTGTCCTGTCCCTTGTTCCTTGGGAGCAGAGACCAGCCCCCTCCTGGCTCCATCCTCCTGTCAGGCACTTGGAGAGAGCGATAAGGTCCCCCCTGAGCCTTCTCTTCTTCACACTAAACCCCCCCAGGTCCCTCAGCCGTTCCTCATCACACTTGTGCTCCAGGCCCTGCACCAGCCCCATTGCCCTTCTCTGGCCCCACTGCAGCACCTCAATGTCTCTCTTGTAGTGAGGGGCCCAGAACTGAACACAGGATTCAAGGTGCAGCCTCACCAGTGCCCACCACAGGGGGACAATCCCTGCCCTGATCCTGCTGCCACACTGGTACTGATACAGGCCAGGATGCTGTTTGCCGCCTTGGCTGCCTGGGCACAAGCTGGTTCTTGTTCAGGTGTCAGTCAGTGTAGATGCATTTTGTAAATGCCTCTGGTGCTGAGGCCAGCCTGTGTTGATTCATGTCTTTGCCTATGGAGGGGTGTTGTGACATTGAAGCTGTATGAACTCCATGTAAGTCAATGGATCATAGAGCAGCAAAGCAGATGTTTAACCTAAAACAATCTGTATTTTGTTTCCCTCCATCACTGCTTCTTATTGTGGTCTGGAGCAGGTTACATCCCTGCTGAAGCAGCATCATCATGCATGCCCAACCCTGATATTTTAATTGGTGATTACGGACTGGTAAGACCAGGCCTGAAAAATTCCTGGCATTTCGATCTTATGACCAAGGCCCAAATCCTGGTGCCTTTTTTGCCTCCAGTAATCCCTTCACACTTAGCCCCAGTGCAGCCACTTGCAGAACCAAATGCCACATCCCACAGGTAAGGGGCTCATCCTGTGGGGAAAACCGCTATTAAAATATAAGCATGAGGGATCTGCAGTGATGCTGAAGTGATAAATATGTTTACATCTTTTAAAAGGTGTAACTCAGCAGGGATGAGCTGACGTCCCCCCTTTCCCATTCCCATTCTATTTGAAAGCAGAAAGAGATGATCTACTATTAGGAAAGATTTCTCTTTGACTGGGGAGCTGGAGCTGGGAGTGAGAGTGGCTTTCATAGATGAAAATAATTGTATACTTTTTGTATTATTATTTTTGGCAAAGAGCTAGCGTTTCAGCTTTCCAGCGTATTACATCATTACATTGTATAATGCATCATAATGATAGAGTGAATGGAAACGAAGAAATGCCAGCTTCTGTTGCAAGTTTAAAGACAGACACACATTTTCAGCTGGGAAAGCTGCTGTTCAGCTAAGTGTTTTCCTAGATGAAACAAAGCTGCAATCCCACTTGGCATTCGCATTAATTGTGGACTTGCCAACAGGCCAGTTTCACTGGTGTATAAATTAGTGGAGAATTATTCAACTCATCTCAATAACTAAGAGAATATCCTCATAAAGCTTGCTGAGCTGTAAGACATTCCCCCTCCCCCCCACTTTCCAGGGTATTTTGCACCCTATACTTAGAAAAAAATCACAGAATTTGCATGCTGTTCCAAAAAAAGGGAAAAAACCCCCCAACCAAACCATACAAAGAAAGGCATCAAATGCACTGATAGCCCAGCAGAGCAATGTGGTGACTATCTGCATCAAATAGTGCGTTTGTATTGATCGGAATCTGTCCAAATTAAGAGGGAATTTTCTGGTTTGTTGTTTGAGTTTCAAGTTTGGGTGTTGGTTTGTTTTTTTTATGTGGAAATTCAGCTAAAATGCAATGGGAAAGCGCGTGTGACACATGCATCATGCCAGCATCCCGACATTTCATGTCTCTCCATTGAAACGAGAGCCCGGGAAGTGCAAACTTCTCTGAACTGTCCTACCAATGGGCCTTTCTGACCTAAAGGGGGGATCACCTTTATGGTGACAGGATAATTTGATCTCTGTGCCATCTAATCCTTATTTTCTTTACGGAGGCTGCCAGCAAGGGTGCCAATTAGTGCCAATTGTGATGGTGGCTTTTGTGATGCAGACACCTGCCCACTAAGAATTGGACTGGTACCACCAACACACATATGCCACTAAACAGCTGTCAGATGGTAATGACTTTTTGGAGTAGAAAAGGGCAGAATTTCATTCTGAGGCAATTTTCTGAGGAAAATTTTGCAATTTTCCACCTCTCTCTCTTCTCCCCCTCCTTTTGGGATCTGAATTCCAGGCTTCTAATGATGAAGCAAAATGTGAATTTTTTAAGTATAACTCATAGCAACAACTTCATACCAAAAGCCATGTGACCCAGATGAGAAAATGTAGAGTGAGAAATTTATATTAATGGTATTCTTCTTATTCTAAATTGTATTTTAAACTTGTTTTCTGAAGTTTATTCCTTATCTAGTTTTCTTATCCTGGCAACAGACAAATGAAACACTGTGTTTTCTTTTACCTCTCTTTAGCCTCTGTTTTCCTGGCTAAATTAAAAGAATGAATTAAATATAAATATCAAACAATTTTAGCAATTCCATCTCACTTTTATTTTGATGACAGTGAAGTGCTTTGCGGCACTTTTGCAGCTCATGCCATCACAGGCACAATAGTTCAGGATCTCTCTTATGTTTTTATTAAACTCTCTTATTTTTCATTCAGATCAATAGTCCCTTCTTTGATGCCTAAATGGGGGAAGTTTACAAGCATGCTTTATCCATAAGGAGTTACATGCGCATGTGTATGCTTGTATAAGTATATAGACATTTGTCTATGTAGACACATGCACCCTTAACTGTAATTTTTTAGGTAATTCTGGTAGTATAGCTCAGCGGAGGGCCACAAAAATGATCAGAGGGATATGGGACACCTCTCCTATGAGCAAAGGCCAAGAAACTTGGGGTTGTTCAGCCTGGAGAAGATTTCAGGGAGACATTATTGCAGCCTTTTAGTACTTAAAAGAGGCCGATAAGAAAGGTGGGGAGAGACTTTTTAGCAGGGCCTGTTGTGATAGGACGAGGGGTGATGGTTTTAAACTAAAAGAGGGGAGATTCAGGCTGGATGTGAGGAAGAAATTTTTTACAATGAGGGTGGTAAAACACTGGCACAGGTTGCCCAGAGAGGTCGTGGATGCCCCATCCCTGGAGACATTCAAGACCAGGCTGGATGTGGTTCTGAGCAACCTGATCTAAATGAAGATGTCCCTGCTCATTGCAGGGGGGTTGGTCTAGATGAGCTTTGAAGGTCCCTTCCAACCCAAACTGTTCTATGATTCTATATGTAGAGCTAGGAGCACTTTAGAGGACTTCATAATGGCAGGTAACAATTTCTGCTGTGTGGTGCTGAGGTTCCATGAACGTCATAGCTTGCATTATACGTCTGTCGGTGAGACGCTGTAGGGCAGTGCCAGGGATGTAGGTGGAAAGTGCAAGTAGTGTCTCACAGGAGATACTTGGTACTGCAACAGAAGAGATCTTCAGAGCTGTAAGAGGATTCCTGTAGCCTTTCCAAGCCTTGCGAATCACTGCCGAACGCCTCCAATGCCTAATAGTCTAGCCAAAGGCCAGATGCTGGCAATTAGTGTGATCCTTCAGTGCTCAGCCAACACATACTGCTGGGTCAGCCTTTGCTCTGGCAGTTGTCACACCTTGATTAGTACAATTGCTTATTGGCATCAGCCACTAAACATGGCTCCTGCTAGATGGAGAAGGAAATCCTAAATAAACGCAGCCAAGGTTGGTACGCGACGATGGAAATGGGCTAATGCTTTAAGGGAAATGATGGCATTAGGATTGCTATTGACCTTTAGTAAACAGAGTCACGTCTAGAGAAGGACACCATTGCTATATATATACACAATATGTATATAAAAAAGTTTGTGTGAAGGTTTTCAAGTGAAAACTAGAGCAAGTGCATCAGGGTCATTGCTTTTTATTAGCATTTGTTGCTGAGGTTTGGGCCATCATTCCTTGTCACTGTTTCCAAGGAGTGTAAAGCTCTGCTACAGCTTGGACCAGCTCTCTTATTGCCTTCCTGTCTGTTTCCCTTTTACTTACTCATTTCTCAAACACTGACTATTTTGATGCAGCTGTAACTGGCTGTGGCCTCTGCTACAGAAAGGAGAGAGTTTGCAGATTGACTTGCAGCAGTTTCTGGGCTGGGTTGTGGACCATTCTCCCCGTCTGCTGTGAGAGCTGTGACCCATGAGGAGCATTTCTGTACTGTCGCCAGAACACACTCTGAAATTCCACGCATTTGACAGCAATGGCAACCAGGGCAACCAGTACTTACAGGTTTGGGAGAGGTAACAGCAAACCTACAGGGGCTCAATCACCTGCTTTAGTCTGTTGATAGCTTTTGGCAGTATTTTTTTCTCCACTAGTTAGGTCATTAAGGGCTTTCAAAACGTTTTCTCTACATGTTGGGGTTGCTCCAAGGCTTCTCGGTTCGAGAGGACAACGACAACAACAGGCCTCAGGTTTTTGACACTTCAGCCCATGTCCTGGCACTTGAGCTAAGAGTCATCTTCACCAAACCCACAAATCCCAGAGGTTCCTTTCATGGTCATATTTTAGAAAGGCTCATCAGTTAGTGTTCTTCCATGCACAAGGCACATTATTCTTGAGTATTAAAATGCTCTGCACTAGATTGTGATGCTGTTTTTTCACTGGGTGAGTAGTTACATGCCCGGGTGAGCAGAGGGTGCAAAGTCCATTCCATTATTATGTGTGCCATCCTCAAATGCAAGTCAAGGAATTCACTGAACTCAGAAGACCTCATCACTGAGGCTGAAGTCAGAACCTATGCCACTACTAACAGGTACTCTTTGTTAGTGCTTTAAATGATGCAAACATGTTTTAAACAGTCCTATGGCATATCTCTTACACATCCTAACACATGCACCTCCTAATGGACACGTAACATGGTTTTTAGCACATGCTAATCTTCAAAACATGTAATATTAAAGCAAAATGTGGTAATTCTCGAAACACCCTATCATTGTGAATTCATATCATATTCATTGTAATAGCATTGATCAAAATGAATTCATTTGGTATTCATGTAAATGTCACATGTACTTCCATAGGTGTTTCATTGTAAATTAGCATTTCTCAGAGGACACTTAAAATAAAGTGTTACTGAAAGTTCTCATTACACATATTGCTGAGATTAGTACATTAAGGATCATGTACTTACATAGTACTAATGCATTTATGCCACTTGAAATGCTGCATTACCCATTTCTGATATCTAGCAAATATCTAAAGCAATTTTGAGAATTACTGACATCCTGAAGGAAGTGCTACTTTTGTGATTAAATTGGGTTTATGTATTTCACTTTGATTTAGGAAAAAAACCCTCTGCCAGATATATTTAAATGATTTTTTTGATTTAAAAGACTTTAGCATCTAAAAAAAAAAAGAGAGCCACATCAAATTAGAAAAACAAAAACAAATGTTATAAATGCTTCTGGGTCTTCAAACTTGTCTCAAGAAGCTGAATTAGCTGAGTCTTTAGTATACTGCGGCACAAGCTTTCTGATGTATTTGCTTTCAGATTATTACTTCCTAAGAGAAAGAGGAAAAGTTTTGTGGTCTCAGGCAGATGCATTTCTGACATCTTGAATTGTCCATTACAGCCTGTTTGGTCTCAAGTTATTTTTGAAAAGCTGAAGTTTAAAGAACAGCATTTTATAAATAGCTGACAAAAGGTGTGTTGCAGTAACTAGAAGAGATAGCATTGTTTGAGTCCTGGAACACTCTAAACCTGTCTGACAACATTGTGGATGTCTTCTGGAAAGGATTGATGTAATTATTATAAGGGGTTTTTTGTACCACTAATAAAAAACTCTGAAGTTTAACAGCGGGCCTGATCCTAGCAGATGCCTCTGGGAAAATATGGGAAAATTTCAACATTTTGGTGTTTGTATTGGAAGAAAAGAGTTGGAGTTGGCCATGAGGTGTTACAAAACCTATCCACTTAATGCAGACTCTTAGTAAATATTTGCTTGCTCTTCTGGCTTCATCCACATGTACTGTAGTGTGCAGCATGGGCTTGCAGCAGGCGCCATTCCCAGAGCTGAAAGCACAAAGAAAAGATGGTATTATGGCTAAAACATTAGTCTGGGTTGTGAGATATTTGGGTCAAGACCTGGCATTGTGTCAATGTGTCCCCTGTGCAAAAAAGTGGAGTACAGAGAGCAAGCTGCTTCCCTCCTGTCACTTGTCCTGGTGTCGGGAGCAGTGTTTTGGGGATGAGTCTACTGGAAAGAGAGGGGAATGAGAGAAGAGGAGAGGAAATGAAGGAAGAGATCTGATGTTTCTTGAGATAGCTCTGGTGCCTCATGCAACCTTACAGCTGTCTTGACCTTCCTCAAATGTGACCCTCCCCACCCTTGCAGCTGATTCTGGGCCCCTCACGACAAGAGAGACATTGAGGTGCTGCAGTGGGGCCAGAGAAGGGCAATGGGGCTGGTGCAGGGCCTGGAGCACAAGTGTGATGAGGAACGGCTGAGGGACCTGGGAGGGTTTAGTGTGGAGAAGAGAAGGCTCAGGGGGGACTTTAACGCTCTCTGCAAGTGCCTGACAGGAGGATGGAGCCAGGAGGGGGCTGGTCTCTGCTCCCAAGGAACAAGGGATGGGACAAGAGGAAATGGCCTCAAGCTGCACCAGGGGAGGTTTAAATGGAGATTAGGAACAGTTCGTTCCCCAAAGGGTGCTCAGGCATTGGAACAGGCTGCCCAGGGCAGTGCTGGAGTCACTGTCCCTGGAAGTGTTCACAAACAATGGAGATGAGGCCCTCAGTGCCATGGGTTAGTGGTGGCCTTGGCAGTGCTGGGGTAATGGTTGGACTTGATGATTTTAAAGGTCTTTTCCAACCCAGCTGATTCTATGATTTCCCTCTTTTCTTGGCTCCTACGTCTGTACTTAGTTGAGCCGCATCTCCAGAATCTGTCAAATCTGGAAGTGGACACATTCATACCTGGGTATGGGCTGTATGATAGTGCTCAGCTTTGTCTCTTGCCTTGCTTATTGCTCTGTAAGTTTTCAGGTCTGAAAGTGTTTGCTTAGTTTATATTGTTTGCTAGATTGGTTTGAGAGTGTGTACTATGGCAAAGCACAGGATAGGGAATGTAATCTGGAAATCCATTTCAGGTTAGAGCCATAATTAGCTAATGTAAGATAATAAATAGCTACTAAAATCACATGAAAAATATGATAGTGCTATAAAGCATGATTTTATAATCCTGCTCCTCCCCTTTTCTGCCTCCTCCTCCTCCTCTTCAGCATAACAAGGACCCTAATAGGCTTCATGTATAAGTGCCTATTTTTATTAAAGACAAGTGTAATCTTTTGTAGTCCAAATGTCCCTATCATAAATGCTAACCGAGGAAAATATTAGGACTCATTTATTTATGAACCCGTTAATAATGAGGTGCAGTTATGAAAAAGGCTTCCTCAGCACAAAGCCTGCTGAACAAACAATGCACACTGGGGAGAAAGAGCTAGTTAGCCTTCCTGACTTAGATAAAGCTATGGAGAAATGACAAGTGCCAGTAATTAGCAAAGCCTCTTCAACAAGATAACCCTATATATCTTTGTCTATTTCAATCACCAAAGACTCCGATTCAGTGTAAAATTAAAGCTGGGATGCCATCAATTTCTGTTAACCTCTTTATATTGTTCTGTGTTCATGCATATGTGATAGATAGTTTTTGTCATTTTATTAAATGGTGACATCTCAGTGTGCATGTGACTAAAACTGTTTTCTCCTTAGCAAAGTATTTTTAATCATCTCTCTGTTGCCTTTATCAACTCAGTTCTTCAGAGTCCTAATGGCTTTATTCTGCAGCCGTTCTAGGGGTGCAAATATTTGTGCCTACTCCTTTTATGAGCAGTGTATCTTGTGCTTGAGAAGTTTGTGCCCTTTCTGGTATTCCTGTGAGCAGGTACAGTAGCTCTGTGTACTTCTGCAGAACATCCTGCTGCATTTTTACTGGAACAGGGCAAAATTTGCTGGTTACAGCAATAATCATTCATATGCACATCTCTGGTTTCCATGACCATGGCCTTCACTCTTCATGCGTGTCTGCATATATGGTCCTCGTTTGGTTTTGGTGGCGTAGCTACCCTTCACATGCTTGGGGCATCAGCTAAAACCTGTTAAACTCAGCTGAAAGACTCCCATAAACGTTGTGGTCGCTTGTCCATGAATGCAGTCTGCATCCAAACTGCTTTTTTCCACCTTCAGTGGTGAACCCTGATTTTTTTCCCTGCAGGCTTCCAATATTTGTGAGCTGATACTCCCTAAATTTCCCTGTGACTTTCAGATAAATCAGAAAACACATTCACCTGAAGCTTTGCAAGAGAAAAATAAAGATACAGATAAGCCTGTTGCCTTGACACAGGGCAGGTTTGCTCACAGGGTTAGCACTGAGTGACCTGAGAAGTTGCACGTGGCATTGGGTGTCATTACAAAAGTTCCTCCTAGCTCCGTTCTCTTACTCTATAATGTCTTTTTACTTGTTTTAAGTACTCCGGGCCCTGACTTCTGAGATTATTAATCTTCATCTGTGCTCTTTTTAAACTTTACTACTAGCACTTTTTTGCCTCAGATATGCTTTTATTCATTCTTTTCAGCAGCAATAACCCCTCATATTGGCCAAATTAGGAAATAATTGCAAATAATAGAGAATCCTTTTCCAGCACTACAATAAAGGATTATATATATGCTGTGTGTGAGGGATGGCATGGAGTGTAAATACCAGAATAGGGGCAAATAGGCAGAGAAGGGAAGTGCTGTTTGGCTTTCCCTCTGCATTTCGTTCTCGCTCCGAGGTCTTTGTGTTCAGAGGCACGTTTGTCAGCCCATTGCAGAGGTGCGTCACGCCTGGTGGTTTGTGGAGGAGGAAGGGAAAAGCAAGAGCTGATGTTGCAGGTCAGCTTGTGCCAGTCCCTGCAGGACTGCAGGTCGTTCAGGAGAATGTGTGCAGGGTCTTTGAGTCTTCTGTGGTAGAAACAGAGTTGTATGAATCGCATTAAAAGTCGCTTGAATTCTTTAAACTGAAACAGCAGATCTATCTTGCTTTTATTTATGTGGCCACAGTAGCTGTGGTTTGTTTCTGTTCAGTGAGTAGGGAGAAATTTTGCAAGTTCTGGGAATTCCACCCCACTTATTCTGTGTGTTGTTTCAGTTTGGGATCTTTATCCCTTGCTTTGGAATTCCCAGTTGTTCAGGCAAGTTACCAAAAGCAAGAGTCTCTGTCTGACTTGTATCACAAGTCTCACATTGTAAGTGGCTGATAATCCAACCCTGCTATCTGCAAGCAGCAAAACAGTTTAATTTGGCATCATATTAATAATTGAGTTTTAATAATGAATATATATATCTTCAGGACTTTGGGATATGTTCGTACTAAATGAAAACCCCTTACTGTCAGGTGTCTAGCTGCTCTCACACTTAGGCATTTTCAGGATCAATGCTCCTATGAATGTAATTCATGACAAATAATTCTATCAGCTCTTGGGAAGAAAATACAGAGAACATTCATGTAATGTTGCCACCTCAGTTGGGGAGCAAGGAAATATGTTGACTGTAGGAGAGAGCAAAGATCTCTTGGTGCTCTCATCACATTAACGCTTACCTTCCTTCCAGTCAAAGTTCCCTGTGCTGCTGCTTTCCATTGTTTTTTATTATTCATTTGAATCAGAAAATAATATTTTTCCTCTCTAATTCAGGAAAAATTGTCATTGCCCACCTCCTGCTGAGGGAAAAAGCTCCAGAGCCCATCTCCTATGAGCTCCTTCTCACTTCAAATGAAGGCTGCAATGGCTCCTTTGGAAATGTAACAGGCTATTATAGAAATATGTATTTACACAGTATTTTAAGATGCACATTATCCACCTGATAGACCATAACAGCTCACCATTACAGCCTATTGAATAAAACCTTTTTGCACCGTTTTTTTCCCCACTTTTTATGTGATAAATTGTGAATCTATTGCATAAGAGTGCAAGTTCATCATGTAGGACCGGAGGCAGACACCATTTATCTTTAACCCACTGCAATGGGAACTTCTTGCTCTGACCCTGATCCGTAGAAGGAATTATTCTGTCCAGAGAGGTGAGAATAAAATAAAATGAGGAAAAAGCTTCATGAACATGAAAGGGAAATTTGCAACATCTGTTTAATGGACTGAGTGAGATTATAAAAGACATCATGCCGCTGGTGAGCACAGAAGAATGAGTAACATGGCTACAGGCTTTAAGCTACGGGCAGACTGAGCAAAGTGCCTTTCGAGACTCATGTTGAGCTCCTGAACCCCCAAGAACCTGGGAGCATCCCAGCTATTTAAGGAGCTCTCTTATACCAGTTTTGCCTCTCAGTCCTAGGTCTTTTCTCCTGCAGAACCATTTTCCTTCTTCCTTTGCTGGTCCTACTATTAAAAGGGTCCCTTCTATACTGAAAAACATCTCTGCATGGCTTTCCTGCCCAAACTTCCTGTGCTTATTTGGCTCACTCCACCTGATCCATACTTGAACAGCTTCTCTCTTCCAAGGATTCACATTAAAAACTGCACCGCCCTAGGTGCCATCTCTCTTTTTGTCTGAGGATGCTCAATTTGAATAGATAATAATCAAAATTTAATAAGCCTCCTTTATTAGCCTGGAGCTAGGCAGAAGGACTTCTGTCATCTCCTGTGAGTTTTAACTTAACAAGAAACAAAAGACAACAGAGAAGACCGCAAGACCCCAACATCAAAATGAAGCTTGCAGCTGAAGACATGGTATCCTTAGTATCAAACTGATGGAATAAGCTGCAAATAGACAAGATCCCCAAGTTGTTATAAGATGAAATAGAGCCTAGCCCCTGTTGTGAAACCATTTCGTGTTGCAGATGTTCATGAATGCATGGAAAATGTGGTGACTTCGAGTCTCTTTTATTTCCCTATCTTCAGGATGTCAAAACTGATTCCTTGGAAGAAACTCTCTACTAGTTGCAGTTGACTCCTGAGAAGAGACTTGCATGTCTGGAACAAAAAGAGACTTCCAGCCAGCTAAATAGCATTGTCTTCTTCCTTCCCACCATTCAAATTAAGCAAACACAACAGAAATACCAAACAGGCATGGGTTTGACATATCATGCCAATTCTGATCCAAAACAGTTTATTAATATAAATCACCTCCAAAAAAGGGAAGGATTTTATAGGGAAGCGAATAACTGCCAGCAAGACTTAGACACAGAGCCAGAGTCTAACACTGAACCTAGTGGAAATTATGTATTTCCACTCTTCATGAAGCAAAGCAGTGGGAAGCCAGTGCTTTGAACCATGGATGGGACACTTGCTGTGAGTCCCCACTAGAAAGCATATGGTTTGAGAGGAAACAGAAACTCCATCCAAAAAAGTGCTGCTCTATAACCAGCAGATCTGTAAATAGTCTAAACTCATCCCTCACTTCCCCTGCAAGAGGGGCCTGAAGGGCCCTGGCTGCTCTTTGCCATGACTGTCCTCCAACGTGGTGTCAGCATGAGCTCCAGCCCCACCGAGATGACTCCTCTGTACCTCTCCAAACAGAAGGGAATGGTTTGGAGGGGCAGATATCACCCTGTGGATGCAGGGATGGCTGTTGGCCATGTCTTTGTGTGGCAGATGGCCATTGGTAGGGTGTCCACAGTATGAGTGGTGTGCCCACCCTGCTCTACTCCAGCCCACCTTTCTCTGGGCACTTCTGGAGGGCTTTTGTGATGTCCAGCCCATGGATGGGAGATGACCTTATATCTGTGGTTTCATGTTGAGCGTCTCCTCCTTTACTCTTTACTCTCGACTCATTCATGAAGAAGAACTGAGCAGTGAGAAGTTGTGATTTTCTGCATTTCCTAGGTGTGTTTGGGCAAAATTATCCTCACTTTTTAACTAGTGTATTTGGTTAATTTCATTATTTTTAGATGTTAAATTTTACATCAATACCGTCTGTCTTAAACTACTGTATTAGAATGCTGCTTGACTCACTTCCAAATTGAAGACCTTTTAAAAAAATTGAAGCAGTCCAATAATTTTAAATCACTCTGCACTGTGCATTGCAATTTAAAATTATTGGAGTGCTTCAAATTTTTATAAGCCCTTGAATTTGGAAGTGATCGAGGTTCTGGGCATACTCAGTGTAGAGCAATTTAAAATTATAAGAGCTGTCAAATTTTTATATAAGCACTTGAGTTAGAAAAGGGATTTGGGTTCTGGGCATGTGCAAAGGGGAGCAATTTCAATTATTAAAGTGCTTCAATTTTTTTCAAAGCACCTGATTTTGGAAGGGGTTTGGTTTGTGCAGCCGAAAATGACAACTTCCTTGGAGAGTTTCTTGTTAAAAAGAATTTCAATCTTGCAAACTAAAGTATTCTTTAAAATGTGAATTCACTGAGACTTTAAAAACTGATTTGCACAGAGCGTGGTGCCCAGGACATCGATTTTTTTCCCACTCGGTTTATCATTTCACTCTTTAAGGGGCAAATTGATGGTATAGAAAGAGAAGCCTCTTTGGATTTTCTTTTTTCCTCCCAACTGTTGCACTCATGGTGCAAAAAAAAAGAGTGGGAATATGAAAAATTTGATGAGAAGAAATGAATGGTGGTTTTTTTTTTTTTTTTTCTCATGGACTATCCTGCCTGGCCAACAGAACTTACAAGGGACGCAAAATTGAAACAATTTGTTATTAAATCTCATTATAATGTCTCTCAACACTCAAAATGAAAGCCATGTGATAGCTGACTGAGACTGAAGGAAGTTGGAAAGCAGCTTTATTTGCACACTCGTGCTCCCTAGTGAAGTGATTCCTGCCAGGAGCCATGCCAGGATTGTTGTCTTTTCCCTGCATCCTGCCCTGCGCCTTGGCTTTCCAAGGATGGGACAGCAGAGAAAGCAGCAAGGAGAGAGGGGAGGATGACTCCTCTCCCTTCCCACACCATGGGTGCGTGTATTGGGCGAGAATTAAGACTTGATGGGCACATACAATTGGTGTTCTGCAGGGGGAATATGATTCACCCACCAAATCCCAAATCTGTTGCATTAGGACAGATGCGGAGTGAATCTGACATAGCTGATCTGGAGATCGCTGTATCTGGATGTTTTGTCCTGTCCCTGGGCAAGAAGTGACTAAGGGACACCCTTACTGAGCTGCCAGAGGAAGGAGATAGAGAGGTGAGTGTGCTGGCCTCTCAGCTCATGCTTTTTTTTTCTTTCTCACCTTAAAACCAGGGATTCACTCTATAGGGCTGGCATCAGGGCAATTAGTTAATGTATAGAGGGCACCGTGTACCTTAAGCCTCGTGTATCAGGAGTACCTGTGGACTGGAATGGTGCATTTCATCAAACACCAATTTAGTATTTTCTTCCCCCTGAATGCTCCTTTCACTTGTTACCATGGAGGTGATAGGTGACCATTTGTAGTTGTTTTTTGCTTGGAAAATGAAGTTTCTGAATAAAAGCCAGTGATCGAATTAAATAGGGGCAAAGATATGGCAGAGGTGAAATTCAAAAGACAATATGTAATAATTGGTTTTAAAGCAGGAGCCAGATTAATCATATAGTCAGGAACAAAGGGAAGAATTCCTGAAAGCCTGTTGAGTTTTCCCTTGGAGGTGAAAGGTAGAAGTACAAAAAAGGGTTTTTTACTGTTCCTGCTATTAACTACATCATCTTCTTGGGATGTGAAAACCAGGGGCAACTCTGTGCCAGAAGGATGAGGAATGGGAAACCAAACATACTTTTTGCTCAGGATAAATTGGTTTGGACTGTGCTTTCATTGAATCCTTCTGGAAGCTTGTGGCTGGTGCCGGATAAGCTGCTCAGCCATGCTCCTGGAAGAGATGGGTGCAGCAGAGATGGGGTGTGCTGGGGCTCAGTGTGAGTGTGGCTGGGAGCCATCACATGTGGTTGTGTCAGCATCAAGGAAAGGTTTCTGGGTAGGGTTTGGTAGATGTGAGCCCTCTGTCCAACCCTTCCCTTTCAGTCCAGCATGTGGGTGTGGGTATCAAATGGATTAAATCTGCACTGGCAGAAGAGCCATTGTGGCAGGATCGGGAGGAGGCAGCCACCAGGTCCATGCAGTGATGAGTGTGTGTTAGATGAACACATGTGGCTGTAGGTGCATGCAGGGGCAGAGGGGTATCAAGCTGGCTGTTAAACACAGAGAAAAACCTTGGCCCTGTCTGTCTGAATCCTGATTCTGGCACAAAATAAAGAGGGAATCATGCCCGAGCTGCCGCCTCGCACAAGCACACATACAAGCACCGAGGCTGCCTTAAAGTTCCCATCTCACCGATTCACTTCAGACGCTGCACGCTCGAACCTCGCTTTTGGGCTATATTCATGCTAATGTTGACAGTTTTTTCCTCCTTTGTTACATTGTGCAAACCAAATAGAAAGTGAGGTGAGCTTGTCTGAGCAGATGAAAGATGGCAAGAAATTGGTGCTTGGGGACCAGTGTCTTGGTGACATCGACTCTGCAGTCCTTTTTTTCTCTCTCTCCCTGGCTTCCCCTCTCCCTCTCATTCTCTCTGAAATGGTCTGTGCCTCCAGTAATTTACATAATACTCTTCTGACACCTTTACTTTAGTCATCAATCACAGTACCTTCTCTCAGTCTATCTTTTGTCTGAGCATGTCTCTTCTTTATCAGGCCATGCACAAAAGATTAATTTCACAGTTTTTCTCCCTTCTTTCTTTCCTCGCAAGATACAAAGCTCATGAAATGACAGAAGCAAGATAATGAAAACAACAATGCAAGCAATTTTTTTTTTTTGTTCTTGCTGGTTGGATCTCAAGATACTTTTTTTAACCTCATTGTGTGCCATCTGTCTTAGAAAAGGTCTGCTCTGTATTTTTTTTAATACAATTCTGATGCTGTTCTGAACACTACCTGGGAAGAGAAGAAAAAACACCACCCCACCCCCCCAACATATTTTAATCAGGCCATAGGCACCAATTTAATAAATAAAATAGAATTTGCTGAACAATTAAAGCAAGGGGTCCATTTCTAATGGTGGCATGGGCTACTGCACAGTGCCCATGCCCCAATTAATATTAATGATCTCTTGTGCATAGCAAATTTATGGCATTTGATTGACTCACACAACTACACTTCAAGCTGTCATGTAAAGTGAAATATATGGGCAGCGTGGCCTAATTTGCATATGCATATGTTCTTAATATTAATTAGTCTAATGGATCTAAGGACCTGGAGATAATTTGAGTACTGGGAGAAGAGAAGCAAACAAATAAAGCAGAACTCACTGTAAAGTGCTCTGGTATGGGTTGGTCCTACAGGCAAATAACTTCCCCAAATGCAGAATAATTGGCATGGATTTCTCCTCCTTCCCCGTGTATCTCTCAGGACCAGCTGAATTAAAATCTTATCCTGTGTAATGCATTGTTTTGGCTCTGACCCTGACACTTTTTAATTTGAAATGTTTAACATGCCAAATAGATTACAGAGTTCCATACAGACGAGTGTGGGTGCAGGCTTATGGGGGTAGGTCAGGGCTATGAGATTTGCAGCCCTGCGAAGGGGGTTGCTTCCCAATGTGTCTGTGTCGTTCCCATTAATATTAATGGGATCTGTGCGAGTTTATTGGGGGGAAGTTGGTCTCCCCCCAGCAGCTTAGTGTTGTGCTTGCGTTGCGTGGGAATGATGGCGTGGAATTCCAGAGGAAACAGCCGCTTTTGACCATGGGGTGTTGGTATTCCAAAGTTAGAGAAAATTTACTCTTTTTCAGTACTCCAGGGAGCAAGAGGTGCCAGAGCACAAAAGGAAGAAGGCATCAGGACTTCTTTCTCTCTGACTTTTGTCATGCATGGGATTGTATAATATGCACGGCAATAAGCCCATCACAAGCTCTCCTAAACTGTGCCCAGTTCTCTCTTACACGTGTGGCAAGAGGAATTAGTAGAGTTTTACCCTCTTGGATGTTGAAGCCACCCTACAAACCAGCAAACCTACCCCTCCTGAAATAAGTGAGTTATTTCACTGCATTTGTAGATTTAGGACAATCTTCTGTACAGCTGGTGGTGCTGGTCCCAGCACACTTGTGTTGAACACGGTGCTGTTGACTTCAGAACACATGGATAGTTGTCTTTTTGTGGGTACAGCAAGACCTCCTGAGATGCACCTGCATTACAATTCATTGTGTGGACTGAGGAGTACATTTGGGTGATGGTGAAGAGGAGGTTGCCGGTGGGGTCTATGCACTAGGTCCTTCCAGGACCACAAAGTGCTGGAGGGAGCCAGTGAGGGAAGGGAGGGATGCTCCGTTGCCCCTGCAAATAGGCTAAAGGCAAGAGGAGGTGATTATCACCCTGTGCAGTTGTGTAAGAATAGTGTGATG
The DNA here is from genome assembly GCF_004027225.2 of Strigops habroptila. Lineage (NCBI taxonomy): Eukaryota > Metazoa > Chordata > Aves > Psittaciformes > Psittacidae > Strigops > Strigops habroptila. The sequence goes on from NC_044282.2 coordinate 72,660,086, forward strand.
ATCCCAATGGAAAAGGAGAGTTGATTCAGCCCTGCGGCACTCCCCAGCCTGCTGCGAGCCCTCTGGTAGAGATGGTGGCTTCTGTGCAGCATTCTGCATGAAGGGAAGTGGAAGGATGTGCGGGATATGCCTGGCTGTGGCCCTCTTAGGGCTGGGCTGGTGGCTGTGAGGCTGTTTCTGTGCCGATGGGGAGGTGGCAGAGGCATGACGGGCACTCCAGCATCACTGTCACCAAGGGAGCTTCTGCATGGTCAGTTTCAGTGAGGCTTGGGCAGCCAGCTGAGGAGCTGAGACTGCAGCTACAGCACAACCCCTTCACAGGCAATCTGCAGGGAGCAAAGTTCCACTTAGAGCAGGAGGGATGAAACCCCAAAGACAAGAGAATAAGTGAGGATGCAGGGGCCTCGCCCCAGGATCGGGTGCCTGACTCACCTGGGTTGTTTTCCTGTAACAAAGAAACACATCACTCTGCTTCAGCCCATTTCCAGCCTGCAAAGCTGTAATGGATCTGCAAGTTGCTGATTGACCTTATGAGGCGCTAAGCACCGATGGCTGCCTGATACCGGGGTGGAGAGGGTCGGATCTTGGCTGGATTAGGTCTACAGTGAGTTGTTCTATAGAAAAAAATGCCTTTCCTGTATGAAGGCATCACTTATATACTGAATATATATAACAAAACCTGGAAAGCCTCTAGTCACTCATTTTAGCTGCTAAAATGCCTTTTAGGCCAACATTCCTGCTGTGAAAGGGGTTATGGACATGTCATATGGGGGTCATCAGTGAAAAAATATACCCAACTTTTGTTATTCTTAAGTCTAATCAAAAACCTCTTTTCACAATCCACTAAGGGACGATTTACTAGAGAGTAGAATGTCGGTATCAATTATTTCTGTGGCATCCTTTTTGTTATAAGAAGCAAAGAGGATTGCTTGAGAGTCAATAGCATGACTCCATCTCAGATTACTAAATAATGAAAATGCTAAACTTGGCCTAGAGTAAGGACTATGCTGTCTCAAAGGGACCCAGAGGCTTCAATTAAATCAGAGGACAGTGTTCAATGAATGAGAAAAGGATGCTTAAGGTACGATGACATGATTACCGGATTTTACATTTAATTGCAGTGCTTTGTTCTTTTAATAAAAGCACAAGAGCACTGGATCTCCATTATGGTCATCTGGTGGTATTGTTCACTGTGGGCAGTTTTTTTGTAATTTATTGGCTATGTTTGATCCCTCTCTTTTTCATAGAAATGAATTCTGTCCACTTTATTTTATGAATTTTCTTTGCTTTAAAAAAAAAATAAGATAAGCACCTAGTAGTTATTTACACACAAAAGAGCTTTGCCACTGAAATACTCAATGGCACAAGAAAGAATCAGCCTGGTATGAAATTGGAGTGAAAGCAAATGCTTCTGCTCAGAGGGGTGTAATTCTGTGTCACCCAAGCACGTATTGGACACTTGCAAGATCAATGTGACGGCACCACGCAGCATCTTGTACAACATCGGGGGCTTTGAAGGGATGCAAGCTCCCAAGACTTGGCACAAGAAGGTAAATCAAAAGACAGAGAGCCATGGTCCTGACCTGGTTGCCCTCAAAACATCCTTATTTTGTTAATGGGGGTCGGTGCTGTTGAGTTTTTCTGTGCTTGGGCTGTGGCTGGAGCTCAATGTGGACACAGAGGCCCGTGCATGGAGCAGCTTTCTGGATTCCTGGTCCAGGAGAAATTGGTTTAGGAATTCCCTGCCCCCAGAGGTGGGTTTCAGCCTCTCTGCTCAGTGCCCAGGGTATAACGTACAACACATGGTGATAGTTTAGCTGGAAAACCACAGGAGCATGTGTATGTGATTATACATATGTGTGTGCACACATGCATGCATGTATAGATGTATTTATAGCTTTCTGTTTGCATATGTAGTTATACATATTTATTTTAAAATGTAAATTTATAAGTGTCTTTAAATGGTTGTCAGGGCAAATTCCTCCTTTTAGACATTTTTTGCTGCGACACGTCATTGCTGTGACTTGTCTCATCTGATCACACCAATCGTATCCCATTATATAAATGATGAAATCATCAGTGATTTAGCTAACTTAACCTGATGCAGCAAGGCAACACCATCAGCTCAGGAAGGGAGAAGTTGAGAGTCCTGAAAAGCTCAGATTCTTTTCTGGTTTTGGAGGGTGGTTTGGTTGGTTTTTGTTCCTTCTTATATTTTCCTTCTCATTACAAGGTCCTTGTGCAGGAATGGGACTCTTAAATCAGCTGAAATACAGCGTGCATCAAGGACAAGCAGGGGAGGCAGCTTCTCTTCAGCCCTGGCCCGTGTGTGTCTGGTTTTAGGGCAAGATCCTCCCTGTAGCAGGGTCACAACAAGCAGTTCACTTTCCTGTTTGAACAGGTTGGGTGTCTTTCTTTCGTTTCCTCCTTGTTTCAGCTTGCCTCGTGTCAGAGCCTGTCTCTGGGAACGTGGCAGTTCAGTGAGGACTCGGGGATGAGGCACAAAACGAATGGCAACCAGCCCTGCTGAAGCTGCAATGTGGTTTCTAACTGGGGTAGTTTTGAGGCCCGTTGTGAGCTGCATTGCCTCCTGGGAGAAATGATTTTATCTGTAGGTGGGTTTTTTGGTGGGTTTCTTTTTCGAATGAGCGTGCTTTTAACAGCCTGCAGCATCTAATTTTTATACCATCATTTACCCATGTGACAGCAAGAGGTAATGTATTCAGGAAGTGTGCGGGGAGGATTGTCTGTACAAGAGGTACAGGCAGTACTTAACTCTCTATCGATGCAGCGAGCAACTGATAAGTGAGTGCCTCCTGACCAACCCCAAATGGTGCTGCAGTCCCATGCACGTGATTGTTCAGGTGTGGGACTGGGACCATAATCTGCAATCACAGCCTTTCAGCACCTGGAAATTGCTTTTGCTCTTACTGGGGTGGTCCCATTCAAGGGTGATGGTGTCAAAGAACTCCTGCCTGCGTGGCTGCACCTCCAGAGCTGGGCTATGTCCATGTGTATGCCCAAGTGCCACTTGTGGCACGTGGCTGATGCCATGCACTGCATGCCAGCGTCCTTGGCATGAAGTCCTGTGCTACATGGGGTGAATTTATAGCTGTGAACTGGGCAGTCAGTTCACCAAACACACTGTGTTCATCGTAGCTTCTCCTTCAGGGGCTAATGCAATGTGACTCTGCAGTATGCATGTTTATAAATTACCATATGATAAATACAGGGCCTGTGCTATGGCAAACCCTTTCCTCTTGACAAAGTGCTGTGCCTATTCCAGTTCTCCCTGGCCTCTGTTTTTGTTAATTTTACACCGCAGATCAACATGCCAGGATGCACGCGTGCATCCATCTCTCTCCCTCTCAAAGAAATTAGTCTTTCCTGTCACCGCAGGTGATATGAGAAGGGGAGGAAGTACACCAAACTGATTTATCTGGAGCTGTCATGCTGTTTGAGGATGTTGACTACTAAGGGTGTGTCAGCTCCTCCTCATAGTTGGCTGACCTCTGAAGAAGACCCCATCCTCATTAAAAGAGCACTGAGCTGCACTTGAAAGTGACTTTCCCACTTGTTCTTCTCTCACAAACATCACAATAACAGATTTGCTGTTTAAAAGTGGCATGATCTTCATGCCAGGCCCAGGCAGCTTTGTAAAACACACCTCTGCAGCACTTGGTAGCATCAGTACCATCCATGCAAAATTCATTTGAGGTATAAAACTAGAGACTATCATCACAGATGACAGTTATAGCAAATCAGCACACTGTGTACAGTTTCATCCTTTATTCACATTATGTATCATAATAAACGTCGTCCTAGCAACACAGTTTGTTGAGGTCAAACACAATATCCCACAATGGCTTGCATATGGATGGATGTGAGGAATCGTGGCTGGAAGAGCCTGGTGCAGCTTGAGAAGGAATCAATGCTTCTTTCCATTGTTTTAGAGGATTTTTTCCTTCTCCCACCACAGCCTTTCGAGAGATTGCAGGAAGGGGACCTGCATAGACCCTGGTGCACGGTGATCCATGTGGGAGCAAAGTGGAATATCAGCAGCACTGAGAACTGGGTCAGAATGTGTTCAGAACCCTAAACCAGAAGGCTTGAGGAGAAAGAGGAGGGTCTATCGCATGGATAAATTGAGCAATATTGGGGAAGAAATATTACTCAGGTACAAGACTATATCTTCCTTCTTTTTAATAACTGCTTAGTGAAAAAGCACTACCAAGGTATTGAAAGTGGAAAGAAAACGAAATCCTAATTTAAAAAATATATGTCTTGGGTCTAGAATTGCACTCAGAGCTGAGAGAGATGTTTCCTGAGCAGAGCCAGGAAATTCATATATGAATCGGTGTGATTCATATAACATTTTGCCAGCCCCTGGGGAATGGTCATCCCCTTCTGATGTCTTCATTTGCAGGAAAGGCTTCATTGCAGGTAGAGCACTAGGCTCCCACACCAAAGGGCTGAGTTCACTTTCAGCCCCTGACATGCACTTGCTCTGTGAGATATGCAGCCCATTTTCTCTAATCCTTGCCCTGAGACCTGCTAAAGCATGTGCTTTCCTTATCCGTGGTCATGATAGCCCTTGCTCACATGGTCCATGTTAGAGAGGAGCTGCTGCAACCCTGGTGTGGGACTGCCGATTCCTTAGACACTGAAAACCCTCAGGTGGGACCAGTGACCCCTGTCTCAAATGCAAAGTATGTGTTTCCACTGCTGGAAAACCTGTTGAGAGAGACCCCAGCTCCTGCCTGAGGTGCGTCCTCTGATAGAGATCATGCCCATGGATTCTCTGTGTGGCAGCAAAGCTTTGCCAGGATGAGGCAAACTTTTGTCAAGAAGGACCCTGATTATATTTTTTCTTCTCCTACTATTTTGAAACAAAATTGTCACTTGAATGTCTCTCTGAGATTAGAAATAGTCTTTACATCAATAGGCTGCTTAGAAATGACAGAAAATCTTGGAAAATCATCCTAAGTGTTGCCTAAGATGACCCAATTGCTGGAATGAGCACTGAGCCACTCTCACAATGAAGCTGATCCAGTATGTAGTTCTGCAGTTCAAAAGTAACAGAGCCGGGTGAGCATGGGAAGTCAGAGGAGATAAAGTCAATCCTTTCTTGCACAAATCCCCTCAGGAGAGGAGGCAACACAGGTACCATAGCAGTTTAGCCTTTATGTGAAGCAAAGCACAGTACAAGCAGAGGACTGAAACTTTAAAAGTCTGGACCTCAGTCCAGAACAAAGGCCTTCTGAACCTGTGGGGAGGTTTGCATTGTGCCTGGGGATGCATAGGAAGTAGGGCCATCCACCACCTCAAAGTTTATATTTGGTCTACAAGCATAATACATAGAAGTCTGGATCCAGAGATGGCTTTGGAGCTCAGCCCTCATAATTCCACCATTAATAACTGGGGGCTGTTCAGCCTGGAGTAAAGAAGCTTTGTGAAGACCTCAGAGCAGCTTCCAGTATCTGAAGGGGCCTACAGAAATGCTGGAGAGGGACTCTTCATCAGGGACTGTAGCGATAGGACAAGGGGTGATGGGTTTAAATTTAAACAGGGGAAGTTTAGGTTAGATACAGGGAAGAAGTTCTTTACTGTGAGGGTGGTGAGGCACTGAATGGGTTGCCCAGACAAGCGGTAAATGCTCCATCCCTGGCAGTGTTCAAGGCCAGGTTGGACAGAGCCTTGGGTGATATGGTTCTGGTGTGAGGCATCCCTGCCCATGGCAGGGGGTGGAAGTGGATGATCTTAAGGTCCTTTCCAACCCAAACCATTCTGTGATTTTATGATCTCATTTTTTAAGTGCATGCAGGTTTGGTGGTTACAAAGGACAGTTGGGATCCTATGGGCAGAAACTCAGAGAAACCTGAAGAAAAAAGAGAAATAGCCATTGTGGTTATTGATCAGAAATTCTGTATACTTTTCAATTCACTTCTCCAGGACTGATTCCACTTCACACTAATTAAACAGAACCCGTTCTGACTGCGGTGCCCCCCCTCCCATGGAGCAGTGCCTGGCTGATCCCATTGTCTCCACCCTGAATGCTGAGCCTACAGTTAATAATTAGGTTAGCAGTGCTTAAATGAAATCACACGACCGATTCTCTGGTACACTGGCAGAGGCGGCAGCAGAGCAGCCAGGACTTTGTCATCCTTGGCAGGGAGAAGGAGCGCTCGCTGCCATCCTGCAGCCATGTGGCCATGCAGGGAGCTGGCACAGCCAGGGCGGCGTGGTTGGCAGCAGGTTGAGCCCGGCAAAGAGGCGCAGGCAGGAGGGGAAAGGGAATGGTTTTGGACATGGTGTTGCCCATCTTCTAAGGATAAAAAAAGGAAAAGGGACTCTTTTTGGTAGGGAGGTTCCCAGAGATGTCTCTCAGGTTCATATTTATTGTTTATTGGCCCGTAAAACTGTGTTTCTATGCTTCACAAAGCCATCATTTCGATGTTGTCTGCCTAGCCTGAAATGATAAATGAAAGCAATGAAGGGAGAGGAAGGGTGTTCTGGTGATTAAAACTCCAGATTTGACTTGAGAGAGTAGGTTTCAGCTCCATCTCTGACAACAACTTTGGGGTGACTTTTGACCAATCGTTTAATCTCTTTGGGTTTATGTGAGCTAGGGAAAACAGTGACTTCTCCCTTTTTTGTGTGTTCTTTTTTTGCCTTAGGCTGTCCAAGTCTTCCCATTGGGGATCTTTTTTACTATGTAAAGTGTGACCAAAATGGGATGCCACTGTAGTTTAAACTCCTGTTCCCAGTATTTTTAACAATGCTTCATGGATATACAGAGGGAAAATAGTAGAGTAATTAGAAAGGATGTGAATGATGAGAGAATGAATGGTGGCGAATGGTGAACCTCAGAGAAATCCTTTTCTGACTGGAGCAGGTTTATTTCCCTCAGCAGTGATTGAAATTAATATGGGCTGTTATTTTATGGAGGTACTCGTAAACTGGAGGAAGTGTGATGGCCTCTAGATGTAAAAGGTCAGACCAGATGATCTAATAGTCCTTTTTAGCCGTAAAACTATGAAGAAAAATGAAGGCTTTTAAAATTTATTCTCTTACCACAGTTAGACAGGAAATGGAAAGATGGGATGGGAAAGCTAAACTCCAAACTCTGACACTACCTGTCCCTGTCCCTTTGCTCATTCCTGTGACAGTAGGTTTCCAGCTGGGCCACATGTCCCAGAGGGTCTCTGAGCCACCTATCTAAAGGGTGCCTGAAGAGCAACCAAAAAAATCCCATTGTCAGGAGGCTTTAGTTCACTATTACAGGTGATTGCCTCTCTGTGGAAGTGTAAGGGTCCATAAACCAAGAAATGGTTGAAAACTTGTGCTCTGATCTTTGTCAGCTGTTAAAGACAGCTCGCTTCAGCCACATCTTGATTTCCCATGCCTGTTCCTACTGCACAGGACTGCACAGAGCACTCCTTGCCACCATTGCCAAACCAGCCTGTGGCCCTCTTCTAATTTTCTCCTTTTCTACTTTCTCTGCAATTAAATATCCCTAAAGTGCCAAATACACAAAAAGCTTAATATACAGCACCATTGCATACTACATACACAAGTGCACCTTGGTATGAGTCCTTTACAGACAAAGAAACATAATCACTCATCAGTGCTATTGTTTTTACTGCATGTGTGGTCTGGATCAAGGGTTCAGCATGCGTTTGGCAGTGGAGTGGTTCTCTTAGATGTCTGGGGTTATTGATCCCAACCAGGACTTCCCTTAACATCTTCAACCAGACCCAGCCAGGGGAGGGCATTCCATGAGCAACCTACAACTGCCTGTAATATTGTGTCATGTGTTTGGGCCTTGAGCAACCTGGTCTAGCGTGAGGCATCCCTGCCCATGGCAGGGGGTTGGGCAGGTTGGGTTGAACTAGATGATTGTAAGGTCCTTTCCAACCCAAACCATTCTATGATTCTATGGATATCCTCCCTTTGCAAAGGTGATGTTACATTCCCATTGTGGCTGCATCACTGTAGCTTTGTCAGGACAGATGTGCATGGAGAGGGACCTCTTCCCTCCACCATGTTAGGGACTTTGTGGATCGTGGTGCCTGGCAGTCCTCTGTAGACCTCTACTGTGAATTTGTCTAATCGCGTCTCAAATCCATTTATATTCCTGGCCTCCACAACATGCTGTGCAGTAAGTTTCCTAATTGAGTTATTCTTTGTAGAAGTGTTTGTTATGGGTTATTTCAAACCCACTGCCTTGTACTTGGGTGCACCGCAGTTCTTATGCTCGGAGAAATAATGACTAATTCTTTTCTATTTGCTTTCCCTATACTGTTCATAATTTTATAGACTTTATTGTGTGTTGTCTGATTTTCCTCTATCATTTTGTAGCTTGAAGGGCTACATTTTTTACAGAAGTCAGCACAATGGGAGATAAGTAGAGAATTTGGTGGGTTATTGCAGATCCTGAGATGTAGAAGAAACATTGGTCATCAGATGAACCAAAAATGAAATTTTAGACTTCTTGTGGTTAAAAAAACACAGGTAACCCCCCCCCAACTTTTAAAAGGCCAGTTTGACATTCAACATTGGTTTCAGAGTTTCATTTCAATGTTGAACCCTTTTGATTTGATGCAAGTTGACAATTAAAGAATATAAAAGTCCAAGAGATTTCATACGAAAGGCTTGAGATGGTTTTTGTTTTGAGAGTTACAAAATGTTTGCATACTTCCCTGGTCTTTCCCTCCTCAACCTGTCCATTCAGTCAGATCAAAATCTAAGCTAGAAGATTGTTCACCCCAAAAGCTAGTTTTTACCCAGGTATAAAGAGAAGCCGGCTTGAACTATTTAATCTAAACCACACATTTTTGACCACATATAAAAACTCTCCCCTCACAAAGCCGTCAAAGATCTCGTGCCAGACAGATTTCCCATTGATTTGATTTTATGTGTGCTAAACACTCCACAGAACAAAGCCTATCCAGAAACATGAATCCGAGGGCTGTTTAACACTGGAGATTTTCCCCTTGTATAACAATTATGTAAACACACACGCTAATTGACATCGGATGCGACACTGTGAGAGTGTGAATGGTGCTCAATAGCCATCATCATTTCTCATTTTACTGCCTTTGGTTGCGTAGGTTAGTAGTTGCACCTAGTAGGACAGAATACAAAACACACGGCGTATACTAGAGCCAAACTACCTGAAGATTACTGCTTTTCCCTGCTGGCAAAGTGTGCCGGGGGTTTTCTCACCTTTTGGAGGTCAGGTTTTTGTTTCTGTGTTTATGTTTTATAAGAGGAAGAAAGTAATTAATCTCTTTCCCAAAGAAACACAGGTGTGTGCTTGTTCTCACCTAGATTTTGCTGAGGGTGAATTCCTCAAAGCGGTGGTTTTGAGTCCTTGGAAGAGAATGGGAATAGGTCTGCCTGCTCCTGATGTCTGCTGGAGCTGGGCTGTCTGTCTGTCCTGACCTCCTTATGGGGACCTTATTGGTGGGCGGTTTGCACTTTTGGTGGCAATTGGACCTATGGGTGCCAGGAAGATTTCTCCTCTGCAGTGCAGATACTGTCTAAGATAGTTGTATGGTTGACTGTGATGGCACATGATAGTTATAGCTAATCTAAGCCAGTTTTTGTTTCCTTCCCATCATTGCAGTGTTGGATTCGATCTTAGCCTCTGTTTTATGACTCTGCCTAAAACCTGATTTTTAGTCATAAAAGGAGGAATTTATTTAAAAATTGATTCAAAACAAACATAGACTTTGCTGAAATACACTATATCCAGTAGGAAATGCCCTATATTGTATGCTGGGTTTACTTAGAGTAAATCTAGTAAGATCAAGACACATTTTAATATACAAATTATATTTGTTTTTAAGCTACAGTATTCTAGCTGGACTCAGCCTGCTTCCATTTCTTTAACCATTAATCTTGCTTTTTGCCCCTAATCCTTTCTTTGCTAGAATGAGCTTTCACTAGGGGTGTGTGTGTGTGGAGGGAAAAAACCCTATTAGATTATAACATTTTATGAGTTGTCAACGATATAATGACATTAGCCACCTGACAGAGAAGTAAAAACCTTTGTGGTGTCACATAACAGGTTAGAATGGGCTGGTAAGCCCTTGTGAAATAAACAAGGTAAAAAAAGAGAAAAATTCTCCAAAAATGTATATTTAAATGGGTGGCTATAACCCCTCCCTGCTTATTAGACCACCAAGGGCACATTAAATATTTTATACGAAGGTATCTCTCCATCTCTATAAAATAGGTAGAGATAGACACACACACACATACATACACACATGCATAGACACACAAGTCTTTCAAAATCAGAAAGGTCTCAAATTTAATTGGAATGGAAAATGCTAACTAATTGGCATCCAAATTTGATTTACTGTAGAAACCTCATATTTGTTTGAAACACAACACTGTGTCTTGGAACACAAGCCCAGTCCTTCAAAAATCATACACGAGAACTGTGGAAGAATCAATTAAAGTTGATTTGGCAGATCTGCTTTTGACAAATATAAAGAAATCTCTGATTAGGCTGAGAAGAAAAGAATCCCTCTTTCGTGCTCTCTCTATTCTCTCCCTCTTTAAAGGCAGTAGATGTCAGAAGGGGGTGGGTAGTGATATGCAAAACATGGCCTCCATAACCAAAGTAGCCTGCAAAATTAGGTGTCAGCATGCAAAGCTTATTGATGTATGAATGCGGAAAATGAAAGCCGGCAGTAGACAGACGGGGCTAAAGGTGAGACAGCCACAGTGAAAGCAGCTGTACATCTACGTCAAGGTGTTGCTATATGAGCCTGCTTTTTTCTGGAGGGCCACAGCCTAACAAGCTGTGCCTGGCCATAAAATGATGAAACAATACAATATAGGCACACACAGTGTGAATACCAAATAAATTGACTTGGACCCCCCCCCTTCAAAGGAGGCCTGTGTGTTCATTAATAAATTCATATTCTGAGTTTTCAATAAAAGAAGAAAATGCAGTGTAAACTGGAGTTACTTAGTGACACCCAGCTCATTGCTTTTTATTGTTGCTTGCAGCTACGAAGCCTTCGCTGTGCACTAGTAGAATTTATTACTGTCTGTCTTTGTGGCAAGTTGGAGAAGTGAGCCTTTTGAAGAAAATTGACCCACACTTCATGAATATGATGAAAAATGCCAATAACACTACAAAGACAAAGCTCTTGACATTAGTGTGCAAAGAACTAAGAGACGGTAATGAAAATATTGCAATTACAAATCATATCCCTCCTCCCTAGCCGAGGGGCGCGGGTATGCGGGTGCTGCTCAGGAGCCTCAAGACTCTGCTGGATGTGGGGTGGGCTGAAGGGGGGGAACGCACACAAATGCTGTTTCACCACCAGGCCCCCTCCTGCTTTGAAGGAGGAAAAGGGTGAGAAGAGGAAAGCAAGCAAAGTGCTTAATCCAACAAGGGTTTCCCTCCTAGAAGGTTGCCCCTTCTCTCTGAGCCTGCGTGTAGAGGGAGACTGGTCTGGTTGCTAAGGCACAAGATGAAGAGCCGTGGGGTCCAGCTTGAGCTTGCCCTTCTGCCATACTCTTCCTATTAGCTCCTGGATACAAATCACTGTAAGATTCTGTGCCTCAATGTCCCCCTCTGCAGAATAGGTTTTTTCCTTCTATGCTTTATGAATGTAGCCTACTTTGCATCTCTCTGAACTACCTCGTTCTGCTTGTGCACATGCACCCCTCCTCTCTTTTGGCATTGCAGTAGTAGTGATAGCTTAAATTAGCATTTTGCAAGCAGGAAGGTCTGTCCTATAGGCTCTGTCCCAGTGATGTGAAAGAGCAAACAAGTGGTGTGACGTGTAAAAGTTCTCCACTTAATTCTTGCCTTGGTGATAAGCAACTCAATCAGTAAAATAAGTAATGAACAAATAGGGCAGCCTTTTTTTCCCTCCCAGCAGCTGATAGAGCGCTAGAACAAAGCAACTTCAAGACAAGAAATGTGAAGGCTAAGAGAAATTGAGCTAAAAAAGAATTAAAAGAATATTAAACCCAGCAGTGAATGGTTATTTAGGCCTATGTTAAATATTTGCCACTTTCTGAACTTATTATTCATCAATCAAATTTTCCATCCGCAAGATAAACTGTAAGTGCCAGGCACTTTGTTTATGTATTCTGCTCTTATATTTATTGTGGTGAAACCTGCTAAAAATCAAATAAAACACAAGCATGCTATCTACTAAATTTGTATGTGACAGTCAGAGGTATATCTTGCCACATTGGAATACTGGTGCCAGAACAAATCAGTTCAGCTTTGCTGTTCTCATGATCCTCTTTCCATTTGTAGGAGGTGACACTTGTAAATTAAGGCAAACCATGACGGTTTCCTTCTGTGAGGTGTGGCCATTGATGAGACAATCATGAAGTCAACCAGAGCAATTCTGCAGGTCTGTATGAACTGATGGGCACCCAAATACAGGCTACTGGGAACTGCACTTCCATCTGACCCCATCAGACATGTGCCACTTGTGGATATGCTATGCAGCATGAAGATCCAGATACAGCCCTGAATCACTCAGGCCTCTGAATGCATGTCATGGTATCTTCAGCATCTTGACCATCTCTTTTCTCATTTGGTGTCATTTCTTTGAACTGATCGTGAAAAAGACCCACCACATCTGAGGAGTCAAAGTGGCTGTACCAGTGCTCACTGGGTGGCCAAATCCTCCCATGGGGCATCCTCTTTATAGGCACCATGAACCCAATAGGACAAAACAACTACTTTAGGAGGCCTAAACTGGATATGATACTGTTTTTCATGTTTTATAAATCAGGAGAAAAGAGATGGAAAAGGAAAGTGAGTAAAGAAGCATCCACACAGCAGGAGCAGCTACTGTATTACAGGTGAAAAAATAGCAAAATGGACTGATGATGTCTGAACATCCATCCTTCTGAAGCAACTGCAGGTTAGAAATCATCACTTGTATTCTCTGGCTTTGAAAACAAGGCTGATGCAGAAAGCTCAAGAGGAAAATGTGAGACCACCACATAGATCAGAATGATACCAGTGCAAAGAATGAATAAAAGGGACAGAGCCAGAGCAAGTGAGCAGATTGCCCAGCTATAAAAAGCAGTGTTGAAATCCAGAGGAAAGTTTCATCAAAGGCTGGCTTAAGTGCAAAGGTTCAGACCTGACTAAGGAGCAGCTCATTTTTTGTTGCTCTGGAGCAAGACCTGTCTCCTAAGATCTGAGCGAGCAAATGAATGTTGTTCTCTTGCTCAGCTGAATGAGCACAGTCTGGCCGCAGATGGGGAATCTCACAAGTAAAGACAAAGCCATTAGACAACATATTGGAGTGACTCCACTGAGCTAGCTGGATGCTGCTCAGTAAAAAAGAAGAGAGGAGAAGAAAACTCTGTGTAATTACGCAGCCACCCAGTTCTACCTTCTCATTCCTTGTATCTGTGCCCATCAATATTGGGCTTCTGCATTTCTCTCCAGAGGACACTGTGGCTCGCCTCGCTTATGAGAGATTTCCCATAAACATTAAATAACTTTCCGTATGAAGCTACAGGTTTCACACTGTGGAGCTAATGCTGGGATACCCCTTTCTGTTGCTGGAAATGGAGACCAGCCTTGTGGGAGCAGATCCCCAGGTCAAAAACATCTGTTCACCTTAGCCCTATAGCTTATAAGTGACAACAGATAATGGGACAATTTATTTGTCATAATTGATTATGGCTAACGATGACTGGAAATCCAGTTGTGACACTGCTGGACCTACCTGTGCTTTAGATCTGAGGAGATATATTTTTCAGATTTTGGTATGTTTAGCATTTTGGGATGAACAAGTTATCTACCTGGGTTCATTCTGCTGCTCCCAGAACTGATTGTGGATTATCATGCCTCATGAAAATCATGCGTGACATTACTCTTGCATCTATATATTGAAAAGAAATAAAACGGGGGCTAAAAAGCCCTTTGAAGTCAGTGGAAATGTCTCCCATCAACTTCAGTACGAACAGATGAATATAGAAATACAGGATTGGAAAGGACCTCCTGGATCACTGAGTCAGTCTCCTGCTGTCCCCCTCACTCCTCTCTATAATCCCTTCTCCATTGGTTGTTTCTCTTTAGCCTGCCTACGGGCTGATGATGTGCTCAGCATATTGCTGAGCATTGCAGGTAACCATTCAAGGCCAGGCTGGATGTGGTTCTGGGCAACCTGACTCAGTTGAAGATGGCCCTGCTCATTGCAGGTGAGTTGGACTAGATGAGCTTTGAAGGTCCCTTCCAACCCAAACTATTATGTGATTTTATGTTTCCTGTGTGTTTGATTTGTCAGTTCTTACGGGTATGAACAATTCCCAATACTTCATCTCAAAAATGTAGTTGGGGGAATGGGTGCAGGTATCTGGAAGACTGAAAGTGGGACAGGGTTATCCATATTCAGTCTATGTGTTTGTCATTGTACTCATTGTACAGTTTCCAGTAAGTAGTGGATGGGATTCTTCAGTGATCCTGGCAGCAAAGAGTGGGGACTGATCACAACAAAATGAAAGGGACCCAGTTTTGTGGCAGTATTTCTGGTCTCTAAGAGTTAAAAGTGATAGGTAAAGGAGGCCCAGGTTTGTTGGATGATTGTTTTTCTGTACAGGATTGTAAATGCTGAAAGTGATAAGAGAAATTATTGAAAGGTATGACTGGGAGGATTTCATGCAGTGTTGTTCAATGCCAGTTATTTAAACAGAAGATAATCGAGAGGACTAGGAAGGGTTAAAATTAAAAGCTGTTTCTAAAGCCTGCAATAATAATACAATAGACTGGTGGTAGCCACAGGCAGAATTTACTGTCCTTGGTCTAGTGAACCAGTATTAACCCTTCAAGTGTCCCGGCTGGCTCTGCGCACAGTGTCACTTTCTGCTCCAGTGTATGGATGTATGCTTTCTGTCAGATTGCTCAATTAATTATAATTGTCCTACCTTTAAAGGGATGGCCCTGGGCATACTAGGGGGTGTGGCCCTCATGGGGCTTTATTTCAAGCCATCTCCTACTGTCTCCAACTCAGTCAATGAATCTTACTCATCAATATTTAATGACACAAGTATACCTTCAATTTTTTTCTCCCCTTAAATTATTCTTCTAGGAAGCTAGACAGGTGCATTGTTTTCCCATTATGTTTTGGCGACAGAGAAGATGCTGCCTGGCTCCGTGTTAGCATCTAAGAAAGAGGTGGGTATAGCCACCAAAAAATGGGCATCGCGGACCTCTTGTTCTGCCTCTGAGATGTGACAATAGGCACCTCGCTGCTGCTTCATTACTGAGCAGGTATTCATCAGCTTCAAAGCAGCTTTTATCAACTGTGTAGCATACAGGAAGAAATTGGTTTTAAGGAACAGGGCAGGAGAGACATCTCAAAGACTCTGCTTATTTCATTCTTCTAGCGCAACCTCTGCTGCTCTAAAAGCTACCGGTGACACATTTTGTGCTGTTCACACCTTGGCATACTCTTGGACAAGAACCACATCCTGTGTATTATTGATATTTTATGACAAAGTAAAGCAATTTTAAAACATCAGGCTGCCCATCTGCTAGGAACTACTTTTCACAATATTCAAAATAGATGTGTTTCCCTTTCCTGTTTTCATATGAGTGAAATGCAGACCACAGTTAGGTTATGAGACTGGGGGCCAGGAATTTTTCTACTTTTAATCCTGTCTCTGACATTGATTCCTTCATTAGCCTTGGGCAAGTCATTTCACTTGGATATATTCGAATCACCACATCTATAAAATGGAGATGCAGTGAGGTGTCATGGAGATTTATTAGGCTATGTCTGCAGCATACTTTGAAGAAGTCAAACCGTATACACCTGTTAATGAATGGCATTTTAAAATATGAATGAAAACATTTTCTCCTTTCAGAAGCCCAAGTTCTGAATAAGTGTCCTGCAGACCTGTGACTACTGCCACAGTCAGCAGGTACAATCACTGTTTAAACTCATCAAAGCAAAATTAGCTGAAAGCTAACGTTATGGCAGCTGAATGCCAGTTTCCCAGTCAGAAGATATTTTTATTGCTGGACATCATCTTGTCCCTATGAAATGAAAGAAAAAGATGGTTTTGCAGTTATAAAATTTCCAGGAGGGATTTAGAGGGTTGGGGCTCTGGGATTAGTAGATATACAGAGAAATTAGATTCCTGCATAATTTGATCACTATGGAGTCAAACCCTAGTCTTGTGTGAGCATTTTGCCACCAGCCTTGATGAAGCAAAGATCACACCCAACTTCCTAGTAAGCTGTAGTAAGAGACGTGGAAGATTCACTAGGACTTGTAGTCTTTCATGCAGCAGTGACTTGGTCTGGTGAAGGTTAATACCCAGTGGAAGTCTCTTTAGCATCTGGCCTGTAGAAGAGATGAATGGCATGACATGTAGCATGAGATGAGTTGGTTCCATTCTGTACTGCCTGCATTGGCTGTGCGAAAGTTCTAGTCTCAGCAGAAAGGCATTAAACTGGACATGTGGCCCTATCTGTCTCACCAGTCTGAGCTGCAAACCTGGGTATGAGACATAACTCGCCTTTGGCACCAGCCAGAACCAAAACCAGCTGGTGCCAAACTCACATTGTCCTTACTCATGCTGGACTTTCTGTAGACAAGAATAAATCTCCTCTGTGACTAATGTGTGAGTGACTCACCAACTGTATCATAACGCTAACCTCGGAGAGCTGTGGGAAACAAGGTGCATTGAGGGGTGTTTAAAACGAACACTGACCCCATGAGCAGACAGTGAGGTTCACACAGAAACTCAGTGCAGGAGATGGTTTCTACAGAGATGGGGCTGCTTGAGCACAGCCTTCCTGCTACCTCTCTGCTCGGCTGCTTCCTAGCCGGTCCCTGTGGCTGCCAGCTACCAAACAGTTATTATTGTTACTGGTTTCTCCGTGTCCCTGACCAAAGATGCTAAATGCTTTCCCTCCTGCAGCATGTCAGCAGTGATGCAGGGGTTTTGAGGACACCTCATGAAGCAAAGTGGTGATGATCCAGTTGGGAATGGGAGCAGATGATACTGAGCACAGTCTAAAGAGAGGATGACACCTGGGTTAGGAAACAGATGGGATTGGGGTGCAGTGTTACAAGCAGACAGAACAATGGGAAGAATGAGTCTCCTACAGGACATAAAGTAACCCTAAAAAGTCATGGTGCAATAATAATCTTCACTTTAGTCATCCAAAGTAGTTTGAATTCAGCTCTTCCCTGTCCAGACACTGTTTTAATCACGCATGGGTCAGACTGGACACAGATGATGACCTTGTGCTGGTTCATAGCACACTGTCACTTACAGCATGGTGGAAAAAGTGACCAAGAGGACAATGTAAGGCCTAATGGTGCTGTGTTTGGATTCAAAGGTTCAGCACAGGTATCTTCCTAGCCAAGGCAAACAAGGAGCAGGAGCCTGGTCCTGCCCCTCCAGCCATGCACACTAAAGCATTGCACTGAAACGCTCTTCAAACATATCTGATTTGCCTTCCAGGACATGATGGAGAAATTGTCTTTCAGTAGCTGAGGAAGGGGCACATCAGTGAGAGATATGTTCCTCTTCTGGGCACTGCCTTTGACCTCTGCAGCCTGGCATACAATTTAACAGAGAGCTCAGCCGTGGCGGTTTCCTATGTGACTGTCAGCTTGCTTCTCCAGCCCCTGCTTAACTTGGTAGTCATAACTGAACCCATAATTTCTCCTAGCATGTAATGTTACAAAAATGATGTTTAAAAAGTCAAGGTTTTTCCAGCATGGTCTAGTTGTAATATGTTTTTTAAAGCCTGTGATGGGGCCTTGCTACTCCCTGAGCACAAAGCAGCTGGGAGTGTTGCAGAGGGAGCTTGCTTAGCCCTGGGGGAATGGGTAAAGAGGATGTTTCATGTGACTTGTTTGCAAACCCGTGTGGCTATTTTGAGGAGAGGCTCCAGGGATTTTACACAGTCATGTATATATCCCTTCTGACTTGGAAAGATGGATTCTGGCCAGGGTTTGGTTAAAAAAAAGAGAGGAGGGGCCACGTTCAAAGCATGAGTTTTGCTGATTTAGAAATGAAATGCAGCTAATGAAATCACCCTTTACCACCTCCTTGCAATACTCTTCTGCCCATACCTATGTTCAACAAGGAAGCTATAGAACTACACAAATATATCTTAAGTTTATTGGGGACCAAAGCAGTAAGTGCAGACCCTTTGTAACATGAGAGCATCAGGCTCCAAAGGCACCTGCAAATACAGATAAGATCTAATCAGGTCAAAGAGGGAGCCATGGCAGCTATGGTCCATGGAGCGTGGTGAACCCCAGCCCAGCTTCCCAGCACTGCTCTTTGGTTCTGCACCCAGCCAGTAAGGGGCAAGGTCCTTTGCCTGGGAGACCACAGCCTGTAAAGGAGGGAAATCACACAAACAGAAGCAGATGTTTCCACTTTCCTTAGTATCCCACAGTGCCCCACGTTGCTGCTTGCTTGCTAGGCTTCAGGGTGTTTGGTTTTTTCCCTTAGGATTTGGTGGTGTCATTTTTACACTGTAAGCCTGTTTCACCGTGTTTCTGGCAACCCCCATTGGTTAGACTTGTTTTACCACATCATGATCTTTTTTTATAGCCTACATCTGCCAGGAAAACTTTGTCATTCATCATCTTCCTTTCTGCCATGTTCATTTGCAGCTGGGCACAAAATGTGCTTGTATGTCTAAAGTAACTCAAAGCCTCCTAGCTCGGTGGTCAGAGTGGAAAAGATAGATGGTGCGTAGTCCCTACACCATATCGTGTAAGTAGGGTTCAGAAGTGGGAAAGAGGGGGGAAAAGAAGATCCTCAGCATAGACAAGGTAAGCTGTGGGACTTCCACTCCCCTTCTCAGTGGCATTCCTTCAAGACACCTCTGCCCCATGCAACTCCAGGTTTGCCTATGTCTACTGCTGGCTGATTCTGGTGGAAAAGAGCTTTTCCCCAGGAGCAGGCCCATGTTTGCAACTTTCAGGGCTGTGTTCTTCCTCCTTTTTCCTATTACTCATCCTGTTATGGATGAGAACCATGTTGGTGCTAGCAACTGTTATTAAACATGGGCAGCTGTGTTTTGGTCACTGTGTTTCTATACCCACAGTGGAAGTGTTCCAGAAATACGTAATAATACATATAAAGTTGTTTAGCTGCTGTTCTGCTAACAAGGTGGCATTATCCACGGGTAATTCATGGGTACTTTGCACAAGATCAAAAGGAGGAACAAAAGTCCCTCTGATGGTGGTTTTGTTACACTCTTTTAGTTGCACCTAAAAGAGAGAGTTTGGAGGAAGTCCATGTGATTTTTCAGCAAATTTATTTGGGTGAATCTGGGATGGCTAGCAATTGGGGTATAAAATTATTGCTCAAAGTCACATTGCCCTTCACATACAACTCGGAGGGCCAGTGATAGTAGTTGCTTCTTGCTTGAAGAGCTGAAACCATTTCCTAGGCACAGAACATCGTGACCATCTCTGTTTTCCAAAAACTTGAGCATAGATGGACCATGGTGAGGATTTAATATGTGAGCAACAGGTATGCTCCAGTTGTCTGGAGGAGAAAGATTCGGATTCCTATTTGTAAGCACCTACTTTAGACATTTTTGTAGTGTGAATGCCTTGAAAGCAATGAGCAAATTCCCTTTGGCTTTCGTGAGCTCCAGAGGAGAAACTCCACTGAGTGAGCAGAAAGGCAGATGTGGAAGGCAGCGCTCTGCTCTTTGCCACTGGAGTCTGTCTCCCTCTTTTGTAGAGACACAAATATAAATTCAGGGACTTGTGCCACACTTTCTTCATAATGCATGTGTACAAATATTTGCATGCAGCAGTGGTTCAAAGGAGCCTGGAGATAACTATCTTAACTGTGGTGCTTTCCCAGACCATTGCTGTTCCTTTCCTTTGTGAATAAAGGCAGTAGTGTCTGCAGTCAGGAGATCTCTCATATAGATTTAATCTGGCTGTTTTCCTCCCTAGGGAGCAGAGTTGAGGATAGCGAAGTTCAAGGTAGCGTGTGTTTGAGTTTTGTAAGCAGAATAGACATGGAAATTTGAAGCCTAAATTGCACATTCCAGTCTTCTTATCGAAATGGCGAGCAAAGAGGAAGCGGAGTCTTTAGTACTGAACATGCGCCAGCTTCTAAATACCGATACAGATCTAGAGAGTTTATTTATAAACACTGCGTGTGTATATGTGCACACACATGCTTATACATATACATGCCTATGTGTGATGTTTATAAACAGCACATAGCATATCTCTCTGCTTATAGATTCTATTGATGATTGCTTTATTCATCTTGTGGCAGACCCATTTAAATGAAAATATGTTCCCCATTTCCTTGCCACTATAAATTCTGTGCTATTGGGGAAGTAGTGAAGTGCACTAGCTATACATCCATGGAGAAATGCCCTGTTGAGAAGAGGAGTATTATACAGGGAACAATTGACAGCCCTTCACTTCAGTGGGTACATTTCTCAGTACAGCTGCATCACCACTAATGATAAATGAGTAATGTTTGATAGCTGGCTCCATTGCCTGACAGCTACAGTTTTGGCCAGAGGGCCACGACAGGCTTTAGACTTCTGTTCAAAATGAGTTAAACATATTGGGTATTACGAAGCCACAGAAGCCTCGAGAATGAGTGCTGAAATGAGTTATCAAGGTATGCTCCTGGGTACACAACTTGCAAAGCAGATGTCATTCTAATAATGTGTGATATAGAACATGTCTGGCCTAAACCCTGCTGGATGAAATATGAAGCCCCGTTGGTGATATTTAATACCATTTTATGAGGTGCCATCTTATAAAGACAATGCCCGCCTTATGTGGAATGCTTAAGGTATTTTGCCAAAGGCACTGGGAGGTATCTGAACTAAGTAGAATTTTTATTATTTTATAAGCCTTTACTTTGTAATATTTCTGTTTCTACATTATTGTGGTACTAGCTGCACTAACGCTTTGTCTAGTGAACTTCATGAGCGGTTTACTGATAGATTGACTGATAGCCACGGCTGCCTGTGGATGGAAAGGCCAGTTCCTACCTAAATATATTCTTAGCAAAAAAATAAAGTAGAAAGCAGACTTCAAAAGGAAATAAAGCTTTACAGGAGACACTCTTGGAAAAGAGGTCCTTGCAGCTATGAGATCCAAAGGTTTGGGTGTTTTTTAAAGGAGGGAGGCCTGGGAAGCTTGCGAATTTGTGTATTACAGCTGCGGCCTTCGTTTCGCCTTGAATTCCTGTTGTAAACTTTGACTTCCCGTTGAGATTTCTGGATTCCTTTGCCGATATCCCAAGGACATGCTCTGAGTTGCTTGGTTTAAGGAAGACGACGAGTGTTTTCACTCTCTAGTTCTCTCTTTATTTACATATTTTCATTTAACATTGCTTTTGTGGAACAAAATTGCCTCCTTGTTCAGGTCTGTTGCAAAGCGAAGGCAGAGTGAGCGCAAGTGGTTATTCTGAGCAAATTAGGTATCTCCTTCCTGGGATGCAAAGACCGTGCTGACAGTGCTGCTGAGTTAAAGACCCCAGTGGGGGCAATACTTACATTTCAGTGATGCTGAGTCGGTGCAAATGGGCTCGGTGCTGAGATCCCATCGCTGCTGCTGAAGGATCTGGTCCAGTGCAGCAAGGCAGTAGTTTTCTCATCTTCATGTTATATTGTTCTGTATTTCAGGGTCCTTCTAGTCTTCCACACTTCTCTGTTTTGCCTCTCCCAAGCAAATAGCGCCCATGACCTAGAAAGAAGCCATTCCCCAAAGTGCTCACTGCGGAAGGCTGTTGAGCCCCAGCAGCTGCTATTGCACAGTAGGATGATCCAGTGGGGCGTCTCTTGCAGGGCAGGCTGGGACCTCTGGTTCTCCTCCCTCGTGGGTCTCCTGCTCAGTCATAATCCAACTTTATGGACCCCACAGGACCAGGTCCTCGTGACTAGTTCTGCCAATCTACATGTCCAAATAAACATCAGCACTAAAGAAACTATTCAGCTTGGTGTGCCAGTGACCGCCACATACAATTTCCAGCTTGGAATACATCCTTGTGCTAAAATATGTGGCAGTTCTTACCCTTAATCTTAATGTTCTTTTTCTGTCTCCCCAGCCAAGGGATCTCTTAATGTGTGGTAGTGCAGCCTGATGCGAGGAGGTGTTAGGTTAATTCCCTTTGATAAAACCCTACTAACTTTTTTTTTTTTTGCCCTTGAAAAACTTGCTTTCCCTTCCAAATGCATCATCCTGTGAGCCCAAGGTTCACAGATATTCAGATTCATCTTCCTTTATACCATAAACATGCCAGATATATATAATCCATTTGGACACTGGCAAGTGATGACTATCAGAGGCAGAATGGGTACTGAGGGGCCCATAGTTATACAGTAACATCGGCTTGGCAGCAGCTCATTCATCGTGCTAGATGATCTGTCCATCTCCCTGCCTGTGGCTTGTAACACATAAAATACAGACAAAAAGTCAGACCAAATATTTCGTGTGCGATGCTCTTTGCATCTCAGCCCAGCTTTTCTAGCCTCAGTTTTAAACGCATTCGTGGTCCAACTGTCTGCTTGAGACACTGCTTTTTGAGAGAAACATGTCTTAGAAATTCCTGAAAGTCGCTGCTCAGTGTATGACATGTCAGGTTACATCTGCTGTGTCACGAAACATCAACGTGTTGCAGAAGACCGTAATGAGAGATGACAAGATACACTGTAAACAGTTTCGGTCGATGTTTTTGTTTATCCCAGAGCAAATTTTGTGCAATATCACGATCTCAGGGAGAGTTCAGCTTCTGTTTCGTCACTCTGTGGTGATTAGCCGACTGACCCTGAATGTTTTGGGGGTGAAGGTAGGTCAGCCTTCAAGCCAACGTTTGCAGCGTGCTCTCAGGAGCACTGTCCCTGCCTCAGCACATGTGGTGGTGAGTCTGTGCTCGGGCACACCCCGGGCATTCCCCTCCCAGCCCCAGCTGTGTCCCACCACCCTCAGATGTGCTCAGTGGGGAATTTCCCCTTTGCCCCCCAGCACCCATACGCCTGTGCACGGGGCTCCCCGAAAGGACCTATGTGGTATAAGTCAGTGTTCCCACGGCGTGCCGGGGGATTATTGCCTCTCCGAGCTCTAAACTTGTTTGCAAATCCTCCGTTTGAGCTGTGCAGGTGGCTCATGTTTATCGAGGTTTTCTACTTGGAGCTCATTTCCTTAAAATCTGTCCTTATGTTTGCTAAAATCCACACGGTCCCTGTTCCAAGCTGCGCGAGGCTTTTAGCTCCTTTTCCCTCTATGCGTTTTTTTGCCTACATTGTGGCAGGAGTCGAATAGGGAAATGCACAGAGCTGGGAGATTAAAGATGTAAATTTTATAAACAGAAATCAAAGGTCCTAAATCCTGAGCAAAGAAAAGCCAACATAAGTATGAACATTAAAAAACATACATAAATAGTACTTCAAGGCTGAACGTGTTAAATTATTCAACAGTTAAGTCATAAGTGTTCTTAAACTTAAGTATAAAAATGCCCTTGACAATATTTCATAGCTGTGCTTTTCTTTAAAATATTTAGCATTCTCATTAAAGAGAATGACTTTATTTTATATATTAGTTACACTCCTGCTTGTTAATATGAAGGAATTTAGTAGCAAAGAGCATTCTTATGTATATAAGCTGAAGACAATTTACATATAAAGTTGGACGACTATTCACTTTTTATTTATTCCTGGATCATCTGCATCCACGCATAGCTATAGAGCATTTAAACAAATTTGTTCCTTAATGTGTAGTATTAATATCTCCTGCCCCAAAATATCATTTGCTAATGCCATCACAAAGACAGGTTCATTCAAAGCTACATGGAAGTTCTTGCCTTTGAAAGACTTAATGAACCTTACATTTTTGGTATACTGCACAGTGTAATGCCTATTACATATTCATTGCCAGAATGGAAGATTTCCTTTAACTCTGAGCTTCCTGGTCTAGTTCACTGTAAAACATTGTCAAAAGTCACAAGAGACTTTCACTGAAAATTGTGACTCTTGATAGCAGGATGTAATGGGGAGGTTTAGAATAGAAGAACCAGTGGTATATGGGCCCAGGGGGAATCGTTCTGACAGACAAATGGATGGATAATACAGTTTTTGACATAATGGGATGAAAAAGTTTATGCCAGAAAGAACTGAATTAAAGTTATTACTTTAAGGAAATTCTGAAGTTCTCAAGACCAGCGGCATTACCTGTGTGCGTTTCGTTTTACTGCATCTCTGCATAACAGCTTTTTAAACAGGGTTGGTTTTGAACTGATTTATAAGCTTGCTAACAAATCTGCAATAAAAAATGGAGTTACTTTCTTGGAAGTAACCCCAGTAATATCCTTTTACAGGGTGGTTATTTTGGGGAGCAGGATTTTTTGATCTGTCTGGTTTTTAAAGTCCTGCATAATCAGTCTGCCTCTCAACTCCCTTTTGTAAGGACAGCAAAACAAAAGGTGCTACTATTCCAAGTGTTCCTCTGTAGTAGGATATTGCATAGTGGAATAGTAGGAGATTGCACAGAGCTATATTATTGTGTATATGTTTCTTTTTCTCCCTGTTTTGTGAACTTTAGAAATCAGCATCTCTGAGACCCCAGAGCCCTGGCGAGGCACAGAAATGGGCTGATGCAGAAACTGTTGTAAAATCAAGGTTTTTAGTTAATCAAGGCCATCCAAAAAGGACTGGACATTTCCCCACTTGTTATTTTTAGGTGATCACAGGGCTGAGATGTCAATCAGACACGTTTTTAGGGGTCTTGGCACATGTGCGTGTGTGCACCCAAGGGTTTGACCACAGGTCTCTGGAGAGGGGATAGTGCAATAACAGCCTCTCCACCCCGGATCCTCTGTTGGAGCTATGTCTCATTTTAGCTGGCAGTGACTAAGTCAACAGCTAAAATGCAGAAATAAAGACAGCAAAGAGAGGCCTCATAATGGCAAAGATGAAAAATGTGTTAGCACAGAACAATGAAGTGATGGTAAATCTAAGATGTAGGCACCAGTCACCACTTGTACCATGCTGTTGTCAGAAGGGTGTTGAGATAGCTGAGAGAGCAGGCTGAGAAAGGGAAGCTAATTATACTACATTATTCACTTCTGCTCATTAGGTATAGTACAAAGGCCCTGCTTTTTATGTATGTATTAAGGTGCCAAGGACTACAGGAATAGATAACTTAATGTTTCTTTTGTCTCACTAGTGGATCGGTTCAGACAGAAAAATCATGTTTTCACAGACCTGCAACTTTCTGTCCTCCAGAATTAGGGATTTCCTCCTGTGCCACCCCCAGCAAACAGAAGAAAGGAACTCCCTCCCCCTCAACACCCAGCAAAGCCAAACTAAACCAAAGCAAAGCTGTGCCCCATGGCAGTTCCTCACCCAGTGTCTGTGCAAGGGTGTGTAAGACAGTTCCTGCCTTCTCCCCTCTGCTCAGCACAGGCACCTGTGTTGATGAAAATGCTCTTCCTGCTTAATCCCTCTTGCCTACATACCCTCAATAGCTCCAGGGGCAATTCGACAGCCACAACCTACCCCCCTGCTGACATCCATCCCCGGCTCACGTTGTCTCCTCATGCTGTCACTTTCCCCTCCATCACCCCCAAACCACAGATAACCACCACTCAGCTTTCAGTGAGTGTAAATGAAAAGAATTCAGCTGTTTGATAAACTTTGGGTGGTATGATGTATAATGTGTTCTCTCTTAGATGTTTTACCTGCCTTGCAATCCTTGTATTATGTTTGGATCTGTAAATGAACCGTTAGGAAACGATGAATGAGAAGGCAGAGGATTATTTTATTGAAATTATTTATATATGAGAAATACCTGACTTTCAAAATTCATGGCTGTTTAATGCTCACGTCACAGAGAACACATTAAATTTAAGAGGAGAATGACAGGTACTGTACTTCCACACTAAGGTGAATGAAATCAAATTTGGGCATTGAAATCTACCCTTCTCCGTGATGAAAATTGCCTTGCTCTTGTAATTACAAGCATCGCGAAAGTCCCTGCTTCAGTGAAATACCCTGCAGCTACACAAAAGGATAGACTGGAGAAGCACACATCTACCAATAAGTGGCACTGAGCATCTACTCCATTTCTCACACAGGTTGGCATATCTCTCAGTGGTCCATCTGGTAGAATTGGATGGCATTTATCAGGAAATAATCCAATTGTGGCATGCCAAAACCTGAACATGAAAAGTACTTGTGCCTAGTGTCAATCATTCACCCTCTGACAGTTCAATAAACATCCTTTCTGTGATGGTTTTCAGGAACACTGACACCCAAAATGCTGGAAACAATGCCAGAGATGGAAATGACAATGCTTCTGTGAAACATCAAAAGGGACCGACACAACCTGGCATGGATTTTGCCAAGTGTTGCTTAGCAATACAGTGTGCTTGTGGGCCGCTGGCGTGTCGGGATTAGCTGTGAAGGGAGCGATATTCACACCTTTGCTGAGAACGCATCCTTCCCAAATAAAGGAGCACAAAGTAAGGAAGTGCAGCATCAGCAGGAGTAGGGGATGCCACAATTATAGGCTTCCAAAAAGCCATCTGCCCTCCCTGGTTGTCTTCCCCAGGCATGGAAAGATAAGGTGCCTCATCCCAGCATCACAAGGACACGGTCCTGTCCTGCTCAGCTTATGGTCTTGGAGGGTATGAGGAGATTTCGTGGTCATTTTATCTCGGGGCTGGGATCAGAGGGGTCAGACTTTGCTACCAGCAGCTCTTGCAGGCAGAATTTGACCCGGATTGGCTTGGCTTTGGCGCTCCAGGGATGGTGATAGCACCCAGGAAGAAAGCCTGAACCTGGAACTGGGAGGTGAATACCCAATATCCCTCCTAATGAAGTGTGAAATAGGGCAGGATTTTAACAGGCTAATTGGTGGTAGTAGTCAAGAGGATGCAAGGAACACCACTTGTTCACTAGCTGGATTTCCCAAGCAAGCCCCCTCTCCCAGGTGCCTGGATGCTGCCCATGATCTGCAGCTGCCTCCACCCCATCCCATGAGGGATCCTGAAGGATGAAAGCAGCATTTCCAGAAAAACAATGAGTGCTGGGTGGCCGGAGGGAAAACCAACCATTTCATATTGCAAGCACCACTTTGCCACCAAGGAGGAAACTGAATTGGGGGAAGTGAAATAACTTGCCCGAAGCCACCGACAGACCTGGGAACTAAACTCTGGCCTCCTTCATGTGCCAGATCCTGGAGCAGAGGCTCATGAGGTCTAACCAAATTGCCTTTTATCTGTGTCTGGTAAATGGGAGTGGGAGGAACGTCTGCATATCAAATAAGGGGGTTTTGTCCGTCTCGAAATTCCAGGTTTTCGGATCCAGGAATCAGCTTAATGCCTGCAGCATATAAACTGCCTTTTTGGTGTGGTGAGGACAGACCTGCAGGTCCAAACGCAGATGTGCCAGCCCAGCCTGTCCAAACAGAGGTGTTGGGATCTGCTGCTCTTCCAGAGCTTGGAGGGAGGGAACTGCCCGGGGAGGTACTTGTGGGGCAGCACGGCTTCACCTCTACCTCTTTTGGCTCAGGGCTGTCTGGTCTGTAGGCACTGTGGTGGTGGAGAGGCTGCAGATATCATGAAGAAGGTGCTTTTGAAGAGGCAGAGTGCTCCGAACAGAAATCCTGAGGTGTGCAGATTCTTATATATACTTATGACAGTTTTCCAGGGAGAAGTGCAAGCTAACTCCATCAGTGCCTTTGAGCCTTGACTTGTTAATTGGCATTACTTCTAATTCCCAGCTATATTTTAAGGTGTGAACCTAAGGAATTTTAAAGTCATTATGTGGGTGAGGGACTGATAAAAATAAATCCTTCAGGTTTGAAAGTGGCAGAGAGGGAATAAAAGGTGTTAAGAAATCCAGGAGTTTTCAGCCAATTGGTTCAAAAAAGCATCCAGGTGGACTGCAGCTCCTGCAGAAAGGTCACTGATACTACTCTGGATACCTCTTTTTATGAACTTTATGCATCACATAAAATAAATTTAAAGCAGTTTAATTTAACAGTCTAATTAGTCATGGCTTTTTCATCTTGTCTATTTAACTATACACAGAACAAAGAGAAAGACACAGGGCCAAATTCAGAGCTGGCACAATGAGCCCTGCAAGTCAAGGAAGCTGTTCCTGCTCATCCAGTGCTGAACGCAGGTGCCGGTGGCCAAATTCATCTCTGGGGATAACACCTCTAATGTCTGCAAATGAATTTGGCTGCCAGGAATTAACTCTCTGCAGAGCAGATCTTTGGGTCTCAGTGTTCAGAGCTTGAGCCAGGCGAGCTGAAACACTTGGAAGATATGGTTTAAAGATTCGAGATGGTTTGGAACAAAACTCATCTGTGTTCTGGCTTCGCAAAGACTCCTGCAAGCATTTCCCTTCGTTTCAGCCCGCTTAATTTACATGCCCTTTTGCTTTAAATTTCAATGTTCGTATAATCTCAGGATCTAAGGCAAGCAGCAGTCACAGGAACGCACCCTGCACTGGAAATGAGTGTCTCCTTGCTGCATTTGATGTGGTTGCACCGGTGAGACCATTATCCTTGTTCTCCAGCTCATGTGCACAAACCCACAACATTAACCAGGTCTTGGTGCAGCAACACGAATGGATCCGCTTTTATAGAAGTGATGTCTCTGAGCAGATTTCCAGCTCATAAAGTCGTAGGCCAGCTAAAATCTACACCTCTAAGTCCGTAGATTCTTGTAATTGGGAGGATTGTGATCCTGCTGCCAGCTTTCATTAACAGAACCATTTATTCTTGAAGTGTTGTATATTCTAGAGAGATGTTGCAGGTTCTAGCAGGACTCATCTCCCATGGGCTGAGGCACAGCTCTCATTTATTTTGTGATGTCCTTTTGCCTGAGTATGTACCAGGGACAGGCTGCCATCTGATGCTGGAGGGACACACTGAGCCATGTGTCACCCCAACCCTGAGTGACAAAAGCGCCCCTTCCAAATGGCTCTTCTCAAAGTTCTTGCAAATTGCCACTTCCCCAACCAAAATTAACTACAACAAACAACATGAGCACAATGGAAACCCTCAAATTTATCTTAAACCACCTAATAATTAACAGTGTTCAATTAGTCTCCAGGGTGCTCTGTACTGCTGTGTGGTCTCCCTGGAGGCACCTCCAGCACCACAGCAGTGAGTTAATGAGTTTTGGTTGTGTCTTGTCCACAGACTCATCTGCCTCACTGCGATCCTCCTCTGGCCTGGCATTCCCAGGAAGAACACCTCCTTCTCAGGACTTTCTTCCTTTCTCCTCTGTAATGTGTTTCCAAGGTAATGTGGGGCTTGGCAGGGTGCTACCCATGCCCCCTTCCTGGGTACCCTGTCTGAGCAGGGTGCAGGTCCCTGCATCTGTCATATAAAGCCCAGGTCTCTCACTTAATCCCCTTTCTGGGGGATCCATAGACATCGGTGAATGTGTTTAAGTTACTCCTTTTTCTTCTGAAGCATGGTGTCACCAGGCCATCAGGCCTTTTTGCACATCTTCTTCTTACCTTAAATTCATAATTCATTTCACTTTTGCACAGCAATAATCTTCTCAAAAGTTTCCTGTAGTGCTGATTATACTTTTACCGTTCTTTTCTTCAGGTTCATCCAACACCTGTACAGACCCTGGACCCCTACACCATCAAGAAATTGCATTTTCCTGTGAAATGCTGCACAATCCAAACAGGAAAACTCCCCAAAGCAAGTCCTGAGTGTGAATGAAAGGGACCCTGCAGACACATCCAGCACAGGAACATCATTAGCATTAGCACAGCTTCCAAACACATCTCTGCAGGTAATGGGAAATGTTCCCTTTTTATACCTCCACAGAAACTCCTGTACATAAGGATGAGGGGCTGTATCAGCTCCTTTAGCCCTGCTCTGCTGGGAGCTTCCCTACTTCTTGGAGCTTCTTTGGGGTTTCCTCTCCTGCTCCTCTGATGAGTGTCCTGTGTGCACTTGCTAGAAGTCCTTAGCTGCCATTTTTTGAGATTTAACTTTTAATTCCCTTATTGCTCCTGGCTTTTTTCCCCCCAGTACCACTGGGATTGTCCCCACACTGACTTGTGCACCATTGCACTAAACCCCTCTTTTTCCTCTCCAGGCTGGTGTCAGGAGGACCCCAGAGCGATGCTGGTGTTCGGCTTTCCCTGTGCTCCACCATCGCACATCCCTTCTCCTGTATCGTTTCCCACACAGTGGACACTTTAACACACTGTTTCCTCCAGATTCCAACCTTCACGGCTTTGTGCCTTCCTGCCTTGGGACTGATTCCTTGCAGCACTTTTATGAGGTGCTGCTTTCCAGGAACTCTGTTCCAGACACGATTAATTCCTTTGTGTGGCAAAATTTAATTGTTTTATCAAGGGTTTCTTTTCTGAGTTTTCCAATCTCTTTCCCCAGTGTTTTGCCTCAAATCCCATCCATAATATGTTCCCTCTAATAAGGGACTCACACCTGAAAATTGTGGGATTAGAATCACAACCTCGCATTACTAACAGCCCTGTCTTGGTTTCAACTGGAGTTTGTAACAGGTTGTTTTCTTCTATTGAAAAATTAGATACTGACATATTGTATGTCTCAAGGGAATGGAGGCTGAGAGTGTGAGGCCAAGAGAGGGAAGCCCAGTCAGTGGAAGGCTGAGAGAATGGAGGCTGAACAATTGGAGGTTCTGAGAGTGGGAGGCTGAGAGAATGGGAGGCCCAGTGAGTGGAAGCTGAGAGAGTGGATGCTAAGAGAGGGGGAGGCCAATAGTGGGAGGCTAAGAAGATAGAGTGGTTGGCTGAGAGAGAGGGAGGCTGAGAGAGTAGATGCTGAGTAGAAGGTCCAAAGAGGAGAGGGTGAGAAAGTGAATCCAGTAGTGAGATGCTACGAGTATGGAGGCTGAAAGAGCAGGAGGCCAAGAGAATTGAGGCTCAGAACAGGAGGTCCAATGAGTAGGAAGCTGAGAGTGTGAGACCAAGAGAGTAGATGCGCTCTGAATAGAAGGTCTCAAGAATTGAGAATTTGCTGAGACTGGGAATCCAAGAGAGTAAAAACCCATTGAGTGGGAGGCTGAGATAGTGGAGCATGAGAGAGTGAGAGCCTCAGAGTGTGTAGGTGAGAGGATGGGAGGTCAACAGTGACATGCCAGGAGAGTGGATGCCCAGTTTGTGTAAGGCCCAGTGGTTGATTAGGAGGCACAGAAAGTGGAGGCACAGAGAGTAGAATGTCAAAAGTGTGGTCCCAGAGGCTGAGAATGTTGGAGGTCCTGTAAGCGGGAAGCGAACATGGAGGAATGCCGATAGTAGAAGCCCTGTGAATGGAAGGGCGGTGGTGGGAGGCTGAGAGACTTGAAGGCAGTCAGTGGGAGGCCCAGCAATGTGGCTGCAGCAAGTGCCTCCCTAGGGTGTTGTAAGCTGCTCCTCAGCTTTGCTCTTGCTGTTTTCTTCCCTCAGTACTCAACTCCCCACTCAGTGCTGGCTCCCACACATGTGTGATCCCCGATGGTGGGGCAGGGTCTGCCTCAGCCTGCTCACTGCAGCTCCAGCCTTGGAGCAGGTTTGCTTGGCTCCAAAAGGCTCCAAACCCCTGAGTTGTGTCTAATCAGGCAGCATCTGAGATTAATTGCGAGGGCTTTTCTCTAGCCACCCACAGAGATAAATGCAGAGGAGCCAATGTGGTAATTGCCCTGAGTCCTGGTGCACTTCTGAGCTGTTCCTGGGCCAGGATAAGGGTGGGTGAGGGAATATTGGCTGAGATACGGATTGAATGGTTACTGCTCCCCCAACTGATAAAATACCAGGGTGCCTTTAATGGGGCAGAGCCAGGGAAAGGGGCATTAGAAAGACACCTGGCGAGAGAGGGGTGCTGGGAAGGAGTCAGGAGGGTTGCCACAGGTGAACACAATGATGCTATAAATAAGAGAGGGGAAACTTCTACCTCATCTTTGCTTTGGCTCCCTCCTGCTTTCAAGCAGCTTTGAATCCTGCTGCTGGAGTTTCCCACAGCTCCCTCATGTCGGAAAGAAGGGGAAACCATTTTGAGCATCACTCTTGAACCAGCTGCACCTCGGATGCAATATCATGACAGTGACCCCTCTGATGAGGCCATTACCCAAAGGTGAGGTGCTCTTGTTTGGTTTTGGTACCCTCCAGCATTGTCAGGTTGGTGTGGGACATATGTTGCAGTATCATTGAAGATGCTGTGGTGTAAACAGAAATAAACGACTGGGCAGGAGCAGAGATGCTATTTTTGAAGTGCTTTGGAGCTTTACTGGCTGTGTGTAGGTGGAGAGGGGAAAAGCAGCCTTGGCACCTGTTAGTGGCCATTAAAAACTCCCATGTTCTGCTAATCTGTGCTCGTAAAAAGGCCATCTGCTAATGCTCAAAGGTCATTAAGTTACCAGACCTGTTTACTCCTCCTGCACTGCTGGGCCAAGCCTTTCTGAGCAAAGAGGGCTTAAATGGTTATTATGGTGGCGCCTGCTCACGCTGCTGCGCGGTTAAAGGGTCTGTCAGTATTTTCATTAGAAACCCAGACTTTCAGAGCTTTTTAAACTTGGCCATTAAAGTGCCTGCTTCTCACTGCCTGTGCAGGCTCTGGTGCAGCCTGGCAGGTTTCAGGGACACAGAGAGTCCTTGCTTTAAGAAATCAATCCAGCTTCTCTTTTAATTTGAGGAGTTGAGAAGTTCAGAAAGATTCGGTCCTGGGTGCTCTGCTTTAACTCAACCATGGCTGTGCTTTGGAGAGGGAGGTTTTGTGTTGGATTGGGTTATGGTAAAACTGCTTATTGCTTTTATATTTTTTTTACAAGAAACAAAGCAAAGAATGAAAAAGTGTATAAAATGTAAGAGCATTTTATGTGCAACTTCTTTCCTGGAGGTGTGGGGCTGTACTGGGTGTGACAAGAGTCAGTAGTATGCTCTGCCTGTGTAAATGACATTGTATCCAAGCAGGCAGAGTTTATGTCCTACGCAATTTGGGCACTATGGGTGGGTTAGGGAAGAAGCTGAGGCCTGAGCTCTGAATTGCCTTGATTTGGAGGGTTTAAGTCAAACCTTTAAGGTTACATTAACATAGTTTTCTTGTGGTTAAATGGAACTATCAAAAACTTCGATAATTCTTTTTTCCTTCTGAGACTTCCCAGTGATAAAATGAGATGTAGCTCCTCAAGTTTTCATCCTTCATTTCTGATAATGACGGTGTCTGTCTCTCAAAAACCTGCCTTTTATCTTCCCCAATTAGCTAAGTTGCTGCACCCTTGTGCTGAGAAGTTCTGAATGTGCTGCAGCCTCTTCCCAAGCTCAGTCAAAGCTCCCTCTCCCACCTCCCTGGGGCCAACCTGTCCACAGCACCCACCTTCCAATCTCTGCTCCCATGGGCATCGGCTTAATCTCTTGCTTTCTGTATAACACGAAGAAGAAACCTGGGTCAATGAATAATGAAAGCTCATTCAAAACCTGGACTCTTACAGTTTGGTCTCTGCTGCCTTTTATTTTAAGTGGAGTTTTTCTCACATATCTATCTAATATTTTTCTTTTGGCTAATGCATTCTGACTTTTCCCTTGTGAATTTCATGGGTTTTTTCATTCAGGATTTAGGGGAAGTTCACAGTAATGTCTGTGATGCACTTGTTCTTTGGGTTGTTTGTATTTCTGTTCTGACTGTTCTCCAAGGCCAGCCAGGGACAGGATGCTCTTGTGCTGGCCACTGTGTGTGAAAAGGGAATACGGAGTGCATTGGGAAGCTAAGAGTCATAAAAGGGCATGCAAAACAGAGGGAAGGAGTGTATCTCAGTTTTTAAAACAGCCTTTCCAAAGTATGAAGCTGAACTTACCTAAATATCTAAAAGGCCCAAAGCCTCCCTAACTCTGCAGAGATGTTTTTGCCAGAACCCTCTTCTTACCAGCCAGTCCTTCTTAAATCTATAACAACCCAACAGGTAGTTAAAATAGTCCCAACTAATTGTAACCAGGACTTCTGGCTTCTTCTGAGCTATTGTTCTGATTAGGTACCACAGCCAAAAGCTTCAGGAGGTATATAGACCAAGTAGTTAGTGTAAGAACTCAAAACAAGAACAACTACAGGCCTAGCTTTTTTCTTTATTTTATTTATTTTAATTTTTATTAAACAGCTATAAAAGCAGACCCTGGGTCTCTGCTGCAGATGTGTCTGCCATGGGCCAGATGATTGGTTGGTCTAACTCAGCATTGCTTCATTGACTTCATGAGAAGACTGAAATACAGCACATGTTACAAGTGGAGGTTTTAATTCAGGTTTTCTTGAAGCACATAGAAATGATACAATTTGTAGAGCCTCATGTTTCTATTCAACACTTACTGTTTCAGGAAAGGTCTCTAAAACAAAGTCTTTAAAAGAAAGCATCTCTTCTTCAACACGCCTGTGGTACAGCAGCTGGACGTGTGAGGACAGAGAGGATGCAGCATAGAGCACAGTATCCCCTCAAGCTATAATAGCATAGGAAGTCAAGCCTGGGACTCTCTGGGACAAGAGACTATTGTCTTGTGGTAGATGTGGTAAGGTATTTGGAAAGGCAGTGACCAGGCATCATCAACACTGGAGTGGTGGTAAATGCCATTTTCCTTCCCCCTTTATCCCTCTGTTTGAACCAAGTACTAAA
Source organism: Strigops habroptila (assembly GCF_004027225.2). NCBI lineage: Eukaryota > Metazoa > Chordata > Aves > Psittaciformes > Psittacidae > Strigops > Strigops habroptila. The sequence continues at coordinate 72,694,712 of NC_044282.2, forward strand.
AAAGGTGTTTCATATTTTTGCAGTAGTCAGTGCTTAAAATAATTTAGTTCCTTATAGGTACTGACACAGTCTGCTTTGGTAATACACAGGAAAGCATACAAGGAAAGAGACAGAAAGCACGGGCAATTCCTGGGATGTTCTGTTTAGCTGAGGCTATAAAGAGGGGAAAGCAGTGATTTCTTGGGATTCTTGCTCAGCACACACAGCCAAATTGCTGGTGAGTTTTGGAGTTGAGAGAAAAGATATTTAGCCTGGGGAAGGGTGAGGGATTTCACTTTGCAGATACACTTCTATTTAACTGAATTTATTTATTTGTCTATCTCTTGCTTAGGAGTGTTGGGTAGGTCTGCTTCATAGGATTAAATCATATCCCAAACCTTCCTGGCTTTGTGACAATACAAACATTATTGGATTTAGTTTCCTTCTGCTTATCCACCTCCCGTCTTCCAAGATCCCCATTATTATTATAATAATACCCACACAACTCCTGCTCTGAGATCAGAGAGGTTTTCAAGTGCCAAAGCAATCAACAAAACATACCTGGTCCTTTTAATCTCCTTTAATCCTGCCATGTGGGACTATCCCTATAAATGATCACGTATCCAAAAATTCTTTCTCTGTAATGACATTTGATTTTTTAGCTCCCAGTTTTCATGAAACTGTCTCAGATATGAAAGAAGATGTACTGGGACCTTCTTATGCCATCAATAAAATAAAAGTTGGGGCTGAAAAATTATCTTCTGGAATAAACCAGAATAACAAAAATCCATCATTATCTGGGTTTCAGAAAAGGGTTGTGTTTTGTTTAGCATTTTAGTTAGAAATGATGTATGACTACATCATAAAACACTTATATTAAAAAGATCTTCTCACCCTGAATTCAAAATATATATTGTACTCTCTTATCATCCAGTCATTTTAGAGTGAAAGTTAAAAATGCCCATCCTGTGGTAGTAGTCGCTGGTATTATATCTTATAGCTGATATATTCTTCCAATACTTTTACTTAAAAAGCCTATTACTTGGGGCTTGTGAGTGTAGACATTTATTTTCTTATTGAAAATGGTAATGTTGTGGATAGTGGTTTTGTATTTAGACGGGCATTTATGTATCTCCCCTGGGCTGTTGAAGGTCAGCCCAACTCAGTCTCTGGGAGTTTGGGTTGTGTCTGTGTACCTCATTGAAGAGGGGAAAATCTTTCCATGGGGTACAAAGCAGTGGAGAACAGGAGCTTAGTGGTTTTTTGCCAAGGCACGGTCTGTGTTTTCTGTTGGGGTTTTTTGTGCATATGTTGAAAAACATTCAATTTTAAAGAAAATCAAGTGTTAGCAGAATAAAGGGTGGCCCATGCCATGGTTCAAAGCCTTGAGGGCTTGAGCCGTCCAGGAGTTTTCACAGAAATCCCTGCATGGGGAACAGGCAATACGACACAAAGCAGGACTCTGCGACATCCTGGTTTGATGTTGTAGAGATGAAAAGTTTCTCCTGCCTGAGGCATAAATTTTGGCTTGAATGAGAGAGCCTAACCCTAAGGCGAAGACGCTGGGACCCAGATTCCTGTTACTGGTTTGAACCATGCAGAGCAGAGACTTATAACTGACTTTATCATGTCCTAAGTGAATGCCCTCACCACTACAAAAGTGACTATTGTAAGGAAAAAAAGGAAAGGGGATTTTTTTTTCTGGTGATGGGTTTTTTGTTTTGTTTCATTTTGGCTTTTCTCCTAAAGAACCTGGATCCATGCAGAACATCAGCATCTCTGAAGTTTCACAAGGATGGGAAAAAAAACCCTTTCCCATGCATTTGATAAGAGTTTTAGATTAGAGTCATAGGAGAGTGTAAGGTAGAGTTGGGTGAAATCAGGCCAGTTGCTTTTGTGGGAAAGCAGATGCTGGCGGAGGAGGGAAGTCTGCGAAGTAACTAACGTGAACACTCCTCTGGCCTGCAGAACAATTTACTGAAGGGGTGGTTAAATGGCACAGATTAAGCTCATTAATGGTTCAGATATTTGCCTGGTTTACACAATACTGTCCAGCAAATCATATTGATGCTTGACAGAATTATTGTCATTATTTATTTTGCTATAAGCCAGATTTATAGATATTTGTAGCTTTTGTAAGACTAAACATAAGAAACATTAATAGCTTTACTAATTATATCACTGCTTTAGAGATATAAATAGTGATAAAAATGCCAAGTAAAGTGAGCTAGTAAAACATTTTAAAGAGAATTTTAAAGTGAGTTACTGATTGATGATCCCTTGGGTGAGTCTTAACTTTTGAATGCGAGAGTGGCGCTTCCTGCTAGGGCATGAGTGCTTTTTCCCTCTATCAACTCATCGGGGAGAGACGAGGAAGAACAATGGTTGTATTGAACGACTGATTATTAAATCAGATTGCATAATCTGAAAAATATTGAAATCCTATAATAGCATAAACTGAGGCTGAACTTATTACAGCACAACAGGGTTTTTTTTTTCCACCTTTACCTTGTTCTCAACCCCCTCCTGCTTCCTGGATGGTTTATCTGCACTTCTTTGTCTCTTACAGCATGCTAAAATTGCAACCTCTTCAGAGCAGGAGCTGCCTTCTCCCTCTGTCTTATTACAGGTGTATACAGGCCCCTGCACAACACAGCTCTGGTGAGGAATTTGGGGTCCGGACAACAATATGAATAATAACAAAAGCAAAAAGAGATCTTTACTTGGTAAACAGTGTCTGTACAGGGCTCTATAGAAATTAAAGGTATGGTGTTTTACACAGCTGTCAAATGAAAACTCTCTTTTCCTAACTATTGATCCTGGTTTTGCTATGAGCACCCTTTTAAGGAGGGAGATAATGAGTGAGAAAAGAGTTAATAAATGTTCAGCCCTCAGCACAAGCATGAATGGAAATCCATCATGGGTTTAAGAGCTGGATGGGCTCAGGAAGATAATCCAAGCCTGTTTGACCATGATCAGTGCCACCGTGAAGAAACCTGCAAGGCCTAGGAGTTGTGGTCCTTAGGGATGAAGTGTGGTTCCCTGCTTGTCTCTGATAAATGGCATTGCAAAGCCCTGAGTTTTACTTTTCACTGAGTTTAGTAATGACCTGGTTGAAAATCCCTTGAAGCTTGCAGGAAGATTGGCAGTCTCTAATACCTTTGAATCAGGATTGTTGTGGTGCTTCCTTGGAATTTCCAGTGGGAAATTTCTCCCAGGTTGGGGGGAGAAACAATTTTCTTTTTGTCCTTTTTTTTTTTCCTTCCAATTTCTGTTTAGTTGGTCTTCTTAACACTGTTGTGAACAGTGTATTGTGGAGGTGGACGGGGTCCACCTCATCTGTGACGACATCTCACTGCTGTGTGATGGGATGAGCACAAGGGTGGTGGATTACAGGCAACTCTTTAGAGCAGGTCATGCAGAGCTTGTGATCATAGACTGGTTTGGGTTGGTAGGGACCTTAAAGCTCATACAGCCCCAAGTCCCTGCCATGGGCAGGGACACGTTCCACTAGAGCAGGTTGCTCCAAGCCCCTGTGTCCAACCTGGCCTTGAACACTGCCAGGGATGGGGCAGCCACAGTTTCACTGGGCAACCTGTGCCAGTGTCTCAGCACCCTCACAGGGAACAACTTCTTCCTTAGATCTGACCTAAATCTCCCCTGTTTAAGTTTGATTGTGATGAAGATGGGGAACATGATCCAGAACCCACTGAAATCCTCTCCTTTTGGGCTGCCTCCTTGCAGTATGACAACAGACCAAGCACGTGACAGTGGGACTTGTATTCCTCACTGGGAAATTGGGATGATGCATCTCCACTGAGGCTGGGAGAGCTGAAAGTTTGGCACTGGCACCTGGCTCACCCATACCACATGAATGAGCGTCTTGGCTGTGCAAAGCAACTGGGAAGCCTCATAGGAACAGGCTTTGGTGAAGACTTCTGGAGTTTCTTTCTAGTCATGCTATAAATATCACAGGGGCTGTTTTGCCTTTGATCCCAAACTAGAGAGGAAAGGGACAATTTGCACACATTTCTGAACCATAAAAAACATGTGGCTTGACATTGGTTCCAGAAACCAGACAAGATGTTAGATAATCTTTTTTTTTTTTATGAAATATTTGAACTGTCTCTTCTCACCATGTCATGAAGCTGTGCCATAGCCATAGAAAATAAACCAAGAGAGTGTGCTGTGAGGCTTAATTCTCAAAATGTGGGCAAAAGGAAGAGCCTGTTTGACTTAGGTCAGCAGAACTTTATACTTAATACTGAAACTCAAAGTGAAATCACTGCATTGGTCCCTTATTTCCATCTTCTCTAATATACTCTGTAGCACAGTGCTTAAATTCACGATCTTTAGATGGGATGTTGTTTGACTTTTGTGGGTTGTGAGTATGGAGAAAAGGCTTTATGTGTAGTTCTAGCCTGGGAAGGGATCAGATAAATACTTTTAATGAGTGGTCCTGTTGCAGATGAGAGTTTCGGGTTGAAACCTGATCAATCCAAAAACTAAAGATGTGAGGTTTTCTCTACATTTTTGTCCCCAGAAGTGTGAGCACAGTTGTGAGGATTGCACTGGTTTCTCTTCCTCTTAGTGCTTTGGGTCTGTATCAACCAGTTGGTCAACAATGTGCAGTGGGAGGTATAGGTAGCGGTGCCCAACATACCAAGAGGACTTCTTGAGAGGTCTTCTAGCTCCTTCTCCAGTATCTTTAGGTAAAAACTCACCTCACAGACAAATTAACTGATCAGTGTCAGTCTTTGCTGGAAATAGACAAGACCTGAGAGAGGGTAGATTTAGATTAGACATTAGGAATAAAATTCTTCACTATGAGGGTGGTGAGGCGCTGGCACAGGGTGCCCAGAAAAGCTGTGGCTGCCCCATCCCTGGCAGTGTTGAAGGCCAGGTTGGACACAGGGGCTTGGAGCAACCTGCTCTAGTGGAAGGTGTCCCTGCCCGTGGCAGGGGGTTGGGACTGGATGTGCTTTAAGAACCCTTCTAAACCATTCTATGATTCATATGCTTCACCATATGCACTGTTAAAAGAGTGTATCCTACTTTTATGAGCATGTTTGGGACCATTGCTCTCCATCTGCGCTCAGGTTCATGGGCTTCCTTTGCTTTTACTCCCCTACCCAAGATGACCCTCTGACTTGCAGGTATTTTAAACTTCTTGGAGATCCTAGAATCTGGTCAGCTAGCCTAAAACAATGACCTCTGCCAGTCTCTTGAGTGTAAACCCCAGTTTACAGGTAAAATCAGAAATTCTATTTACCTTCCATTGATCTTCAATAGAAATTATGAAAACAAATTGTGGGGATGAAGAGATTTTATGTTGCCAAGAAATACCAGTTCTGAAGTTTCAGAAGGTCAATGAGTGCCTGGTATTGAGAAAGAATACAGCCCCATCTGATTATCTTGCACCAATAAGGATACAGGTTTGGCAGTTGAGTGAGATTATGTCAGGACTAGTCAAATAATGTTGATATTTTTTACCTCTGTGATTTTTTCCAGAAAAGGGGTTGTTGCATCTTTAATTAAATGTTACATGAATACATTTCAGATAGACCCAAACACAGGGCAACTGTGTTTCAGAAATGCTGTTTCTACATTTAAAATGTATTTGAAATGTAATTTAAGGAAAAAGATAATAGAAAAAAACCCCTAAAATAACTCGAAACAAGCCAGAATATAGTAGCTCATCATTACGCTAATATATCAAACAATATGAGCTTAGCTTAATTATCCCCTTTGAGAGTTGAGAAAACTAAGCACAACCTTCAATTTACAGCTGTTTGGTGCCGGGAACCTGAATTATTATTTGAGAAGAAGGGGGGGAAAAAAAAAGTTTATTTATTGTGACCTACACTCAGTTTTTATTCATCATGGAAAATCTGTATATTCACAAATGAGGGCTATTCATCTGCAGACTGCAGCATTCTTCAGCTGTCCGGGGCTGCATCAGCCGCACTTCTTCAGCTTTTGTGTTCATCTCGAAGCCTCTTCATCCAAATTGTTCATCATCTTGATGGCGGAGCTTTATCTTGCTCTAGTGCAGCTGCATTCCCCTTATCCAAAGTGCTGAGAGATACAAGGGAGAGGGAGAGAGGAAGAGAGAGAGAGAGGCAGAATAGAAAAGAGAAAAAGGAATGGCCAGTGCTCATATGAGGATAATTTGTAGTTTCTCAATAATAATAATAAAAAAAAAAGGAGGACAGGCTAATTACTGGCTTAACTAGGGCAGCCTGTGGATCCTCATGTCAAAAGGACTAGCGTAATTATTTGCCATCAAAGCACATTCATATTGTGGTACAAAAGAAGGGCCTTTCGCAAATGGATCTCACTAATAAACAGGGCTGAGAGGAGCATTATGTGTCTCCCTGGATGCAAGCACATTAACACAGTGACATGGAGCATAACTCTCAGCCTGGAGAAGAGGAAGGGGGGGGGGAGAGGAAGAATGATAATTATCCCCCCTCCCCATCTTTCCTCTCCTTTTCCTTTGTGTTGGGCTAGCAAGCCGAACGCGACCCGCTGGAAGGCCCAAGGCAGGCTATTAGTGACCTCTGAGCATTGACAAGGTGGCTACACTCTTAAAAGCCCGGCTCTCCATGTCAGGAGGGTCGCAGGAGCCCGCGAGAGGAGCTTTAAATGGTCCAGCAAACACTTCAACCTTAAAGACACCTGGAAGGTCGTGACCAATTTAATGTAGATGAATCCGGCATTAAGAGGGCTCTTTTGAATCCACAGACAAAAGTTGTGGGTTTGGTTTTTTTTTTTTTCCTTATTCTTTTTTTTTTTTTTTTTTTTTTTTTTATTCCATGTTGTTTTTTCACAGATCTTACCATAAGAGATAGTGGAGAAAGAGACTTGATTCTGGGGACCACTTCTGCTCTCACTGAGCAAATGTGGTGCCGGGCAGCCTCAAAGGCTGAGGCTTTTCTTTAGGGAAAATAAACAGGATTGGAAAGAAAGGGATATAGAGAAGGGACCTGTATATACCTTAGAGGGATTTCTGCAAGCATTGATGCACTAACACGTTTCAAACTCTGATATATTGCAAAATGTGTGTATATAGTATCATAGAATGGGTTGGGTTGGAAAGGACCTTAAGATCATCTAGTTCCAATCCCCTGCCATGGGCAGGGACACCTCCCACTAGACCACGGCCCTGAAATATCTCTATATAGATATATGTGCTATATGTAAAGAGGTGTTTAATACTCCAGCTACTCTGGGCTATTCACCACCGATGCCCACTGGCAGATGTGCCCTGGTTCCTAGCTTGCCAGACATGGAGTTTATCTGTTGGGCTGGTGTCTGGAGCTGGCTGCTGCCACTGCAAGCCATCACCGAGTGAGCTCATCACTCACAATGGATTAAAAGGCTTTCCTGAGCTCAGGATTGCTGCTGGGAAATGGTAGGTACGGCAGTTTGGTTTTCCCACCCTCCTCACTTGCTGCTGTGCAACCTCACCACTCAGGTGCTTGCCTATACTGAGTCCCAGTAGGTTTTCCCCAGGAAATTCTTTCTGCCCCTTCTCATCCTCTCATGGAGAGGAGGCACAGGCTGCAATGGGGACAGTCTGTGCATAATGGGGATGAGCAACCCACCACCAGTGCTCCTCAGTGTTGTTTTGTTTTTGTAATGCCTATTTTTAAAAGAACCCTACTTTGAGGTCAGTGTTCGTGCTGCAACTTTTATTTTGTAAAGTATTTGGGGGTTTGCATGAGGTACGTGCTATAAAAGAGCTCTTCTGGTCATTAAAACAGTAAACTGGGATAGTCCTTTCTTGCGACAGCCTTGCCTGACACTGCAAAACACAGGAAGAAGGAAGGTGTTGGTAGGAGTTGGGACTGCATGGCACATGGTGACATGAATCCCTGCCTGCAGCCACATGTGACTGGGATAAAAGGATTTTGAAGCCCAAGTCCTCTGTGTGACAAGGGGCTGAAAGCCCAAGTTATTTCCTTTCCAGCACTCTTCTAGGTCACATTCAGGTCACGCTACAGAGAGGAGCCCTTTTTCCTTGTCACAGCACTTGGGTCATTGCTGTGTCACACCGATGGGCAGTGGGAGCCCAGGTCTGCACACACTGTTAGAATTGCTGGCCCCAGGAAGAGCTCCCCATGCCACTGGGTTGAGGATGAGAGTTGCCACATTGCCAACTTTGTGCACTTAATTATGAGTCAAATGATGAGATGGGTTTAAAGTTTGACTGGCTAAACCAGTGGCAGATCTTTTCTTGTTTCTTCCTACCTGCTCTTACTTGATAACTTCAGGAAGGAGTTGGCTGCTTTCTCCATATTGGTATTTGCAAGGAAAAAGAGCAGCAAGCATAGGCTTGAGGGGGGTGGAAATAGCCCAGGAGGAGACTCTTTAGTACAGATCACAGAAACCTGATGCCACGCATAGTAAAATGGCAAACACTGGCAATATAGGAGTGCAGATGAACTGCACACTCCTGCCCAGGCAGGGGTTTGGGGCTGGGCAGTGTTTCCAGGACATAACCAATATCTGTGACTTACAATGTCCCAAATATTCACCCATCCGGGAGCTGTACAGGAGCCACCCCCAAAATGCGGTGCTGGAGGGGTGGGGACCCCCTGGAGCAGCTGACAGCAGCAGCCTATTGCCAAGGAGACCCAAAGCTGCTTGTGGTAGTTCTCAATGTTTCCTTGTTTCTTTAGCCCTGCAATATCTTTTGCCTTTATTTCCCTGGATTTTAGACAACTCTGCACACAGCAAGTTTTGCCTTTACTTTACAGGAAGTTGTAACCAGGGACTTAATGGCAGAATTGCATCCACTGAGGTATGGTTATCCTGGAGCATAAAGGACATACTTGATTTCACCTTAAAATAAGTATCTCTAGGAAAGGGATTAGAGAAGTCAGCTCTCTAAACTTGGGGGAGTGGGTTTTTCTGTATTCTGAATTAATCCAGGTGAACTTTCCTGGCTTAGTTTTATCCAGGCATGCCAAGGACCGAATGCTGTTATTAGCAGTAAAGACAACATTATTAATATCATTACATCAATGTAAAGAAGGTTATAGAGCTAGCATTTGTTTAAAAAAAACCCCAAAATCCTCTGTTAATGGTGGCTTTTTGTTGTCAAGTCACTCTTTTGCAGTATTCTATACACTTATATAGTGTTTATGAACCTGGGTATGTATTTCTAGCGTTGCCAAGAATAATCACAGACAAATACAACAGTTGCAGGGTTTCTTTCCTGATGAAATTGTATTGCAGCTTCTAAACCCAGAGCTGGCCTCCAGCAAGGGACTGTGTCCTCTTAGAGGAGAAGTGTGCCGCTTGAACTTTGCTATCGTGTAATGCTTTCAAGGTTGCTTGTCTAAAGTGACTTAATTTGTACTGCAGAACTCGCCTTGTACCCGCAAACCCGCCAAAAGCCGCGGCGAGCCAGGGCAGCAGGGCTATTACTAATTCTTTATTAAAATCCCTTAGGCACACACAGAAGGCCCAAAAGCAGCTTTAATAATAGACAACATACAGCACATTTTTCTTGTATTGCCATGTAATCAAATCTAAAGCTTCTGTTCACTTTCTTTGTTTTACCTAGAGGACCGGCTTCCAATTTAGTTGTGGCCTGCACTAAACTGATTTTTCATTGTAATTAATGCCTACTTTGGCCTCAGCCACTTATACAACTTTCCATTAGAGGTTTGCAGCCATCCGCAGAGGATTTCACCAAGTTACCCTCCCGATCCTGCTACACTTGCAATTTTTGTTAAACTGTTTTTTACTTTATTATTATTATTTTGCAAAGACTGTTTAAATTACGCAGCCAAATAGGTTCCTTTCTCTCTTTTTCTCTCTTTTCTACCCCCCTCCCTCCCTTTTTCCCCTTGCCTGCTGCACCTATTAAAGTGGTTGGGCAGGAGTCCAACTGGAAGGAAAGCCTTTAAGTGATTTCAGAAAGGGCTAGTGGAACTTATTTAGGCCTGGGGTCTGCTGTGGTTAATTTTCAGTCTGTGTTTTGTGCTGTCCATTTCCTCTGAAATACTACCTGGGGTTTAAGGTTCCTCAGCACAGGATGTTAATAGGCCTCTGCAAACATTCAAAAGGCAGCTTTCCCACCACTAACCTTAAAAAGATTGTGGCACTGGGCCCAGGGTCAGATTGAATAGATGAAAAAGTATATGCTGTGCTTTTGCTCGCTCCTTGGACCTTTCCCTGTTGGCTTGCCTGACATTTTCAGTGACTTTTCTTAGTACCTTATTTTCAGCGTGCTTCCTAGAAAATTCTGCTTATTACCTTCTCCTATCCCCCCAACAGCATTACTAAATCAGGAAGCACAACAATTTGTAACTGTACTTTGCTGACTTGTTGGACTTTTCCATTGCAGCCCCAAGGCGCTGCTTCTTATGGCCTTGATGAACCAGCCGAGCCCCTTGTTGCACCATTCATACCCCATTGCTGCTACCCAGTATGCTTCCCACACCATGTCTGGGATGCTCTCTGCAGATATTTTGCCTCTTCCCAAGAATCGCATCTCTTCTATGAGGCTAAAGCAAAGAGCTAATGGCCAATTACATGTGCCTCTGCTGTACCAGCTGTCCTCCCCAGCACAAGGAATATGTTTGTGGGAGCTCTGGTGTAGGATTTGAGGGTTTCTGGACACTGGGATCCCACCTTTTGCAGTGTTCAGATTTAAGCACTAACATTCTTGCCTTGCTGTGGCACTGCTCAAAAGGAACTGAATGGTGCTGCCTCCGTGTGCACCCTCCTACGTAGTTTAAAGCAGGTACACTCACCTACCTGTTTATCGTACCTGAGAAATTAAGCAAAACTAGTTCCAAGAGGTGCCTGGTGTCCTCTGGTCTGTAATGGCAAGTTATTGATTGGACTGTTTGAATGTACTGGCCTGAGTGACTCTGTGCTAAGGGACCAGCTGTGTTGGTCTTCTTTATGTAGGTGCAGCTCCCATAGGAAGGAAGGCAGATGCATTTAACTGTATTTGATTTAAGGGCTCGCTTGGGTGTAGTATGTGGATTTTAGCAATGTGTCCTGTTAAACTTCCCCGGACTGAGAAGGAGAGATGGATGTGATATCTGGGGAACCGAAGTGGCATTTGAGAAGAGTATGTGCAGACACCCTGATGTTCCAGATGTGCAGGTGATTGGCCACAAGCTAGGCCTTGAATCCCAACCGATGGATTTATATCCCTACCCAAGCCAGTTGCCCTTCTGGCTTTTGATGGTGGTCCACAACTTGACTTATCTCTCTCAGACCCATTTTCAAGCTCTGTCATTTCTTGCACCTCTTGAAACCAGAAGTGTTTCAGGTGAAGCAGATGGAAAAGGAAGACTAGACCAATGGGCAGACAGTGCTATGTGTGAGCTGGTGTTGTGAGGTGTCACCATGGGTATTCCAAAATAGGGATATACATGGTCCATGTTCTGTTGTAAGGATCTGTCTGCTCACACCTAGCAGTGTGATTTCCAGCACTACTTTCTCCACGAGTGACCTGCAGCACCATGCCTCTTCTGCACGTAGAGAGACTGCAAATCCCTTGCTGTACCTGTGCCGGCTTGAGCACGCCCCACAGAGAAGCAACTGATATTGGTCTAAACATATTTGTGTATCTCTCCCTGACATTTGCTCTGTTAAAAGGTCAGGCTTCTGCAGCGGAGACAAGAGCCGTCTTCCTCATTATCACATATTACTGCAAATTTCCATTCCCAGCTCCAAAGTTTTCAGTGATTTCTCTGCTGCTGCAATCCAGCACAAAGTGCCATCTGCCAGACTGGAAACTCTGCCCTGAACCTCTGCAGTGATGCTTGGGAACAAAAGCAATGACTATTTGGGCAGTAATTGGGAAAACCCAATGAATTTCTTGCTGCAGTAAGTTCCTTGCTTGCAGTGACAAGTTGGGAAAAGAGGTGACAAATTTCACTTCTAAATGCAAGTCTGCAAAAAGAATGGGGCATTCTGCAAAGAGTCATTCATATTTTTCACTCTTCCTGCAGAAGCTCCACTCTTGGTTTCTCTATAATCTCTGAGTGCAGTGCTGGCAGAGGCAAAACCTGAGGCTAAACTTCAGCCTGTATTCTTGCTCATAGAAAGTGGATTCTGGGATCTATTTGGCTTTAGAACATCAAGAAGCCAGACTCGGGAGCAAAAGAAGGAGAAAAAGAGGTATATTTTTCTTGTTAAACTAAGGTCTTGCTAATGGGAAGATGCAGGTGCCAAAATAAAAGCACGTGTGACATTGAAGCTGGGCAGGCTCTTTGGGAGTTCACTTTGTAGGGTTGTCTGCTCTCTGCTTTTCATATCAACCTCCACCACAACCTCAGGAGCTGTTATATGTATCTTTACATATAAAAGGGACTGCAAATGTCAGTGGGATAGCATCATTGTAGAGTGAACAGATATTGTTCTTGCTTTTGGCACTTATTTGATTGTGTCCCGAAAAACTGGCACAGGAAAAGCATACCTTGGTCACTAGATGGCCTGGCTGGAAGATGGATGAGCATCTTGCTCGTGTTCCTCATGGTGTGGATGGCCACTGGCTGACTTTCCAGATGTATCTGCTGACTGCAAGCATGCTGTAAGGTGGCCACTCAATGGTGGCCTTGGGAGAAGAGATGATAAACTGCTGACTTAGTAATGGAAGAGTCAGGGGAAGGAAGGACCTTACTTACTTTGGCCTCAGGTACGGGTGAGACCTGGGGAGCCCTTCTACAACAACAAAGTCAGAAGAAGAAATACCACAAGGCATAGTTTTAATGTACATTTTTTTTTTCCCCAATAGCAGCTATAAAGAAAATATACTTTGGAAGCAAAATATTTTTTTCACATTCTTCCCCTTAGTTTTCCTCCTTAATGTGGTGGTGACAGACCACAGAGCTGCAGTCAGGGAAGGCAAAGTCCTACTGGCATCTACTCTTTAGATATACAGATACTACAGATCATGGTGTAGTAATTTCTTCATGGGTGATGCTCCTCCCTGCTTGGCTCTGTAATGCAGTTGGGGACCCACTGGAGAAAGGGTTCCCTTTAGGATGGGCTCTCACCAGAGGAGGGTGAGTCTGCAGGATGCTCATAACCCCTCATATGTGTCTCCCTGCCGGATCTGGAGCAACAGAAACACCAGATCAGTAAAAACTATTTCACATAAATTCCTTGTGTGAAATAAGGACCTTATTTGAAATAAGGACCAAAAGCTGGACCTTTGCATTTTTGTCTCATAATAAATATTTCTGGACTGCCTGTGATGTGGCCAACATATGTTTTTAGGTACTTGTGGAGTCCCTGTCCTTGATGCATTTGTAGGAGCTTTGGATACAATACATTGTGCCCGTTTTTTGATGTTAATTCAATAAAGCAATAGCAATGCATTTGAATTCTTTGCTATTGAAGTTGTGGCTGAAGAACAGTTGTAACGTAACAAGATGAGGATGACCTCCTTTTATCTGTTCTCCTGTCTTGCCGCTGTATAAAGTTAGTGCTAGCTTAAACCCTGCTTGCCATTAATGAAAAATTCCCCTATTTTTATTAAATTCCAGAATCACCTCAGCTAGCATGAAAAACAATGATATTGGATTTCTTTTTAAAATTAACAATGTATGTAACACAGTAGAAAAAAAAGCTGACATTTACTTAGTGCCTGGAAGCAAAGAGACTGCGAGGCGGACGGCAAGCTGCTGCGCTTCCCTCCTTCCTCCTGCAGCCTGCCTATGTGGTTAGGAGACGTGGGGCGAGGTGGCTCGGGGTGGATTGCACAGTTAGGATGAAAGCCAAGAAACACCACCACTATTGCTACCTTTCGCCAGTAGGAGAACATCAAGGCTTGCAGGGGAAAAACAGATTTATTTTAGCAGCTGGCCTGGATGCCTGCCAAAGCGAGAGGGAACTCAGAAGTGAAGCTGAGGATCTCTGATCAAGGATGTAGGAGATGTGAGCTTGGGGCTGGGCAATCACCAGCTCTGATCTGTGCCATGGTCAGGCTGGGAAGGGACCTTAAACCCCCTTCAGATATCAAGGGGACATTCACCATCTAACCATTGTAAGAAGTGGGGTCACAGAGCAAGGAGCTGGCCAGTGAGATGGGAGAGGAACTGATAAGAGATGTTACTCTGATTTAAGAGTTTAAAGGCATGTTTGTTTATGGCATGAAATTTTGGAGTTAGTACTTCTCCCTGGGTTCATTTCAAAATTCACTCTTTTTAGGAAGTTTCTACTGCAATCAGCAGGATTCCTTATAAAAGTAAAAGAAGGAAGTTGCTTCATATCTGTTTGCAGGCATTGGAGAGGGTAGAGAGTCTGGTAGAGACCAGCCTATTTTAGGCTGGTAAGGTCAGGGAAAGGGATTACCAGCCTATCTTAGGCTGGTAGTGTTGTTTAGTTAACAGTCTGGGACAACCTGGAAATGAGTGTGCTTTTGAGGAAAGTCCCCACATCACCAGGAATGTACTCTTGTAGGGATGCATCCTCATTGCCTTCCTAATTCATTTTTGCTTGCTTTATCCAACATGCACTGCTACTGGATTATTGACTATGTGATTTCTTTTCTTGATGTGAACCATAATAGAAAAGGCATTACTATACAAGACAGGGAAATAAAGCAGTGTGTGTGTATTAGACTTGTGGTAGTATTGAGCATGGCTGGTACACGGCATACTCATTCTCATTTAGGGCTTGGCCCTTACCCTCCTCTGTGGCTTGGAGGATGCTCTGAATGTGTAGAGCAAAGGTGGGACCAGAGACCTGTGCCAAGGTGTCCCTCTATCCTTGTAGCCCTTTGCCATAGGGAAATATTGATGTATCTGGGAGGCCCATACAGAAATGGCTTGAGTCTAATGGGGGTGCATGCAACAATTACATGATGGCAGGCAGAACAAGCCCTTGTGCTCTGGGCTATAAACTGATTTGCCTGGAGTTGGGATAAGTCATCCCATCTGCAAACACAGATGGACACTAAGCATCCAAGGGAGACTGCACAGGAAATTCATGCAAAGAATTGTCCATCGTTACAACATCAGTGGCACAAATCTGCTCTTAGCACTAGAATGGCTGTAAATATACATGCTCCCCTTCCATCCTGATTCTCCAGGTATCCGCCAGGAGCAGGATTTCACTGTATCACATGTCGGGTTTAAATTCCTCCCTTACAAGGAGTGCTTGTGAGAGGGTGCTGCAGATTTCTCCTGTTACCTACATCGGCTGTTTCCAGTCTTGGATCAGTCTGCTCCTAGTTTTGAACTCCTCCTGCACATGCTACACACAATGCAATGATGTCTCAATAAAGACTGAGACATTCATGTAAAGGGTGCTCTGTAACTATATGTGATCAGCTGATCACTTCTGATCAGCAGTTGGGGATTATAAATAGCCTAAAAGCACCTCCTATGCCACCATAGTAATAAATAAGAGGTGTGTATTTTCGAAAAGCTTTTACTCTTAGAAAAGAAAAAGATATAATAGCTTTTTTTTTCTTAATATGTCACATAATTTATTCTGACAAACAGATGTATTTTGTTGTTGCCATTATCATTTGATGAAATACTTTAAAGCTGGTCCAAGGTGGTGCATTTTCAAACATCATGTATACAGTCCATGTAGCAGTTAACAAAATTTGGATGTGCAGCATAGAATGGTCATTATTTTTACTGAAGAAAAAAAATCAAGGCACTAATTACTTACAGACAAGATACTTAGCACAAACAGATAAGCTTCAAAATGAAAAATTCTCGGTTTATGATAATTATGTTCTCTGCTTTGTTTTCAGAGACTGATAATTTGAGGCTTTAAAATCACCAGGAAGCCATTAATTGGAATTCTTCAATAAAAAATAAATTACATAGAAGTTCATGATGAGTTGTAAAAACACAGAGACTGTATTATGCAGTGAGCGACATTGCTCTACTATTTATAGACATGCACAGCTATGTAACAGCAAAACTGTAAAGGATTTGAGATGTGCAGATAGCAATTATTCATGGATCCCAACGATCTGCAGATATTTCAAATAACTGCTTTTAGCAGATCAGCTATCCAATAAAAGCAGGGCTTTATTTCCAAGTGGCACTCTTCTAACATGTTGCTTCTTGTTTTTGACATCTTCTGTGACATTATTCTCCTGGAGCCGACTATAATGAGAAGACATAGAAATCCATATATTGAAGCATGTGCTCCACTCCATGTGCATCTTTATGGATAGGAGTTGAAGGGATTTCTCTTATGAAGGGTCAGCATGGTCTTTCCTCCTATACCAGGCTCAGATCCTGAAATCTGTAGCAGCTGACCAAAGGAAAGCATTTGAAAGGAAAGCATCTCTTTCTTGCCCCATTTTTCTGTTCTTCCCTTATTCTTTGCTTTAACCTGGAACCAAATCCTTGCTGGATGATCCTGTGAAAGCTGGTAGAGCTGGTTCAAGGACTAAGGATCTGCCCAATGGCACTGATCACAGACTTTCTCTTGGATTATGAAGGAGCTGGACTGAACCTTTGTTAAAGTTATGTGAATTATTTGGGGGCATGTAGGAGGTGTGCTACAGAGAGCTTCCACCCACCCAGATCTCTTAAAGTATCCACTGCCGTCCTTGTAAACACATGGCACATCAATGTTTCAGCAGCTTTCCCTCGAGAGCAAGACTCAAAAGAGTGGTAGAAGCAGCAAAGTGTATTGCTTTATTCAACCTTTCTCCTGCCTTTCATGGGTGAGTCCCACGAGGAGACTCATCTTCTCACTTTCCTGAGAGAGAACTGACATCTCTGCTATCGCTCAGGATCCAGGCCTGAGACTCCAGACAGAGCTGCTAATGGGCCTCAGTTAATTGTCTGACCCAGAGGGTATAAAATACTGTTATATTCCAGCTATGCTCTTTTGTGACCACTGACACCCTGGGCTCCTGCGAGGAGCTCTTTAGATAAAGCAAGTAATAAAAGTGATCGTAGGGATCCTTGACACATGCCACCTAGAAAAGGAAGCAGAGCAGATTTCAGCTCATTCACCAGTGAGCTCAAGGGGATGCACAAAAGAGTGAAGTGGCCTTGGTAGAGCCTGGCCTAAAGTTACACTTCAGGAAGACAGAGGAAGTATTTCCTGAGGACCTGATCAAATGCTCTTTCTCTTCAATGCCAGTATAATGCCCTCTGGCTACCAGCGTACACAGGTAGCCTTCAAGGGCTTCATGTGAGTTAATTCTCACAGTATCAGCAAGCATGGAGTTGCCAACAACCTTGTTTAATACTTTGTGGCTAAAATTAATCAAAGCTGGTTTATTTCCTCCCCCTGTTTGTTTAAATCTGAGTTAGTGTGGTCACAGGGAAGGCAGGACAATGTGAGTCTAGGGAGACAAGGATAATGTGAGACAATAGCAGAGAGTCTGCAGGGAGACCACTCTGGTGTCAAGATGAAATGGTAGTGTGAGGAGACAGAGCTATACAAAAAAAAAAAGTAATATTGGATATCTCCTGGCACTTGAGAAGTATTGTAATTCTTGGAGAATAAAACCTACCATACATCATCCAAAATCAATTGATAAGAGATCTCGGAGAGATTAAAAACTCTTCCCTCCCATTCATTAGGAAAGGTGGCTTCTGTCCAAAGCTGATTGTTGGTGTGGGCCAACTATGATAAATGCTCTCTTACCCACCAAAAAGAAACACTTCTTAATGAGCCATCATCTTGTGTACATTTTAATTTCCAAATTGCTGCAGTGGATATACAGAGTTGCCCAGCAGTGACAGTACCGCTCAGAGGCATGCTACCCTAAGCAATATTTTAGAGTATAGGTTTTTTGTAGGTTCATAGAACTTTCTGATGCCAAACCAATCCCATGACCTGGGGATAGGATTAATTTGTGTATTATGAACATTGCAACAAAAAAGCATGAACTTTTGTTTGGTGTGTTGATGTATTGCACTCCTTACTAGGAAGTATTCACAAGTGGTTAATGTGAGGCACCTAAATATTTGTGGGATGTAATTGCAATAACTGGGCACCCAGAGCTCCTGTTTACTTATGAGACAGTTGCTGATGCTCAGTACCTTTGAGGATCAGAACATTTCTTTGGGAGAAGAGAAGCTGCGTGGAGACCTCAGAGCAGCCTTCCAATATCTGAAGGGGGCCTACAAGGATGCTGGAGATGGACTCTTCATCAGGGACTGTAGCGATAGGGCAAGGGGTGATGGGTTCAAACTGGAACAAGGGAAGTTCAGGTTAGATATAAGGAAGAAGTTCTTTACTGTGAGGACAGTGAGACACTGGAGCATGTTGCCCAGAGAAGTGGTAAATGCTCCATCCCTGGCGGTGGTCAAGGCCAGATTGGACAGAGCCTTGGGTGTCATGGTCTAGTGTGAGGCATCCCTGCCCATGGCAGGAGGGTTGGAACTGGATGATCTTAAGGTCTTTTCCAACCCAAACCATTCTATGATTCTGTGAAAAGCTACTTCCCAGTAGGATTGTTCCTCTTGCGCTCCACAGCTCAGTTGTGTCCTCTTTCTCCATGTGTGGCTTAGCCTAAGAAATATCCTTCTACAGTCCCCATGCTCCTTGGGGAAGGCAGAGACCAGTACACCCCATGCAGCAGCCTCAGGGCAGCATGGAGTTGACAAGGACACATGGAGCCTGCCTTTGCTTTCCCACTGCATCCCTGAAGATGCAGCACATCCCCAGCACAGAGCCAGTTCTTGGTCCTGGAAATGCCTTGTGTGTCCCTGTCTCAAAACCCACAGCTCTTAAAGAGCTTCGGTGACATTTATCCTGTGTCTCTAAATTATTCTCAGTAGAGTGGCGCTTGGGCTGATGACAATGATGCTGCAAAAGGTCACTTGATGGACCTCAGTGCTCTGTTTTGTTTACTTAGTTTATTCAGCTTGCAATGGAGACAGGACATGCTTAATACATTGGCAGCCAAGCTCCAGTCCCCAGCACCTCCTCGGATTAGGGCAGTTATAGGAGGTGTTAGAAGAAATGGAAGGAGTTCAGCATAATATTTTTGGTATGTCAGAATTTCAAAGGATTTCTGCAATTTAATGAACTCATTTAATAGGCATAATTGTCTTGAGTACATGTGAGAAAACTTCTGAAATAGCGGAATTAGGCATGCTCCATTTTGTAGCCTTTCAATGACCTCCAGCAAACGTGTGACCCAGATATGAGAGCCTCCTGTCCACTTGCATAAACATGATGTTTTAAAAAGGCGAGGAGGGGGGGCGAATAAAAGAATTGAGCTCTTAATGGCACATGGACAGAGACGTACTGCAATTGCAAAACAAATTCAGGACCAGATAGAGAATTGCCTCGAGACTCTGCACACCAAATCTCAGCCACCTCCCGTGAGATGGAGGTTTGATGGCCATGGACCTTTGGTCAAAACTGCTCTGGATTTCCCTACACAGTAGTAGGTGCACAGAACTCCTTTAGGCCCATGAAAATCTCTGTTTTAATGTCCAAGCTGCTGTTACACAGTATATTCAGGATGTGTTGTAACATAGGGGACTTTTTATTTCCTGGCCTTGATGGAAGATGTGTAGGGGTTGCAGAGGCAGAAGTATGGCCATGCCAGACAGTGAGGAGGTGGTAGCTGCCTACTCCACCTGTGACCAGCCCTCCTGCCACATGCATACTACTTATGTTGCAAGAAAAAGCTATGATTTTAAAAACCTCATTAATTAACATGCATTTCTAATACATCATTAGCTTCCTATCACATGCCTTTCCTGCTCCTTTGGTCCAGGGGAGCTCTGTGGCTGGATTGTGACCATAGACTTCACACATACTTGCAGAGAGGGGTGAATGGTTCTTGATTAGTTTAAGCCCACCATTACCATAGTAACAAGCCCTGATTGATAGGACTCTGAATTAATATGCATACTTAAGAGAAGAGGATGGGGGTCCTGCCAGGCATGCTCATGCCAGCACACACGGGATAACACCACCGCTGCTGGCCCTGCTCATCGCAGGCTGCAGCTCCGGCATCACACCTATCGAATCACCACTTCCCGCATCGTTATGAGTCAGGTTTAATTAAAAGCAGGAACTAGCAAAGTGTTGCTGGGATTTAAAATTATAGGCCGTTAGTTATTAACTGCTACAAATTAGGTAGATGCTGTTTCAAGGAGAGCAATTTCCACAGAAGGCGCTGGTAAAGCGAGCTGGCGTAGGGAATCACACAACTTTCCAGCAGGGATTGCCAACGTTCTCAGAAAAGCTCTTTTTTGGCCACATCTTGGGTTTTACGCATGACCGAGATTTAGCATTGTTCATGCTCGCTTGCAGCAATGATACTTTTCTGTCTATGAAAAGTCATTTTTCATTTTAACAATAATTCCCAGGCAGGAAAAAACATGTCCTGGTTTCTCCACTGAGCCAAACACTGAAACAAAATATTGGGCCAAATTATGCCTTGATTTTGCAACTTTAAAATCTGCCTTTGCAAGTTAGTGCTGAATTTAGTTCATTTGCCTCAGGCATTTTCCATGCAATAAAAATTGTGTTTCTTTTTTCTTTTCTCCCTTTTTTTTTTTTTTTTCTTTTTTCCCCCCTTGCCATTTGGAGAAAATGAAAACTCAAACAAGCGAATGAAGTCAATTGTTAGATTAAAATTTCCTGTACTCTTGGTGTCAGAAGAAAACCACACAGAAGGCTCACTCCGGGTATCTTGCCTGGAAATCTGCATTATCAGTATGGCTAAAGCTGCTGATGCAGATGAGGCACTTTGGGCTGTGGTAGCCAGGCATTAAGAAAAGCAAAACCAGAGCAAAATAAGACTTTGAGACCTTAATACTTCTGTTGAGCTGTTTAAAGGGAGAAAGTGGTGAGCTGGTCTGAAGATTTTCCTTCTCTGCTACTTTTGCTGCTTCCGCAACCCTGCAGGGGAGAAGAAAACAGTCTTTGAGCTATAATAGGTGTAAAACTAGGCAAATTCAACAAAGTTTTAGTGAGTGAGAATGGAGAGCAGCGTTCACAACATTTTACTTGGCAGTCTCTTTATGGGTACTCAGACGTGCAGGCTGGGAGTGTGATACACAGAGACAGATTGCTCTGTGCTGGAGAATGGGGGATTTAAGGTACCACGCATAACACAACTTTCATTGGGATTAAAAATGTAGAGTGCAAACCATGGTCTTTGGCACAATAAGAGAAAGAAAAAAAAGCTCTTCAACACCAAAGTTTTTAATCCAGTAAAAGCTATCACAATATCTGTCATCGATGGCTTTTTAAAAGCCAGTAAGGCTGAAGACCACGATTTACACATATCTTCAGAGTAGATATATCATTTTTCCCCCCTAGAAGCTAACTGATAAACTGCATGTGGTGTATGTGTATGTATATAAGGGAGTGTATATGTTTTCCTGTGTCTGCGAGACATAAAGTAGTTAATGAACGAATGTAAATGCTCACTATTGTTTATTGTCAAGTGTGGCAAAGGAACAGAAATTAAAGAGGCTGAGGGGAAGCGAGCAGCTGTAGCTGTACTGACACCAATAACTTTTCACAAGGGCGAGTCGAAGCATCAGGATGTCAGACCCTCATTCCTGCCCTTTTGAACTTTCTTCTATAGATCACACCGAAATAGAGAAGTGAAAGATCCTCCTCTCCCCAGCGGGACAGAGAGGAAACCAGCCGCTCATGCAAATATTTCAGATGAGAAATTGAACACACACCCTGCTCACATCCGCAGAGACAGCAGTACATTTCAGAGGCGGAAACAGGTATAAAGTCAGAAGTACATGGGGGAAAAGTGGGGCTTCCTCATGTCCAGTCGTGTGAAATAGAAATAGTAGTATGAGGGGGCCCTGCAAGTGTGCTGAGTGCAGCAGTGGAGCCCCCAAACATAGGGAATATGAGGCACAAGAAGAAGGAGCTCCATGAGAGCATCCTGGCCAGGCTGGAGCTCAGCTGTCCCAGGGCACAGGCAGGAGCTCGGTGGGTTGTGGTCCTATTCCGGGCACATGGCTGATATCTCTGCGGCAAGAAGCAACGAGCTACGTCCCCTGTCACATCCCTGCTGCCGCTTGCTGTGGGGCAGTTCACGCTGTGTTGGCACAAGTTGTCCTATTGGACCTATGCAAGGAGATGTTTTTGCTTGGAGTGTTTTGTCCTTGAGAGCTGGTCCTGAATGTCCCCTCCATGCTGGGGATGACAGGATGTAGCAGCAGACCTGCTGCTGGGGCTGCTGGCCATGCTTTCGAGCTGGCCACGGGGCTTTCCACCAGGCGCCGTGTTGCAGGTGTCGGATATGGAGTGGCCACCGCACGCCCCGGTAGATCTTCAGACTTTTTTGGTGTCTGTCTGCTACTCAAATGGCAGTGGTTGAGGTCCCACTGGAGTCTGGAGACTCTGACACACGTTAATGTCGTGTGGCATTGTGTGGTCTAGGGTTTGTTTACTAAAAGCAAAATGAGAAGTGAGAGGCAGCTGGTGTGGTCATGGACCTTTGTGAGTAGATGGCCCCCAACTTGCTCTCTTGGACAAAGAAATAAGGTAATTCGTAAAACCCGAATTCCCCACCATGGTAGCACAGGCTGCCTTTTCGCTCATCTTAAGAAATGCAGATAGCAAGAGATGCTCAAACTTGGATGATACCCACTCGTATTTTGCTTTCTTGGGTTAAAACAAGCCACCTCTGAAATCAGAAGGTTTCTGCTGAGGTCGAGAAGTGCTGCCTCTCACCTACCAGAAAGATGGGGAGAGACTTTTTAGCACGGCCTGTTGTGATAGGACAAGGGGTGATGGTTTTAAACTAAAAGAGGGGAGATTCAGGCTGGATGTGAGGAAAAAGTTCTATACAATGAGGGTGGTAAAACACTGGCACAGGTTGCCAGAGAGGTGGTGGATGCGCCAACCCTGGACACATTCAAGGCCAGGCTGGATGTGGTTCTGAGTAACCTGATCTAGTTGAAGATGTCCCTGCTCATTGCAGGGGGGTTGGACTAGATGACCTTTGAAGGTCACTTTCAATGATTCTGTGATTCTGCTTGGTTTCTTACTGCAGTATCTCAAGGTCCAAGCCAAGACACAGGTCCCACCGTGGCAGGAACCACCCACACCCCACTGAATTAAACCATTTGCTGTCTCCCAAAGGTGGGAAGAGAAAAAAAATCCAAGTGACTCAGGGTTGTTGGGTTGGCTGGTGTCAGAAGTGGGACTAGACTCTACCTCTCCTGCTGGACTGGTGGCCAAGGGTGAGGCCATACTGCTTTGTCCTACTGTGACAGATGTGTGGCCGGCCAGCCTGTGCGGGCTTCCCACTAGCATTAAGTAACAGCAAAGAATTGCTTTCTCATGTATGTATGTATGGTCAGTCTTATTGTTAATATTACAATGAATTATAATTGATTAGGAGGTTCAACTGCATTGCACTGATGTGGGTTGAACACCTGGAAACACCTGCATATCCAGGATTTGCGTGTATTTCCAGACAGCATCACCGCTGCTCAATGGCTAGTTCACCTAAGCAAAGGAGATACTTTACATGAGTGGATGTGTTATTTAAAAACATGAAGATCTCTTGTTTTACATGAAGAGGCACATGTTCAAATAGGGAAGTGGGTACATAATATCCGCTGAAAGCCCCTGGCAATAACAGTGTCATTAGTATCTCTGCAAAAGTTGCCCTGTCTGCACTCCTCTCATAGGGCTTTGGTGACAATTTGTGAGCAACACTGTGAGGCTGATTTTAGCAAGCCCCATTCTGCCTGTGCTTTCCAGACCTTAATACCGACACCTCAGTTGTCTAGAACTTGCTGTTATTTCACGAAATAATATGTCCCAAGAAAAAGTCTTCCTTTATTCTGTACATTAGCCCAGAGTTTGCTCATCTGCATCTTTTTTAAAGTGTCTCCAGTGGTATTTAGGTAGTTTGGTGACTTGTAAAACAGTGAGGAGTGGTTGCTCATTCATACACTGATTTTTCACTCATGCATCTACTGACATTGGGGTTTATTCTTGACTGCGACAAGTACAAAGGGAAGACCTGGTCTGAGCTTCCCCAATGGTAAATATTGCCTAGCCATAGCTACCTTCACCATTAGCAGCATTGAATGTTTTCTGCAGTGTTTTGATTTATATTCAACATTTCTTTTTCATCAGCACTTAGGCAATTTGGGTCCCAAGCCTCGCCTTTAATAAATTTTAACGCTACACTACTAGGTTGCATCACTTTCCTGAATAAAAAGCAGTGAGCATGTTACATCTATTTAGTTTATTACAAAACAACCTCCACAATCCTAATGGCTGCCCAGATCTTTTGGGAAAATCCCTGCTCACACAGTTCTCAAACTGCAGGTCTATGTGTTTTGGTGATACTCCATCACGTAGGTCAGCATTCACCCCAACTCTCTGAAGCTGGGGACCATAGAAATCAAAGTAAAATCCTACATTCAAGTGCTGAGAGATGTCCTTTTGGGAAGAAGTATTCAAATAAGGTGTACAAACACAACAAAAACTGGAATGGGGCAGGAGCCAGGGAGCAGTAGCCTGTCCCTTGCAAGAGAAAGCAGCAAATAATGAGTTGGTTATAGAAGAGATAAAAGAAAAGCTGACCTCTGCGATAAGCATGGAGGTGGTGGGAACGCTGAAGCAAGGAGGCAATTATCGCAACTCTCCAGGATGGAGCAGGTACAAGAGCTAACGTAGCTGAACAGTGAATCTCAGCAGCAGAAAAAATGGATCGTGCACAGCTGCAGGGGTTACTGCTGGAGACTGTATCAGAAAGAAGAAAAATGGATATTGCCTGCAGAGGGACTCAGCACTTTATTGGGCTTCCAGGAGAAGTCGGCTCCAGCGTACACAGGAATTTCTGTGAAGATGGTTTTCCAGCTACTTTAGATTCACTGCAAACAGGTTTCAAGTGATAAAATTCTTTGGGGGATATGGGTTATAATGAATGCTCCATTTTAGAAGAGGAAACAAATAGTGGGATGTTGCAATGTTTTAGCAGGGAGAAAGCCATTGTTTCCAGATTTGTATTAATGATACGGAGTAGGAGGAGAATGAAGAGATGACAGCGTTTGTAAATGAGGGAAGTGATCAAAGATCAACGGCAGTCCCAGGAGGAAGGGTGAGAGCAGTTGGAAAATACTAAATTTCAGCTTCGATTCTCGTATCCCTTAGGATATTTTATAAATCTGTTTTTTTTTTTCCTGTAGAGTTTTCTGGGCACCTCAACTCAAGACAGTGCACTGAGCCTGCATACCTCTGTTATTTGGCCAACAGTTAAATCCGGCTTCAACTGCTAATAGTGATGAGCCTGGAGTCAGGAGAGACCACAATACTCAAGCCTTGTGAGCAACAGCCAGCTGATGTTGTTTCAAGACTCTTGTCATGAGTGCAGCTCTCGCCATGTGAACGGTTCTGGGTATTACTCACAACTTGTAAGAACAAAGTGAAGAACAGTATTTGAGCTGCATTTTTTAAATACAGCCACATGAACAATGCTTTGGAAGTAAAAAAATTCCTGTCAAGAGGCATTTATATGCGGCACCAGAAAAAAAATCCCAAGATCGGCTCTGGAGATCTAGATCTGTAGGCAAAAAGATGTAAAATAGGAAATCCCAAAACACAAAAAGAATTATGTTGCTCAACTAACATTATATTTCTTGCATGATAATAATTACAAACAGACGCGGCATTTGATAGTTTACAGATTTATTTCTCTACTTAGTTCAGCTAAAATTTGTACAGTATTCCCCATCGTTTGTGGAGTAATTGACTTGTTCTTATGACATCCCTGGGCTTACTATCCCAAGCTGTGTGCGATCTCTCAGTCAAAGCCGGATGTCTCTGTGAAAGCAGCACTGTGATTTCATCACATCTTACTGGGTTCAAAAATTGCTGTTGAGATGCAATCACCTGGGCTGTGCAGAAAATGACGCCAGATGAGTAGAGGGGTTCCTTGCACTCTTTGTGGTGGCTGAAACAACGAACCCTGTGACTCTTCCCTTTACACAATGCCTGTGGCGATGCCAAAACCGAAAGTTTTGGAGAAACAAAAGTCTTAAAGAATTGCATGTCAGGGAACAGCAGGAGAAGACTTTCTGTTTCTAAAGCTGAGCAGGCTCTTTGGAGCGACCTGCTCTGCTATGACTGCCAGCCTGGCTTCCTGCTCTTCCTTTCCTTCACGCTCCTACCAGATTGCCTCATCTTCTCTATTTAAAGAGAATTTCAGCTGTTGACATGTTCTTTGTGTGAGTTTGTTGACTTGTTTTCCCAGGCCGTTTGATGCCTTGGCACAGCATCAGCTTTGCTATAGCTGGGCTTTGCCACTTGAGGCTCCTCCTCAAGCAAAGCTCTTGTGTCTCCATCTTATCCTGGCACCTGCAGTACCTTCCTCTAGTTGAGTATGTGCCCTCAAATCTCCCTCATCTTGATCAGCCTTTCTGTGTCCTCCTTTGCATGAGTACAGGCCTGGAGGAGGACTCCCCTGTACCATGGAGTGAGCAACCTGTCTTATCTCTGAAGGGACAGGTAGATGCCACATTTTTGGGGCTTTTCATGTGACAGAAAATACCTGTCTGTGTATACAAGCTGAGTCACCTTCTGCCTGCAGTTGCAGTCCTTGTCATGCATCGTTTTAAGTGTTATTCTTGGCAATAATGTCTTATCCAGCTCTGCCTCTTCTCCCTAGTGATTGTGCACTTTGGTTTCCCATCTTTATCAGAACAGGGCAGCTTTGTACTTAAAACCTGCTTCTGTTTTTGGTGCTTTGTGTCTGTGTTGGGCATTTTTTGGTTGGGAAATTGTGTTTCCCTGTGGACCATGGGTTTGGTCTGTGTCTCACTGCCAGGTTTTCCTGAGCAGCTGGTTTTTCCTCCCAAGCAGACATGGGAGGTCACCTTCGTATGTTTGAAAATTCACAAGAAATACTAATTGGAAATCAGATACTAAGGTATTACATGGGCACAAAGAGTTAAAAGAGAATATATTAGTGGCATAATCCGTATTCTAATGTTCCATACAAGACTTAGGTATAAATATTTCCAGTGTTAAATAAGTGCCACCTTAAACCATTCAATCACTCTGTATAGGCTGCAGCTCACTCAACAGCAAAGCTTAGGCCTGTTGCCAACCTCTCCTCAGCAGACAACACAGGATTGCTCCATCATATTCGTTCTTTTCTCTCATGCTGCTATTTTCCACCCTTCTTGGCCAGGCCCTTTTTCCCCAGCAGAGCAACTAGTAAGCAACCAGTACCTCACTTCGTTTATTTGACTCAATTCATTGCCTATAATCAGGTACAAATCTAACCATTAGTAGAGCTTCAAGAACTTTTCTGTATGGGTGGCATACCTAGCTCTGTCATGGATAATTGAGGCCAGGCTCTCATGGACATCTTGTCTGGTTCTGTCAGCAGAGCTACACCAGGGAAAGGTTTGGATTGTGCTATAAAAACTAAATGTTGACCCAGCCATAAGAGAGGCGGCTGTTTGAAATGCCTGGTGATGAAGTCAAATGAAGCCATTTCAATATTGACTGATATACTTAATTTTATCTGCACTGACTACTATGAACATATTTTCCTTTCCAGAGAGATTACCCAGGTCAGAGATCCCAACCAAAAAATCCCGTCCTCAGCTGCCCTTTGAGGAAAGGGCTGAGAGACAGGACAATCCTTCACATAGGCCACCATCACTATGGCCTTACACATTTGCCCTTGAACACAGTGGGGAAAATGAACCAGATGCAATTGGCTGGTGATTTGGTTTTCAACCCAGAGGAAGTTGAACTCTCCATTGCCAGAAGCCAGTTAGCTGCCAGCAAAGTATTTGTGTGAAGACTTGCCTAACATCTTCTGGCTGACAAACTGCATTATATGTCTGTCCCTGTGCCCAGGAGTAAGCATCCCAGTTTTTTACCTCAATACACTACGTTATATATAGCCAAAATTGTAAACTTCTTGTGGTGGTGGTGATGTTCTCCAAGCTAGGTCCAAGACAGACCCAATGTCAGGGACCTGCCTTGAGAAGAAGGGGAAGCAGCTCTGTCTCAACTACTGCTGCTTGGGCAACTTGCTGACACCAGAGTCCCAAAAAAATTAGCTTAGCAGCAGGCAATATCTGAGCCAAGAAAAGGCAGATCAGCAGCTGCTGGAAGCAGAAACTCCTTCGCAAGTTCTGGTCCTCTCTGTTATCACCCAAGCTGCTTTCCTGACTTTTAGCAACAGCTTTTTGTTAATTAGGTCATGCGTGGCCATTGTATGTGAAGTGCTACACGATCCAGTAGGAACAGTGTTTTGTGCCGGAGTCTTTTCACTTCTGAAGTCTCACATTTTCTTTGCTCTTCAGGTTATGCTGAGACAGAAGGAGGGACTTGGAGAGGGAAGATTAACCTTTCGCTGGCCACAATTCGTTCCCTCTTATCACGGAGGATTCGGCAACCCTCCCCCCTCCCATCCAGCCTATCTGTCTGAATTGCTGAAAGCATAATGCTCCCATATGAGAGATAAGTAAGTGAGCTCTCTTTCTTTTCCATAGGGATGAACTATAGTGTATGCAGATTATTAGGAGAAGAAAATAATATCAGAGAAAGGTGGCTTTCTTAAAAGGCATCGGTAGCATTAGTGTCATGTGTGAAACACCCATTTGTGACAACTGTACAGACCTTTCAATGGAAAATTGTGCTGTGCTACCTTTTAAAGTATGAAATGCTAATTTTGGATTTACAGTTTTTGAACTGGAGGGCTGCATTTTGCATGGAATTTTGTTTAATTTCCCAGTGAAAAAAGGCATTTGAAACACAACTGCCTACAGCCAACTGTCAACAAAAATCAACTGTAATAATACGCAGCCTGTCACTGATTTATGTGGTGATGTGGTAATCTTCTCAATTTAGCTGGATATTTCTTCTTCATACCAAATAGCTGAAAGTCTTGCTAGACATTTATGAATATCGGGAGGTACTATTAGGATGATAATGGGGCAAGATTAAAGAGGTGTTTGCTAGTTCAAAGTGCCAGTTAAAGAGACAGGGAATCGAGAGGTGTGGATATATATGGCCCATTGGTATAAGTGAACTTTATATTTTCAGAGTTGCTTAAGATTTGGGAGACGGCATATTGAGATCCATCTGCCATGAGAGCATCTTTCTAAAGGGAGACTGGGGGGAGCAGATATACACATTCCCCCCCTAAAAAATCTGCTTTTGTTTAGCAGGGGGTGGGTTGAAAACCTCAAAGATGAAGCAGATGAGTATGGGTGATGTTAGGGCAAACAGGGTGCTGGGACTCCTCACCCTTTTCTCTGAAGGTCTGAGCTTTAGACATGGTCAATTTGCACCAGGCTGTGTCTCAGCAAGGACTGGCAAGTAAGATATCACACACTGCATATTACAGCTAAGAAAAGTAATTGGCCTCTCATAAAGAGCTAGAACTAATGCAGACAAAACGATGCTGCAAGACTTGAGCTGCAAATAAAGAGACAAGTTTGTGTTTTACAAAAATGTATAATTTACCAGGCATTTCATTATGCTGCATAAAAAGGCAAAAATGATAATTGAAAATAAATGTGGCTGCCTAGCTACAGTATATGCTGCCAGCGTTACTGTAAATAGAAGCGCTTTCTTGCTGAAGATAGTTGAAATTTTGATACAACTTCTGTCTGCAGATTTGTGTAATGTATCTTGTTAAATTTGTTTCAGTTTGGGTATTTGTTGCAGAGAAGCAGGCAAAATGTGAGGCTCTGTCTGTGTATTTCTATATTGAGGGGTTTATACGACTACATTCATTATTAACACCATGCTCTGCAGATGTGTGCATCTGCAGAGTCTGAGCAAGGATACTCGCTCGTGAGTTTATTTCAGGGTAGGTAAAGTACACCAGATACCTTCAATGTTGCCAAAGATATTCCATGGCAAACTCCGGTCTTCCAGGGCGCATCGTTACAAATATACATATACCAAAGTAATGTTGTAGGGTTATTTTCCCCTGAAGCAAAGGGAGCTCTGAATTGCCATTTTTCTTTGGCAGCATACAAAGATGGGGCTACTTGGAGATGCTGAGAATTATAAAGAAGGAGAAAAGAGGTCCATGAATTGTCATTGCTTCTGCTCTGAAAGCTTCCTTCTGCCCCCCCCATCCTCCAGCAAGAACGTGTTGCCACAGACACGTTGTCCATTTGTGTTCTAATGTCTGCCTGGTGCTCTCTACATCCAAAATAGGAAATCTTTCCTGAGGGAGGTTTT
Source organism: Strigops habroptila (assembly GCF_004027225.2). Taxonomy (NCBI): domain Eukaryota; kingdom Metazoa; phylum Chordata; class Aves; order Psittaciformes; family Psittacidae; genus Strigops; species Strigops habroptila. The sequence continues at coordinate 72,724,838 of NC_044282.2, forward strand.
TTGGGGAAAAAAACCCTCTCCCGGATTGAGATATTTTCCTCTGAGACTTTTAATTTCTCAGCAGAGAGAACTACAAATGGCTCTAGGCTCTCTTCATGGTGTCTGCTCATGCCCCGGAGCAGCAAAAGGCTGTGCAGGTTACCCAAGTTATGAGTGAAGCTACTGATTTTCCATTAGCTGTGGAATTAAGCTAAAAAACCAAAGGTAAGAGGCCTTCCCTTGACAGAAAGAGGTTTGACACCACCAAGCTGGCTTTAGAGGCCACAAAGGTAGGGTCAGAGAAACAGCAAACGAAACGAGTTGCTTGTTGGGACTCCCCTATCGCAGATCCCCCAACAAGATGGATGCAATGGGAACACCATAGACCAACCACTGGGAAATAAACCAATCAGAAAGAGAATTATTCTTACATGTGTGTGTTTAGATTCACTATTTAAAATGATCTTTTTTTAAGTTTTAGTTTCCATTTGGCCTTTTTTTTATCTATAGACTCAGCTGGGCTGCATTGTTCAGACAGTCATGGTTGTGTTTGGGTGGGTCAGGCCCTATGAATTCACTTGGCCTTGAAGCAAAAAACTCATCATGAATAATGAAAGAAAAGGAAAATAATGCCTGAGACAGAATGACTTTAAAAATGATTAATATCTATTCTTTCCCTCATAATTTGCCTCCAGACTTTTCCCTTTTGAAAATAGCTTGCCATTAGCAGTTGAACTTTCAATAGTCAGTACTTTGATGGAACTGGTGCTCTGAAGCCAAAGGGAACATTATTATTATTATTATTATTATTTTATGAAATCAAGGTTCATTTTGATAAGTTCAAAGCCTCAGATGAATATAGAAAGGGCCAAGTTCTGCCCTCAACCACATCTAGTTTGCTCAAATTGGCCACTTGAAACACAGCTATGTTTGCCAGAGACATACTGAAATTCTTGAGACTGCGGAGGTGTAAACGCCACCTTCAGGTTCCCATCCAATAGCTGCTTATAGAAAGCAAGTCTTCTGCAGAGCATCACAGAGGGGATTTGTGATGATGAAGGAACAGGATATATCAGGGATGCAACTGTCTGCCACTGAGTAGCTCAGCGGCTCTTAGGGGCCTCCACTCAGGTTCCCAATGCTTTGTTTCAGGCAGGCGATTTCCTTTCTTCAAAGGCTGTTATTAAAAGCAAGTTCAGGTAAATGCTGACTATAAGCAAGCAAACCTGTCGAGCCCCGAGTCCACAACTTGCCAAGCAAGAGGATGCTGTGACATTTAAAAGAGCTAGCAGCTGAAGAAAATATTGCATGTTTTACCCTTTCTACTTAAAATAACAAAAAGTGCTGCTCTTGCAATCGCATTTAGGTTCATTTCCAGCAGACTGTCCCTACCTCCCATCCCCAGGGTATAAAGGCTCCCAGTTACCTCCCATTAAAGGAAACCCTTTCCTATAGTGCCCTGGCCAGTCCTCACTCCAGGTCCCTGGCCGTGACTTTGAAATAACCCAAAGTAGCTTCATCTACCCCAGAAGCAGCTCCACTATGTAGCGTATGCTGATTCAGGGCTGGGATGGATGTAGAGCAATTGCAACCAGTGAGCTGAAGGAAGTTAATTAGTGTATTCCAAACACCTGTGGAACTCTTCCCACCACAGTTTGAGCTGCTGTTTGCTCCTCCAGGACACAGCTCTACTGCATGCTGCTTCACCTTCCCTCCAGACTTCTCTATTCAGGCACACGGGCATCCTTGTCTTGGGCTACCCTGAATTTCAGGTAAGTCTTTCTGTTATTCCTGAAGTCTTAAAGTTTTGTAGCATGACAGCGCTTTAAGTTTTGTTGAGATGATGAGCAGAGAAAGTTTGATGGTTGTAGGATCTGAAGTTGCTCTTTTTCATGGCAGTTGCAAGGTGGAGTAGTTGCTTGATGTGAAAGATGATGATTTTGTCTTTGTGTGGCAAGAACCTAGTAATTGTTTTACTTTTTAATCCTTTTATCCACATATATGTTTACCCCCCACTGCATGATTCTGCTTTGTTGGCACATTTATCCTTTAGACACCTGTATGCATGTATTGCCTTTCTCATAACCCTTAGCTGATCATCTGTGGATAGCAGCAAGATTTTATGGGAACTGGTACTTCTTAAGAAAGTCAGACTTCTTTGATTTCCTGTCAAAATAGTGGATGATGATTTTGTCTGGAATGGTCAGATGCGCCAGTTCTGGGAGCATGATGGTCTGTGTGGTACATGATGTCAAAACTGTTATGGTCTTCAGTCAGGTAATGCTTCTATTGAGTACATGGGGTTTACCCCTGGTTAAAACAGGGATTGCCCCAAGTTTCTGCTTTGTCCTTTTCCTGGTGTGCCTGGTCTTGGTAAAGGGTTGGGAGAACAAAAGGTGCATCTTTTCCTCCTGCTGGGGTTTCAGCAGTATTAACACAGGCTTCAGGTGTCCCAGCTAAATTCATTTGAGAGCTGCTGGTCACAGCTGAACTTTGTTGCAACACTGAAGGGTAAAGGATGGCTGCAGAGTACTGAAGGGCTACCAGAACCTTCTGTGCCTTTCAAATCAGGTTGTGCATTAATTATCCCTGCCTGTGCTAAGGAATGGAAGGAGGCCTTTTAATGTATGCCAGGGGTTAAAGCTACTTGTGTTGCCCACTGAAAGCACGGCAACCTCAGCTTAAATGGCTGAACCTGTGTCAGGTGCCCCATTACAGGCACTTTAATGGCTCAGGGGAGGAAGGCTTATATGGCAAAACCCCCTCCCCACTGAAAATCCCTCTGATCCCAGAGGTTTCACCTGCAGCATAGAGCAGGCTGGGTTTTAAGACATAAAAATGCACTTGTATGTTATCTGCAGATAAAATTGAATGTATATTCAAATCCACAATACGTACACCTGGGCTGCCTCCCCGGCATGCATAAGTATTCCCTGCATGCGTGTGTGTGTTCCCTGTAATCTACACTACACATTAATATAACAATCCATATATTGTGTTAGGACATGCTGTACGCATATAATGCTTCAGGTACTGAATTTATATATATATATATATTTTTTTTTTTTTTGTAAACCCTGAAATATGGCTGATATGGTCCACTGCAAAATGAACCTATATTGGAAATGGCAAAATTGTAATGTAAAATATACTGAGGTCAGTGGGGTGTGATGTTTTTTGCATACATTTTTTCTCCCTTGACCCATGCCTTTCTCCCGCATATAGGGGGAAAAAAAGCTTCATCTCACACAGAAATGTGATGTCCTTTACTGCCAGAGGCTCTTGCTGTTTTAAATGAGGGAAAAGCACAATGCATGAAGAAGGAAAATTAAAGCATATTCATTTTGGAAATTAGATACGGTGTCAGGAGACTCTCTGGAAATAGCAGGGTTTGAATGGAGCACCAGACTACAAGACAGTTCACTGAACTTTTGACCACTATTTATACTATGGGAGCTTTTGAAATGGGAAGACAGCAAAGTATTTTATAGCTGTTTAATAGTGGATTGTGGTTTTTACTAGACATTTATCTTCCCTTGGAGTGTATATAAGATAAGTAAACATTATGTAGTGTAATTGCGTTGTGTTGGAAGTGCTTTAATTTAGGGTTGGTTTATTTTCCCTGTTTGTGGTACATCTCATCTCAAGCAGCAAAGTTGCCTGCCTCTGTGAGTGGGTGCACTTGTCACCCAAATGCCTGACCCATCCCAGGATCTGAAAGGGAAGTCCTGGGATCTAAGGATTGCTGGTTACGCATTGGGTAAAATATTACATCTAAAGCAGGGCTGGCTGTGGCCCTGGACCATTTGGGAAGCTCAGGTAACTTCTAACACCAGGCCTGACTTAATCTCTCTCTGCTTTCTATATAATGAAACTCAGTTTAATCTCATATAGGGCTTCAGTCCCTCTTTAGCATTCCAAGTACACTGAGCAATACACCCTTCCAGGGTTGGCAGCTATCTCATTACGATTGTAATGATGCATCACCAGGCAGACATGCATGAATGAAACGCTGTTTGCAAAACCAAAAATGTGTTTGGGGTATTTTTAGGTCCTATTAACTTGGGCTGTTGTTCATGGAAATAATGTGGAAAGATCAGAATTTTGGTGTAATCCAGAAAACATTGTCTCGGAGCAGTTTTTAGCCCTTTAGTCAAGACTCTTCTTTCCCTTCTCCTTTTTCTTTCTGTCTACATAAATTTAGCTTGAGTTGGCATAAGGAAAGTTGCGCCGTGGCACTGGATGTCAGTCTTCTGGGAGGGAAGTGCTCTGGAGAAGGAGCTGCCGCCATCAAACAAGCCGTCTCCTGCAGCTGAAGGTTCAAATGGAGTTGTGCTACACTGTGATAGCTGCACATGGTGCTATTTCCATTTTATTTCTACCTTTTTTTTTCTCCTGGAGATGATTATAAAACGGATCTGTTAGTGCTTAAAACTGTGGAACATTACAATAAAGCCTTTTTCTTTTTCTATTTTTTTTTTTATGTGATATTTGGAAAGGTTTAAGCTGATGGACATCCATTGCGTAGTCCCTTTGTCTTCTGTTAGTTGGCCTTCCATATAGTATAGCCTATGTGGGAAGGAAAAAAAAGATTCTCCTTCTGCCATGGAAGATGCTTTTCTTCCTTGGACTAGAAGCTCCTCTCCTATCACTAGCCAGTAACAACCCTTCTGTTCATCCTTATGTCAAAGCCACACTACTGAGCTAATAGAGATCGCTGACAATTAGAGATGAGCTGAAATGATTTGGCAAACTCTGGGTGCTTGTGAACCTGAGGGTGTTCTCAAATCCCTACAAGCCTGTCGGGTGTATTGCCAGCCGTGTGCTTCCCACGTCCCCCGTCCTAATGGGGAGAGCAGTTGGGACGTTAAGGCCAGCTGGGCCTGGAGGTTGGAGAAGAATGAGAGGGGGAGTCTATCAAGATGCAGCTCTTCCCTACTCTTCCCTGCTTCCCTTCCTGGCTGCTCTTTGTTGCTTCTTCTTGCCAAGACGTCCCAGGCACTGTCAGGTTTCTTCTCCCTGTGTGAGATGGATGTGACAAGATCCCAGGGTGGCTCTCTGTCTTTTGCTTGTGAGTAACTAGATGGGCCATATCTGGAGATGTCACTTGAACAGACGAGACAGACAATGCATAAGATAATGTTTTAAAAGGAACACAAATTCCCTCTTGGCAAATACCTCGTCAGGTTTTCCATTTAGTTTGTTTCCTTGTTTTTGCAATGGCTTTTCTTTGTATTTTTTTTTTCCCTCTGGTCTTATGAAGCATTTCTATCTTGTGCTCCCCAGTTGTCCAAGACAACATCATGAAACACCTGGAGATCCTATTTATGCCCAGAACCTTATAGGGCAAGTGGCAATTTTGGATGGTTTCCTTACTGCTTATTCAGGTTGAGACTGTTTGAAGGTAACAGCTTGAAACAATATCCCAAGTAAGCCTTGTTGAAAAGCAACTGATATTAGGATAACCCAAACAAATGTCTCCAAATTAAGAGTATGTAGTGGGATGGTCTATTGCTAGAAAAGGTGGTTGGCTGATGGCTAAGCTATGGCCAGCAGCTTGTCATCAGGAACATGATTTCCACCTTGAAAGACTGAATTTACTTTTCATGCTCGTCACAGACCTGCACCAGCCAAGTAAGCTTTTGCTCAGCCCGAACTAGCTATTTGTGATAGTATGGAGAGAAGCTGGTTCCCCAGCCTCATTAGGGAGCCGTGCTGCAGTAAAAGTGCTTAGGGAATTGTTGTAAATCATTTGAATCCCGTGAAACTGAAATAAAGAGGTGTATTTTCATTATTTTATTTTTTAAGGCTCCAGGGTCTCTTTCTTTTTCATCATGGTATGGAAACCTGTACTTCAGCCTTTCCATCTGCCAGTGTGTCTATTGTAGAGGACTTTGGAAATGTCTTCTCCTTAAGTCCAGTAAAGCTTTTAGCCTGCACCATGTGCAAACTCATGTCTATTAAATAGTAGTGGTGAAGAGCAATAGGCGGCTAAACCCTAGAAACCAGCAAATTTTGATATGTGGACATATGAAATATATCTGTCTAGCCTCTAGAAACACAGAGAAGGACCATGCTGACACTTAGATCTTTATCCTACGTGACTGCACATGTTTTGCTGTAGAAAAACATAGAAAAACAGACCAGAGCAAAGGCACGAGGTAATCAAACAGAAAAACAAATGACTTGGCCCTATCGTTTGCATCGTAGACCATGTGAACACTTTAAACCCAAGTTCTTTGTGTGCATGAAGAGGTAACAGATCCACATTAATTTTAGAGCTGATTGCCATTCTTTATTAATAGAAATCTAATGTAGTGCCAATGCCAAGTCCTGCCAGCCTTTCCTTTTTATCTTCTCTTTCAAACATAGACAGCATCGAAGGTCTGATTGTTGTATCCCCTATTTATTTAGGAACTGGTTGTTAAGCCAGGGGACAGCAATGGCACCTTGTCATGGCTGAGGTGATGATATCTTGTCAGCAAACACTGTAAATAGCACTTGGAGATTTTTCTGAGGCTGAAAATAGTTTCTGTAGAATAATGCTAATTTAATATAGTTTCATAAATTGAAAAGAATTGAATGAATGACAGTAGATTTGTGAATAATTTGCAAATTGAAGCAGTGATAGAATTTGTCAATGTGTTCTCTATTAATAGTTTGCTCTGCTTTACATAGCTGCTGAGCAGTCTTGGTTCTGGGTTTTTTGAGGAAAAACTGGATGCTTGTGATTATTTTTGTTATTTTAGTGCTCTCTTTTTTTCCTATTCCAAAGGCCATTGTTTACTTTTGAAGTGGATGAAAGATGAATCCAGGTGGCGTTCTGACACAACAATGAAATTGTCAATAGAAATCAATGACTTGTCACATGATGAGTTAGGGTCTATAAGGCAGCCTAACAGTGTCCTTATATCTTCAGCCTTCAACATTGTGCTTCCCTCCTTGGGATCCAAGCAACTGTACTGTTATAGAAAGGTGGTGTCATCGCTAAGGGGATTTTAATGGAGTTTAATAAACCTGGAAGCTGAGGTATGGAACCCTAATACGGCATCAACGTTATAAAGCAGCATATTGTCTATAGAACCTGGTGTTTGTATCTGCATTTATTGACCCTAGAGAGGTAATATAAGCAGAAGAGAGAGAGGTCAAAGAGCTCACCTTCAGCAGCTACGAATGGCCATCGAGCAGAGCAGGTTTGCACACTGCATTGAAACAGCACCATGTCAACTCTGTTCTCCCAAGGACTTCAGCTTACTTGGCCACAGTTGCTTTTTGATGTTTGCATGGGATTGGCGACAGGATTATTCAGCCTTGGGGAATGTCAATGTTAGAAACGTGGTGTCACCACCCATGAACACATTGGTGCTGTCGTTTGTGTTGGGCACTTGCCATATAAACTGGGTGCTGATGGGGTGCTGATGGGCTGCTGAGTGCTTCCAGAACACTCCTTCCTGATAAAGCAAGGCTGTAGCCAATGCTTTTGCCTCTTTAGACCACTCTTGCCGTTTGCAGCCTGTTCACTTAGGGCAGGTTGGTGCTGGTTGTCCTTTCTGGCTGCCTGTGGTCCAGCCATGCTGCTGCAACTGGAAGGATGGGGATGCTCAGCCTGGCCTGACCAGAAGAGCAGTTTCCCTCACCCAGAGGGATGGTGCATCTCTCTCACTCCCCCATGCTGCCCTCAAATTCAGCCAGATTGTAAATTATACAGTCTGGCTTCAGACCCTTTCCAGAACAGAAGTGCCTTCAGTTTAAACTAGTTCAGCCCTGGAAAGTGATAGCCCTAAACAGGAATCATAATTATTATTATTTTTTATAATTAAAAAAAAAGAGAAAACCCCAAAGAACATGATTTATAACAAGATACAGGAACAATTTATTCTCTCTCTCCATGGATTAGAGGGGTGGTACTTGGAGCAGCTTGTTAAACAGAAGTGCTTGGCCCCTGGCCTTGCACTGCTGTTTAATGATCCACTCTTCATGTGCCACCTCTCTAATCCATGGAGAGATAGGTACAAATTGTATCTATAATGTTATATTACTTAACAGTATAATGTATTATAAATCATAGAATTGCATCCCTGCCTTGTAATTGGTGAGATGTGTTGCATGAGAAATCCCCTAATTCAATATAAAGTGGTTGCTCTTATGCATAACTACCTTTCTGGATCAAGCCAATTCAGTCCAGAAGTGGTGAAGGGAAAGTTAAAGCTTTTTTAATTAAAAAAAAGGCAAAAATATGACTTTAGCATGGCTTTATGGGCCTCTCATTGGCTTTATAGGCTCCTGCCCTCCAACGGCTGTTTAATAGCCCCCTGCTCACAGGGAGCTTTGCTCTGCAGCAGGAGTTGGTCTACAGCATGTCCTCCCTCTTCCCAGAGGATGCTTCCCTGCTCGCCAGTGTGTTTGCACCAGGATTTATCTTCACATGTGGTTGTGGATCTTCCCCTGTGCACCATTTACAGTGCCTGCCATGGCGAAGACATTGGAACACTCTTGCATGTAAGGTCCGAAGTAAGCCCATGTTTTATTCCCCACCATCAAACAAAGCCAGGTCCTTGTCCTTGACTAGTGCCCAGCAACAACCACAGATTTAAGGGAGACTTGAAACTACCCAAAATATCCTTATTATTTATCACTTTATCAGTAAAAGAAATATTTTTCCTGACCCCAATAGTAATCCACTAATGTCCTAAAGCAGGGTGAGTGATGGACTGGTGATTTATTCCATGGAGTTGCAACTCCAGATGTGTTTCCCCCCAGTAAATAACTAACCTTTCTTTAATAAATAATAAATAAACCCTGAAGCTATTCTAGACAAACTATGCTTAATTAAAGCCTCTGACACTAAAATAAGTTACCTCTCTTTTCAATTAGAAAATGCACTTGTGGCAGAAAAATGAAAATTTAGGATTAAGAGTGCCTAAATGTGGGATGGGAATGGACCTCAATGAAAGTAAATAAAGTAGCCTTAGTTTGGTTTTATCAAAGCTTGGCTCTGGGATCAAGGGCTCTGTGCAGGGATGGCAGAGCGAAAGGTCCCTAAACCACATCCATGGCCGCTAATAGGGCTGCTGATGTTAAACTTGCTGGACAAGATCCTGTTGATCTCATATGGTTTCCAAAAGTGCTAGAGATCAGCAGTCAGACAGGTACGCAAACCCTTCAAGCCTCTTGGAGGCAAGAAGTCTGGAAATCTCATACAATTAGTAACTTTTATCATTATTTGTTTCTCTCTGCTTAGTTTGGGCCAATCCATAAATATTTAGGAACCTCTCATTACACTCCTCCTGCAGTATTTCACCCGCAAGAAGAAATTTGCTAGGCTTGAAATGAAGAAGAAAAGGAAATAAACTCTTTGGCCCTCTGAATGACTTCAGCTAGGACAAATTTGCATTGAGGCTAGAGGGAGCTTCCATTTGGCCATCCCCATCTCCTCCTCCAGCCACGGGGCAGCTGGAAATAATGATTCAGACAAGTTACTTGATGTCTTGTGCTGCCTTATGTAAAATGGGAAGGCAAAAAATTTCCTTTGGGAAGTGAAGGTAGGGAGGTGGAAGGTTGTTTCTCCCTGGTTTTACATACAGCATCAACACTGCAAGGTGATACCCTTTACTAGGTGTTGTGGAGATGGGAAAGAGCTGAACTGTTTGTGTTCAAAGTTTGTTTTGCTTAGTAAATACTAAGTAGCAAGAACCTGAGATAATACCTTTATTTGCAAACAAGACATTTAATTTGAAACTCCTGTAGTTGTGGGGGATGTACAGAATTGATGCTTGTTCTTGCAAGAGGCCTAAAACCTTGATGCGCTGATTCCTTGAGCTTATTACTTTTGAATTTATTTCTCTGAGGTGAAAAGATGCCACCAAAACTCACAATGAATTTTTTAAACACTTTTATTAAATAAAGCCATCAGAACAATGTCAATACTTTCCAGGGCAAGTAGATGAGACTGTTTTTCAACTAGTTTTGTTGTTATATTTAGGTCTGTGGTACCCAGGTTTCCTTCCTGCTCAAGTTGTTTTGCTTTCACCGAGTGTGAATCATTTACTATACGAATGTGGTGCTATACATTTCCTTCTCATCCCCTCTTTCTAGTTAGTCCTACCTGCCCTTACAAGTGAAAGCCTGGGGTGGGGGAACAAGAAAAAGAAATAATTCATTATTGGTTTCTCTCAGAAAGCCCCAAATAATTATGTTAAGGAAAGTAAAGTATTTATCTCTCCCGTGACCAGCTTCAGTCCCCCCTGTCCCCTCCCAAACCCCCACGAGCCTCAGGGCACTGGATTTTCCTTCTTATTTTGGGCAGGGGCTGGGGTTCAATGTTATCTCTGTCAGTGACCCAAGCAGATGGGGGGCTGCCTGGCAGTGTGGGGCTGTGCCATGGGGAGTGAAGAGCAGGATGAACCAAAAATAAAGAGGAAAAATATAACGCTCTTTTCTCTGCAAGCTTTAATCAGTACTCACATCCTACATTTGTAAAATGACTGCCTAACGGGTGAAAAAAATCCATTTCTCTGGCAGCAGGCACTTACTCTTAAATCAATCCAACGCAGTAGGGCTTGCTTTTCTTCTCCCTTTCTGACTTTTCTATTTATTTACTTTATATGACAACAAACTTGCCTCTTCCTGGACCGAAACGAGCCACAGAGTGCTCTGCTTCCCTTCTTTCCCCACCCTATGGGATTATTGTGAGTAGGGTGTAAACACAGGTTTGTTATGTGGAGTGTTTTTATATGCACGTCTGCATAAAAATGGGATGTAATGATTTTGAGGATTAAAGGTATGGTCAGAAACTTTTTAATATGGTATGAAATACTTGCACTGAATGTAGCCCTCTCTGACCCTCCATGACCTCCATCCTGAACGTACAATAGCAATAAATCCTGGAGCAGATTAAGCAATTTCCCCATAGTAACGTGTCTATTGGAGTTTCAAATAACCCAGAGTAGCTTGAAACATTTGGATATTCCAGTCTGTATCCCTTCTGTATGTAGAAAGTTGATGGCAGGGCAGCATCCTGAACTTTGACTCCTTGTAAAAGTTTAAATTGCTGCCCTGCTGGGCTGAGGGAATGCTAATTACTTTGTCTCATACAATACGTCCAGACTACTTATTTAAAACAAAGTAAAATCCCTGAAGACACAGCTTTTGCATGCCAAATGTATTGCACTCCCCCCAAACCACACCAAATAGCAAGGCCTGTTTGCATACAGCAAATTTGCTGTTTAACAACCTGTAAGAATAACTTAGATCTTGCACTGCTCGTGTGAAAACTCACTGCAGCCCTTGCCTGGGTATTGCACATAGCAGCAGCTGCAGCACACAAAAGCTGTGCATGTTTCTTCTTGGGACCGCAGAGCGTGTCCCCAAACAAAGATTGTCCCAAGACTGAAGCTATGTCTGCAATGAGCAGAGTTTCTTGCAAGCAATTAAGAGGCTTTTCTGGGCTTATACCAGGATGGGCATCAGAAGTATGTTCAAAATAAGGACAAAGATATGAAACAGGAGTGAGGCAGGCTGTGTCTTCCTGGAGATGCTCAAAATCTTCACTGCTTCCTACATTGCTGGAGTCTAATAATTATTAACATTTCTGTAATAACAATATTAATTACCAGGGAAGCTGAAGTTCACTCATGATTGTTTGGTTCCTTTCAGCAATCATTAAGCACAATTAGAAGATCAGAACTGATGAGCTCCTGGCAGTGATGTTCTATATAAGGGCCACTGCTGCAGAATAAGGAGCTGTGGGCAAGAGTGGCTTTTTGTGGAGTTCATGCTGCAAATGTGACATCGGTGTATCCTGAAGGAAAAGAAAAAAGGACAAAAAGGAAAGAAATCCCCAAAGATCACAAAGCTTATAAGCAGGGATGGACAAATCACTCCGGGAAAGAAGAATCTGAACAAAAGTTAGCACCCAGCTCTGCCCAGTTCTGAGTCATTAGCATGCAAGCTTACTTGAGCACAGGCCTGAGAGCAAACCCAAAAGATTGTTGGCTACTTGGACTTTGCACTAGACCATAAAACTACAACCTAAAGTTTTCCTGAGCTTTGGTGGAGATCACAGGGGTTGTGGTCCCATTTATTTTCTCATGGACCTTGAATCAACTGGAAAGTGGTTTTATGTTGTTTTTTTTCTCCATATTCAAAGAGCAAACTTGTTTATTTTCAGCCAGAATAAGCTTGTCCTGCACAGTGATGACAACTGCGATTTAGTTCTCATGTTGCTAAGCTTTGGGGAGGAGCTGTGGGTTTCAGTCCCTGTTAAATGCTTTTGGTAGAAGATCTTCCAGCCCAGTGTCTGGGGGAGCTGCATGGTTCAGACTAATCTTATTTCCTTGTGAAGACAGCCTTGGAAATACTCCCTCCAGTTGGGTACATGTTAGCATGTTAAGACAATAGTTGGGATGTCCCAAGCTGGACCCTGTTGGTACTCTGGGGTGATGCTGTGGTCCCCTCAAAGAGCCTTGCAAACCCTCTTCCCCTGGTTCTGGAGCAGTTGAGGCTTTATGGTGCCTCGTGGCTCTCCCAGGACCATGTGAAGGGATGAGCAAGTGCACTGCTGGCACTGGGAATATGTTGGAAATAGGTTAAATGAAAGACATTACTAACATGCTATCTACCAACTCTTTTTATGAATGTCTTTTATGGAGGGAAACAGCCCACAAATAATTAATTGGGGAAAGCAGACGGGTGTGGGGGGAGAATTAAAGAATTTCATAATATTTCAGACTGGGAAAAAGTGTCACCAAATCAACAAACAGAGTTTTCATTAGGAAAAATGTGCTTAATTTCAGACCAGGGATGTGGAAGTGCCCTGAGAGTTGTTCTCAGGGAATTTTTAGCCCAATCAGAAATGAGAGAAGACCACAATTATTATGGGAGTCTGTTCTTCTGAGAACGCCAACCCAGTTTTGCAGACCCCAGAGGTCTGAACAATCTCAAATCAGGTCTGGCTGAACAACTATTCCTCTCTCTGCTGTCTATGCCAAGTGAGATGTGAGGTTTCTCATTCCTGTTTTCAAAATCAGTGTAATGTTTAACCTTTGACACTCTCCTGAAGAGAAAGACAGGGGAGAAGCACATCTATTAGGGCTATCTGCATTGATGAAAGGCTTTAAAATCTCACCTGCAAGTAAAGCTTGACTCCAGAAAACTGGCTGAATTTGCTGAGCTAGTTTTCACACAGGGCAGGGCTGTGGGATTTGGGAGTGTGATGTACTGAGAGGACTTGGTGATGCTTGAGCTGCAATTTAGCTGATTACAGATGTGCAAAGCGCACATCTGGGCATGATGTTAAGAGTCGCAATGAAAACCATCAGAGCACAGGCCCCAGCTCCTCCCTGGAGTTGCTTATGAAAGGTCACCCTGTAGCTTTTCCCTGCTCATGTGTGGTACCAAATACTGAGCTGGCAAAGTCTTTGTGGATGCCGTGTCCTCCAGAAGCAAACGCACGAGGATGCGCTCGCATCCCACTCAGCACAGATACCATGCAGGTACTGATTGTTTGTCAACCAGGGCTGATTCAGTAACGTACCCATATCACAGGCAATGGAGTGGTAGTACTGGAATTAACAACTCGGTGTTTTAGATTACTCCCTGGATTTATTACCCTCTGGGAAAAGAAGTTATTTCTAGACCCTCTGCCAACCCTCAACTTCTAGTAAATGAGAATATACTAGTTCTGGGACTTAGGATGCTTTATGAAAGGAAGGGGGAAAAAAAAAAGATGAAGGGAAAATGATTTTGATCTGAGACAGAAATTCAGACAAAAGATTACCCATGTTGTTTGAACAGACAGTGCATAAACATTACCTTCTATTAGAAGGAACAGAGACTTGCAACATCCAGGAAACTACTTTATTCACAAAATAAAACTAGGCCCATTTCTGCTTATTCAAATACCACCCACAACTTTCTGGGGAAAGATCATATGCAGAGCATATTTGGAAACATTATTAGGAATGCATAAAGTACAGTATTAGTCAATTTTATATGCTCAGTTGCATGAAATCTGTGTGTTTAAAAAATACAATAATTTGCATTTCATGGCTTTTGATAACCTCAGGAGTGCACTTGAAATTCAGCACATGCCCACAGCACCTCCCAGCTCACCCCATTTTTAACTGAAGACCAATGGTTTCTATTAAGGGATCAGGCAGGGACTCTGACAAGCCAGTCAATAACTATGTGAGGTTACTTCATTAATGCTGTAATGGCTGATAGAGTGAGAGGCAAAAAACAGGTTCCTGACAGCAGCAAATGAAAATGATAGAGATTCCTGAAGCAACGCGCCTTTCCTTTGTCATTGTCTTTTGCTTGGCTTATTCAAAATGTGGCATTTATGTATTCAGCCTTGATGAATGTTGCAGGCTTTAAGTACTTTTTCCATCTCTAATGCAGTGCCGATTGCACATTGTTCTTTCTTTCTCTCCCTCTTTTTTTTCTCCCCTTTTTTCCCTCCTATAACCTCTGCTGTCAAGGCGTTGCGGGCTGAAGGGTTGCAGGCACTGGCTAAATAGCTTTTTTGCTGTAAACGGTGAGGGTGACGGGACGATGTATCATGAGCGCTGGCGGGGTCATGCAGCGACTGGGTGGCGGAGGCTGGAGCTGCAGCGAGGTGGTGCAGGAGGCTCCAGGCCTTTGGGCAGGAAAAGGCAGCAATCCACAGCCTCATGTGTTACTGGGGTAGTTTATGGGACCCCGCTGGTGCTTTAGGAAATTGTCCTGGGTTCAGGACTTAAACTGTTGTGGGCTTAAACCATTACAGAAATGCATTGTGGAAGTGATAGGACAAGGGGGAATGGGTTTAAACTGAAAGAGGGGAGATTTAGATTAGACATCAGGAAGAAATTCTTTATGATGAGAGTGGTGAGACACTGGAACAGGTTGCCCCAAGAACTTGTGGCTGCTCCATCCCTGGCACTGTTCGAGGCCAGGTTGGACAGGGCTTGGAGCAACCTGCTCTAGTGGAAGGTGTCCCTGACCGTGGCAGGGGGTTGGAACTGGAAGAGCTTTAAGGTCCCTTCCAACCCAAACCATTCTCTGATTCTATGATAATTTCCTTCTTGAGCCCATCCCTCAATGTCCTGCTGGGGTGTCCCCTCCAGCGGCTGTGCCAGGGTGGTCCCCAAAGGGGCATCACATTCCTGCCATTCCCCTGGAGCGGAGTCATGTGTGGAATTTGAACATCAGGATAATGGGGCTGGATAATTTAGCTTCTTTAAACGTTTTTAAGTATTGCATATAAATGCCCACATTACAGTCAGAAACATGATATTCTTACAGTTTGCTTTCACTCTTGTTTTGTTTCATTTAACTATTTACAGTATTGCATGCGTTGTGCTATTATAGTTTTGGTCACAAGTCCTTTCTGCAAATCACTTTTCTTCAGGCCAGGCCAACTGGAGGGCCAAGATAAAGCCTAATGGTCACCCTTTGCAGAATGGGACACCTTCACCTTTGTGCTATGCAAAAAAGCTGCTGATTTATCATTGCCCAGCCTTTCCAAAGGCGATGCTATAGGTGAAATACACCTCCTCAGACTTGTCAAAGTCACCATATGATGAGTTAAAAAATATTTTGTTTTTTATTGTTCCATTCTCGTCATTATTCCAGATATCTCAGCCATATGTTGAGCAGTTTTGTTAAAAACAATCTATTCCTTTCGCAGTGTGTTTGCGACACCTGGTAAATACCTTCCCACCCTCTGGTTTTCTATTCCAAGGCAATTCTTTACTTGCCTGAAACCAGTTTGTTTAAAGCCAGCTTCTGAAGATACTGTTACTGAGGCTTAATTCAGCGCAGCGTTTAGGCATCTGCTTATCTTTAAATAGTCCCCCAGCAGTTACATTGCAGAGGCAATATTAGACACATGCCTAACTCTCTGCTGACTTGAGCCTAAATGGCCTAAATATCCAAATAATTAGATTAATTTGTGGCTTGATAGTGGAAGACTTTTGGCCTAGGAAATGAGAATGCAAAAAGTATGTAAAGCAGTTGCAGATGTTTGTTTCCCAGCTAACTTGAAAGAAACTGCAAGGCACGATGTTGATGCTGGATGTGTGAATATGTCTGAACATTAGAAGCGCTTTAAGCTCCTTTAAGAAGTAGCTTGGGTATGAACCAAAGCTTGATTTTAAATTGTTCCTGCAGCAGAAGCAGAGAGGCTCAGAGCTTCCATTATTTATGTTTTTTTGAAAGCATTGGTAACTTCAGGGATTTTCCCATGTTTATGGTTTAACAAGAGGAGAGCCAAGTATGCTGTGGTTAATGACATAAGCATTGAAAAACAGGGATATAGGAGATCTGGACTCACAAACCGCCTTTGGGATTTGGGGCAGCCAAATGACCCTCTCAGCAAAGAGGGTGGCCACTGCTTTCTGCAGCTTGTCCTCTGTACATGCTTTCCAACAAGGAGTGCTGTTCACCACGGGAAGGGGCTCCAGGAGAAGGTCCTTGGGGATTACTGCAAGCCCTGTGATAACTCAATGTTTGCCTGTCTAAGAATTGTATGTCCAAGACAGTATCCAGCCTCTTTCTATTTGGATTATATGGGGAGAGGCATCTTCGGGGAATGACTGTGCTACTGACTTAGTGTCCTGCACCGGGCATGCAATTCATGTTTTGCAGGTGCCTGTTTCTCTCTGTAAACTGGAAAGGGAAGCCTAGTTCGGAAATATAACTGGTTTTTAAGGTGTGTGGTTTAAAACGTCATGGAAACCCCTTGAGGTGGAAGAGCCTGTGTTCATCTATCTATTGCAAAATTATTTTCTATCTTAACTAGCCGTGCTCTGAGTATTTTCCACCTATTTGCTGAAACAAAGCTGTATGGAAACCACCAACCTCTTCCAAGAAGGAGGAAGTCTCACTTGGGACTGATAGTGTTACCTGCCAAATGTTTGAAGTGCCAATTTCCAGCCAAACACTCATCTGTGTGGTGTTTGCTGAATGCACTCTGTGTGTAAACTGATGTCAGTCTGTTACCTCTGTGGGATGTTAGAAGACATGGTGATCTAGCACAATGTCCATCATTTGACTTGCTTTGTGGTTGCATGTGCTGTTTTAGCATGTCCCTGTTGGCCTTTGTGCAACCTACTTCTCATGAAGCTGTCAGTCTGTGTTCAGCCCTAAATTATTCCAGCTTTTTCCAGGACTCTCTTCCCCAGCCTGCTTCCAAGATGGGAAAGGCTGTGATCCTTTCTGGTGCAGCCAGAACGGGATTAGCATGTCCCCATCACTGCAAATACTGGAGCTGTGTCATTCCCTCTGGGACCCAAGTGGCCCAGTGCAACCTGCTGTGCGGCTGGGGTTGAGGACTGTCCCTGGATGCAAGCTGCCTTTCAGTAGAGGAGCTGCTCAAAGGGTAATTGTGCAAACAATGCCTGCGCTCCATTAGGATAAACCCCCCTGGGGAGGCACTCCAGGAGGTGCAATTTGCACCTCTTTGCACAGGCAGAGGTGTGAATTGAGTGAGGAAGCTGCCACTCTGTGGTTCCTCCATTGGGAAACCACCGGGATTGTTTTCCACCAGACAATAAGGAGAAAGGGACAGTCATTTTACAGACTCCAACAATTCTCATCCTCACCCAAATTGCATTTCTGGGCCATAGCAATCTGGGAAGTGGGTTTATGGGTGATCCAGCACCTCTTGCCCTTCTCCTGTAGAACAGGACCCTACCACAGGATTGGGTGGGAGAAGCAGTGTGTGACAAAATTCACTTCTGGTGTGGCAAACCTCACTTCTCTGCCTTCACTCTTTAGAACTACTAAAAGTAATTTCTGTTGCATTTTTGGTTGGTATTTGAGTGCAAAATCATGCTATTTTGAAAGGTAGCAAAGATCTGAAACTATTAATACAGCGTGGTTCTATGTGCAGAGCTGGTTTTCCTCATTTTTTGAAGTTGCAACTTCAGGAACAACTGGAAAATGCTTTTCTGCAAATTTCACTGGAAACATTGCACCTATTTTACCTGTTCATATCCATTGAATACTCCCAGCACAAAGGGAGGCATTTAATAAACTTGATGAATTCATCAATTAAAGAAAATTTCATATGCTTTCCATGATCTGCTTATTATTTCAAGGCTAAATTCTATTCAACCCAGCCCAGTAGCCCCTAGCAGATCTAATATTGAAATAGATTAATTGTTATGGGATATATTTTAAAAAGAGATATTAAGTATATGTATTGCAGAAAGATAGATGCATGTTAAAGGCCTTCACAGAAATGATACAATCCAAGCGTTTTAAGAATCTTCTGCAAATGAGGCTGCCTTTAGTCATTTTCTCTATTAAACAAAAGTTAGAGAAATTATTGGTAGCAAACAAAAATCTATTTTAGACCAACACAATAAGTCCTGAAAGATCCAGTTTGCCATGCCAGTAGTCTCATTGGCTGTGATTTGTATATTAAAAAGACTTTAATTGCCCAGGTAAGTGCCTGCACCTGCTAAGACATTGAATATTAGAGCACTTTATTCTAATCTCTTACAATATAGGGCACACTTCACCCATAAAATTATTCTCTACACAATTATAGCACCGTTTTGCTGAGGTAGAAAGTGCAACTTAACTGTTTGGTTTTGTTCATTATTATTAAAATCATGCAAATTAGGATCATTAGGTAACAGTTGTGTGGTTAACTACTCAATAGCCTGGTCACTGCTTTTCCTTTCCACTGCAAATCATACAGGGACGGAGGCGTGTTACCTTGCAGCTCGGGCTGTGCTGGGTGAGAAGCGGGGTCTGGAACTGAAAGAGCAGCCTGGAGACCCCTGGTATAACTTCTCCACACTGGAGTTGCCATTTGTTTGAAGGCCGTTTGTTTTGACCACTGAATTATGAGCTTTGAGTCTCACTCAGTTTCCCTGAGTGTCAGGCATCCTTACCCACACACACCTGATAATATCTCTCTTGAAGAGAGATATTCCCTGTGTATTCCCTATGTGCCTTTTGCATCTCTTGTATCATCCTGTTTCTTCCTGTGCTGCTCAGTGCCCTGTTTTGTCTATTCAGATGTCTCTAAAGCTGCTCTAAAGTCGCTGGAAAAGGAAGTTAGGTGTAAAATTGCCATCCGCTTTGCGTAAGCTGCTTGGTTTTCTCATACATCATTTTTCCATTAAAGTGGGAAATTTGTGATTTCAAAATTTAGAGATTTGTTCTGAATTGGAACAAAAGCACAAAGTTGAAATTGCCTGTGAAAAACACATTTCTGGGACATGCTATTTTGAATTAGTCGAAATGTTCTAGTTCAATAAATCAAAAGGTTTCATTCCAATTATGTATTTCTTTTCTTTTATAATTAGGATATAACGTAAAGGACGTGTTCAGAACAACTTTTTCCTTGCAATGAATAATTGACTCACTCTGTTCCAATGAAATTTAATTTTAGAGTTTGTTCTCGCCAAAACACCGTGGTTCAATTTTGTTCTAAATGAAACTGTATCAAAAACGTGCTGGCTCCTGCACTGAGTTCCTGTCTGATAAGATAGCATTTCCTGATGGAGAGCGTTTTACCCCAGCTGCTCTGACCAGCTCTTGCCTATGTCCCCCAGTCTCTAAACAAAATAATGGTGTTCATTCCGCTCCCCATTACACCTTTATTGAAAGAATTCCACACAGCCAAAGAGGAAAAAGCAATGTTCTGGAGCCCTGGATACCTTACGTAGTTCTTAATTGCAGCTAGGAAATACAGTGCAACCAGTCTGCACTACAGATACTGATTTATATTAATCTCTGGAGTTGCTCCAATGCCTTTAGTGGAATTGCTCCAGGAATAGTTTTGACCCTCTCTTTTCATCCAGGTGGGTTTCTTTAGATATCAGAAGATAACTGTGTGGCCAAAGGATTTATCACTCTCACAGACAGACAGCTCCTGCAGACCCCGAAGCACGTTGCTGTGATTATCAGGGTGATTTGTTTCATTTTGTCATATGTGAAGGAGGAAATAGCCATTCTCTTTAGGTATGTAACCCAGAAATGTCAGTGCTGGATGCATGCATACAGGTGTTGGGGTGAGGAACCAGAACGCCTTGGGTTCAGGGCAAGTTTCCACCCAACACTGGGCTTACGCTAAGGCTCTTTGGCAATGCAAGAGGATCTTAGAGCAGCCATAAAGGACCTGAAATCAGGAGAAAATGTACCTCTTCAAACAGCTACTCACCAATGGTGAAGTCCATCCATCTGGCTTGTTGACTTCTTTAGGAGCAGAAGAATTCAAGACCTCTCTGGTGAGGAGTTTGGATAGACAAGAAAGCTACTAGTGTATGCATAAGAGAAATTATTTGGGATATTTTAAAGAGTAATGGGGTGAAACTGAGCTAAGGAAAACTTAGTGGTGCTGTGGAAGAGAAAATACCATCTAGCGATGCATGGACTGGTCTCCCAAGAGATCTAGGAAAGCCATGCCACGCTGGCCAGTGAAAACCATGCTGGGAATAGGCTGAAAAGAAAATATTTTAGTTGTCAGCAGGATGGACAAGATGCCCTATGGGATTTTTAGAGCGATTCAAGGAGTGTTTGTTTTCATGTTTTGTTTTCTAATTGACCAAAACATATACAGCAGAGTCTCACAGGACCGTGCTGAGCCAAAACTCTTGCTGAAGTCAGATGAAGAAATGTTGAGCCTGGCCTGTTAGAAAAATATCCGTGGGTGAAATTGTAGGAGATACAAAATGCAAGAAATCCCCTCCAAAATGTTCATTTTGCTGTACATCCTCCCTACAGGGGACATGTGTGTAATTAGCAACTGCTTCCAGTAAATGGCTCTCTGATCATGACAACAATCCAATTTGAAGGGAATTATTGTAAAAACACAATTTATGGATGGGCCCTTGCACTAACAAGTGCCTCGCTGGTGGAACGCCTCCATTTGCAACCAAGCATTTGCCAGCCATCATATAAAGTGTTGGCTTTATGGCTCATCTGCCACAGGCATCCTATAGTGTCGTGGGGAAAGAAGTGCCCTCTTGAACATGCTGACCTTCCACACCATGATCTTCCACACCATGGCATTTCATGATTAACATACACTACAGTGATGTACATGATCTCAGTATATATTAGCTTTGAAGGATCCAACCCATGAAGAAACCTCTTAAAAAGGACTCTCATTCTTTTTTTTTTAAGGCACTAAGAGTAATACTGTCTCTCTATGTGCTGCTGATGTAAAGGCCTTATTGTTAGATGTCCCATGGGGGAAATCCCTTTTCTTTCTCACCAGCTGGAGTGTCTGGGCTTGACACAACTGAGGAATGAAATCTTTCTCTAATTTACTTCAATCTTCGTGAGACTTTACTATATCTTCAGGCCAACACAGTCTCTCCAGTATCTCTGTGCTACAGAGGATGATCCTTGGCTTCTGTGTTGAGGATCAGCCTCTCCTGGTTGTCTGTTGTCCCATGTGTCATGAAGGTACATGTCCTTGTCCTGCTCTTTCCAGAGCCCTCAGTGGTTGCATGCACACACAGAAGCATTTTAACACTCTTGCAATGCTGGCAAAGAGGGGTTTTGACCACCCTGGCATTGAGTTTTAGCCCCCTCAGGGCTTAACCCTGTCGTTGAGCACCAAAAGGGAGGAGAATACTCTAAGTTTATGCTTTTTCACTACTATTATTATTTCTTTTCCAGCAAAATCGTTACTCTGCGACTGCATCTGTACCTTATGAATCAAATCTACAGGCCCAACGGTTCTCTGCTGTACAGGATGCTTCCCTCTTGGTCTGGTTTCTAAATCATAAATACTGCAAATTGTGGAGAATTTCTTTAAGCAAAGAGGTTCCTACCTGAACTCATCAGGACAATGCTATGTTTATATAAACTGCTACTTATGATGAGGGGGTATATGGTATTTCTTTATTGCAAGCAAAGGGCATGTTATTCAGATAGACTTAAGGAAAATAAAATGAGCTCCATAAAATTGGGATGCCCCCAGCAGTCAGAGTTTCACTTTAAAATAACAATAATAATTGAAACTCCATTCTGCTCACCTGAGCTACGATCAGTGGCACCATACTCAATTGGGTTCCATGAGCCCTCTTGTGTTTTGAGGTGCTTTCCATCCCCAATAGAAGAATCTGACCTCGGCACAATCGTCTTTCACTTTGGAGTCTCTGCAAGACCTGTTTGCAAATCATAGAATGGTTAGGATCGGAAAGGACCTTAAGACCATCTAGATCCAAACCCGATCATCTAGTTCCAACTCCAAAATGTACATAGAAACTGTGGTGGTTTTGCTTCCCTATCAGGACCAAGCACAGAAAAGGCAATTTGGGTTGAGAGTTGCAAGCAAATCACAAATGTCAGAAGGTTTTTCTGCAAGCAATGTGTCTGTGGTGGGTGAGAAGTTATCCCAGTATGAGCATCTTGGGAATGAGCTGGAGGTGAGCATCTTGCCCCAGTGAAGGATGGGTTTCCCGCTGCTAGGATCTGGCTCTGTGGGGCTGTTGCCTCCCAGATTTGCCTGCTGACCTCTGTGCTTTTTTCTGGAGTAACCACAATTACATTTATCACACAACTTTATGAACAGTGAAGGTTTATTACATTGTGCTTAAACCTCGTTTAACCTTTTCTCAGGAAGCAATGCTTAAAGTGGGATTGCAGGAGTTTGCCAAATCCTGGTGAGCCACTTCTTAAGCTTCCCCACCAAGACAAAATGCAGGTGCACACCCCATCTCTGCTGCCTTCATTTTTCTGCCACGAGACAAAATATTGCAGCCTGATAAGAATTTATTGGAAGATAAAACTTTAGGAGGGTTTTAACTTATTCTTTATTTTTAAATTACTCTCTGGCTCAAAAATGCATGCACCTCCCTCTTCTACGGGGGCACCCACAACCCCGACAACCCTCTGTGCAAGAGGCCTTGGGGTAGTCCTCAGGCCCAAAGACCTCCTGCAAGCTGTCACTCTGTTCAAAAAGCTCTTCTCCTGGAGGGAAAAGTGAGAAATAGAAAACAAGAGCTGAATAGTACAGAAAGATTCCTGGCAGGAGCAATCCCCAGGGGAGCTAATGCAAAT
Source organism: Strigops habroptila (assembly GCF_004027225.2). Classification (NCBI taxonomy): domain Eukaryota; kingdom Metazoa; phylum Chordata; class Aves; order Psittaciformes; family Psittacidae; genus Strigops; species Strigops habroptila. The sequence goes on from NC_044282.2 coordinate 72,747,830, forward strand.
CCCGCCACTTGGGATGGTAACGACTGAATGAAGTTCCAACCTAAAGATAGCAGTGGAGCATCCTTCACAGGCAAGAAAGCAACTTGGGAGACTCCAAAGCTGGGTAGTCTGTTTGCATGTGTAGTTTCAGTGATTTCTGTTCATGTCCTGGATCGGCCTTTAGTGTGTAAAATGTTTGTGCTGCTTGGGAATGGAAAAGCACAGCAAAAAAGATGTGAGAGATGAATATTTGGTGAAATTCAGGAAATCTTAATTCTGGCAAAGAAAAAACCCTCATCTTTGGTTTCTGCAGAGCCAATAAATTTAATAAACAGACATATCTGTAAATTCTAACCACACCAAGCCTGGGTTGCAAAGCATGAATCCTCTTGTGTATGCCCACACTCCATTATACTGCTCTTGATACAGAATTGGTGCCATCACAGTGCTGTGTAAGCCAGGTAAAGAAAGTGAGTGTTTGGTCAGATTTTGTTTCAATTTCCTTGATTTTATTTTATTTTTTTTCTAATTTTTATTTTGTAGTTGAAGGATCAGTTGGTTGATGTGGTATCTTAAACTGATACATTTCTTTTTGTTCCAAAGCACCCCAAGTGCTTTGCAGTAAATACTATAACTAATAGAGGCCACACAAACGAGAAAGAACGCATTAGCACTGTTTGTTGGGTCTGCCAGTCCAGTTTCCCATGAACTCAAGGTTTTCCTGCCAGGGAATATCCTGATATCCAAGCTTTATCTGAGCTTTTAGCATCTTGCACCTGGTGTCTCCTCCACTTTCTTGAAGATGTTCTCACATATAAGCTCATAAACAAAAAGTTTGCTCAACGTGGTCAATGAAGACATTTCTTCTTAAAAAGGCTGAGCCTCTGCTGCATGCAGCCAAAAATAAATAATTGTAAAAAGGTCTTCCAAGTTGGTGGCAAACATTACCAGAGATTGATATCAATGATATTCTGTAGCTTGGGATGAGCAGAGGAGTTGTAGAAGTGGCTCTATTTAAAGTGATTGGACCAGAGAGTACTGCTCGCAAGGCACTCAGACAATTAAATCAATAATTTACCTAGTGGCATGACTAGAATGGGTTGAGTCTTCCCAAGTCAACTTAGAGGTAAGCAAGAATGTGCCATAACAGTATGTTTTTGAACCACAGCATAGAGACTTAATTGATTTACTCTTTATTCTTTTCAAAAGACAGCTGAATGTCAAAGGTCTTTCTTTTGTGAAGTACTGGAAAACCCGTTGTCAAACAACCTCTACTCATTTAATAATTTATCCCATTTTGTAAAAGAAAGGCAGCTGACACACAGTAAATCTAGTCCATGTTTAAATTACTGCATTGAACAATAATAAGAGGAATGAATAATCTAGCACATCTATTTAAAATTAAACATATATGAAACTGTTTTTTCCAAATGATCACCAAGGGCTATAGTTTAAAGGCAGGACAGAAACCACGAACAGAATGAAAATGCCGAACAGTAGTTTGCAAGTGGCAGCAGAATTATTTATTCTATTTTTTCTATACATAAGGAATAGAGCTAAATGAACAATGTTTAAGCATGTCAGAATTTCATCAATTTTGCATGAGCATTCACAAATATCCTGGTGGGGGTAATTGCTTGCAAATACATTTAAACTAATGATATGTTATATCCTTACTTGATATAAAACTATTAAAAGATACGTTATTGCATTTGACAATGCCATGAAGCTGGGTCAAAGCTTAATGACAGATTTCTGCATTCGTAAATTAAGATACACTCTGCTGGAAGCAAATATTTTGTAAAAATAAAAGCCATCTACTATGAAAGTTTGATCATTGATCTAAGGTTGCTCTTTGGTTTCTCCAACCACTGGGCTGGCAAAACTAGAGGGAAGGGAGGTTCCTGTGCAAAGGCAACTCTGAAAACCCCATGTGGCTGTTCCCCATGCAGCAGGACCAAAGAGGCTTGTCAGGGATATCATGTGGGTTTAACAGTCTGATTGGAGGCTTGGGGAATGAAATTTATGCTTCAGCTGGTGATATTGCTTGGGTTTCCTCAAGGAAGAGCTGGGAAGGAATTCAGAAACTGATACTATAGCATCAAAAAGACTCTGAAGAAGCCAGTTATAGTGAGGTTACTGTGATGAGTTTGTAAAGGTCTGGCCACGTCCTCCCTTGCTCAGATGCCCATCTGAGGCATCCCTGGTTGGTTTGGTGTGGCTGTAGTGTGCCATGGAGCAGCTCCATGTGCATCATCTGTCACTTTGTGGTTTTCCTTATGTGACCAGTGTGGCACTATGCTGGTGAGCAATTTCAGTTACTGACTAGAGATTATAATAAATATGAAATGTTAGAAAATAAAATGTCCACAGGATGCAGCCAGGCAGCGTTCAACAGGCAATGGAAAGGTCTTGGAGCTGTGCAGTCATCTGGGAAATAGTGTGCTGTCCCAGGAGAAGCCATAGGATCATAGAATCATGGAATGGTTTGAGTTCCTTAAATAGAAGGGACCTTAAAGATCATCTGGTTCCAACCACCCTGCCATGGGCAGGGACACCTTTCACTAGGATGTCACGGCTATAAGGGAGATACTGATAAACTTTTCCTAATGGTTTCTGTGTAGTTTGAATTCTCTGATGATGTGGCTACATGGCTATGTGCTATATCCATAATCACAAAGGAAATGCATGCCTTGTGAAGGATGATGCATCCTGCAGAGATACCACCTCATGCTGCTACTCCATGCCCAGCAGCAAGTAGGCAGGCAGCAGGAATAATCATAAATATCATTTACCCCGTCCAGAAAGCTGTCCCACACCACTGCAATGGCAATGTAAGTTAGCTCTGATGGGTCCCAGCCCATGCTCGGGAGGTGGTCCCGATGCTGGCATTGTGGTGGTGGTGGTTTGAGCGTCTTCTTTGGGACATTTTATGTTCCCACTCGTAGTTCCTTTGCTGCAGCCTGTGGTCCTCCTGCTGCATGGCAATACTGAAATATCCTTTCCTGTCACCTCTCGTGCTCTTTCACTATCTGAATTGCTCCGATTCCTAACATCATTGAGGATTATTATAACCTCCATTTGTAATGTACTATAAATTTCACTATAAAGCACAAATTCTTCGGCTCCCAAGCCCCATCTTACAGGGAGACAGCGGGCCGTAGTTCTTCCGCTTGCAGTAATGTGAGCAGAGAGCTAATGAAGGTCTTTATGTAAATTTTCCAGTTATCAGGTGAAATCTTCACATCGAAATCTGTCACATGTTATAAAAATTCTTTATGTTATCAAATGCTAATGATAACTCAGAACACAGAGCCCACGGAGGAGCTTTGAAATCCTTCATAAAAACTGCATTCAGCCCCAGCAACCGGAGCCTTGAATTTCTACTCTGACTACTCCAGTTTGTAATTAGCATAGTGCAGGCTTCTCTGCCCTCTGAAACCATAATGTTAATTACAAAAATTACACTGTGTTTAAAAGTGCAATTAAGAGACTGCGCTGCACAAAGGGAGCCGTGGAACCTCTTTGCACACTTTGAAGCCAGGTCACAATGCAGCCCGTGAAAGAGAGTCCAAGGCTCGCTCCCTGCTAAAGACTTGGGAAGATCATAGGGAGAGCTCAGCTAAAATGAGCTCTGGTGGGCTCTGCTGAGCCCTTAATGAATAATACTCTTCCTTGGGAGGGAAAGTGGTAAAAGGGAGGTTGCGGGGAGAATATTGAACTAATTAACGACCTAATCCTGCAGTAGTTATTGCATCTGGTTGGGATAACAGTTGCAGTGGTAAGTGCAAAATGAGGACCTTGAAGGTTGTGGTGCAATTGCAGCCTCATCCAGCCTGTATTTGCTACAGTACTTGCATGGCACCTGAAAGCAAAAAAACCCCATGTTCCTTTGTGTCTTTGATGTATTAACTAATGGAACAATTTAATTCTTGTGCCCTGGCCCTTGGCTGAGGGTTCGTTCTGCCCTGCGGAGCTGTGGGGTCCCTGTTCATGTGGTGCTGGGATCAAGCATGGTGGTTGCCAGTCGAGGGAGCCCTTGGTCCTGCCCGCAGATATTCCTGCTTAAGCTCACAAAGGAGCACTGCCAGGGATGGAGAGGGAAGAAAAAGGTGGAAAGCTCAACCACACAGTGCCAAGTGTTGCACGAAAACCCTGGAAAAACAACCACAAAAAGAAAATAGATTATTATTTTTCCTTAAACCCGTTTAATAATGTGAACTTTGGAAGCACCCTCCACCAAAGGCCTTCCAAGTGCTTGCACGAGGCGTTAATTAATTAATTAAGACCCAGAGCACCCCTCTGTGGTCGGTATCTGCACACCAGCTTATAAAGAGAGAAACCGAGGCACGGCTGGTGGTTGTGCGGGCAGATGTGCCCAGGGCAGAGGAGCCCAGGGGACCCCATCCCTTCCCTCTGCGCCACCACAGTGATGTTCTCATCTGTGTCCCTGTTGAAAAACAATCAAGCAGCTCTGTGGTATCCGTCGGCTGCAGTGTGTGGTTTGGAGGAGGATGATGTGGATAGGAAACACCAGGATCACACTCTTGCAGCTCTTTGCTTGAGTTGAGGTCTGAGACCACCCTCTTTGGGCACAAAGTGGGTGCTTGCAGTGATGTGTGGGGCAGGATTAGGCCATGCTGTCGTGGGAAAGGCGGTGAGCCCAGATCTAATGTTAATCATGAGCATTATCTTTATATACCGTCTTTCCTCGATTTTTCCAGTAACTTTTCCACATAGCCTCATGTATAAAAACTTCAATAACTGTTCAATAAATCATCAACCTGACCTTTTCCAGTAAAAACAAGTGCTGCGATAGGTGACACCAAGTGCGTGTATGCGTGTGGGTGGTGGGGGTGCAGGAGGATTGCAAGGGGGAGCCCAGCTTTGCTGGGAAACTTCAGTGCAGCCACCAGCCTTGGGTTTATTTTGCTTCGATGCCTAAGGAAAGGAGAAAAAAAAAACCACTTTCCTTCTCTTTGCCTTCTACCTGCCCAACTGGTTATAGACCCAGACAGTTTACATATGTGATCCTTCCTATTTAGAAAATTAATGGTGTTTTCTGGCTCCAAATCACAGCTTGTGGTGCTCTGCAGGCGATGAAAAACTTGGCCAGCTTCAGCAGCAAAGCAGCCATTAGAAAATTAACCCTTGGTGGCAAAAGAGCAAAGGTACCCCAGCGAGGTCCACAAGAAGTGGCAGGCTGTAGCTTTCAGGTGTACCTACATATGTTAGCAATGTAAAACCAGCACAGGCAGTCCCCCCGGAGAGTGCCCATCAAGCGTGTTTGAAGCTGGATACTGTGGAGAGGGCATGGCCATATCACTTGGCAGCGAGAGCGACCAATATGCCATGATTTTCATTAGAACACAAGAGAAGTGCTGAGCAGAGATTATGAATCAGAGGCGCCTCTCTCAGCTTTACCTGATGGCAAAGCATTTGGGCGTTTGCTCTTTAGTGCTGCCCTGGTTTCCCACCAGTCCAGTGTTTGCTATTTATGCATCTCTCTGCCATTTATTGATGCTGGTGGTGCACGGGAGCAAAAGTGAATATTGCTGAAAAATTAAAATAAATATATACATATATATATAAAAAAATAAAAAGGACTTTTGCGTTGCTGTAGATCTCTTTTTGGCTTTGAGGTATGAACTCTTCTGAGTGCTGAAGGGCTGCACTCAAACCCTGCGTGACTGCCCCTGTGGCAGGGAGGGTGGGAGAGTCTGGGGATGTGTGATCCTCTTGTGGGTTTTGCAAAGACCTTCAATTTCTGCACTATGAAAGATGTCACTTTGTGCTGGAGGGGGGGTTCAATGTGGCTTCCCAAACTGCCCCAAAGCAGAGAAAAATGAATGAAGCATACAGAGGAGGAATAGCACTGCGGGTCTGAGTGCCCCAACCATGCATGTTTCATGTGATGCATCTCCCAGGCAAGCAGAGAAGGGGCAAATCTGCACCCATCGCCCTTCCCTATGCTGTGGGGATCCCCAGGATGCCCCAGAGCCCCATGGGGTGGCTGTAGCATGGGTTTCGGCTGTACTGGCTCTAATTTATGAAGCACATGAGGCAATGTTATTTTGAGGTGGCTGCAGGACAGGGCAAGCGGGAGGATGCTGCAATGATACCAGTGCTGCTTTTCCTCCTGGTGAGCCAAAGGGGCTCTGGCTGGGGTTTTGCAGTGAAGTCTCCACAATGGTCAATTTTGCTGTGGGTGGCTAGGGATCATGCTGTCATCATCCCCTTGGGAGAGGTTTCATGGTGCTGTTGCACCATGTCAAGTGGTGCAAAGGAGTACAGTTGCCAGTTCGGTTTTGCTCCTGGTTCCCTCCTGCTCAGCAGCGATGAAAGGATCTCTGCTCCCCAGCCATTGCTTTTCCCAAGTGTGTCCTTGCCCTTATCCTACAAGAACACCCTTTTATGACATGTTTTTAAATGGAAGAGCATCAGGGCAGGCTATGGCTTTCACTACCTACCTGTAATGTAGAGGTGACAGGCCCAGGGACCCTGTGTTGGACACAACAGAAACCAGGCGAGCATCACCTCTGCTACCCCATAATCCTGTGCACGCTCATCCTGCAATATTAAATCTGGTTTTATCTTTAGGCTCATGGTACCAAAACCCACAGCCACTAATTTCACTACCTCTGAATTTGGGCTGCGTGGTGCTTGGTGAAATCAGCCTGTCCTCCCCAAAACCAGGGGTAAATAAAAACAGTGTTAATTACTCCTCTCTAGTTTACTTTGACAAAAATGCCCTAAAATGAAGACTAACATGATTATAGCCAATGCCTTTTCAATTAGCCTTTGTAAAGGCTATTAATAAGATTAATAATGTACAGTAAAAACATCAATGAGCTTATCTGCACAGGTTTTGGATGGTAGCAGCAAGCCCTTCCCTGTGCAGCCTCACCAGGCTCGGGACCAAAGTTACCGCAGTGGGATTTGATTTCCAGGGAGCAGATAGGGCAGGGTTCTGCTTTCCCTTTTGCAGCCACTGCTCTAACACTGCCTATAGACCCAGGGCTTGCACTCAAAGTGCCGCTAAACTTGGCTCAGCCCAGGACTCTCCAAAGTTGCTGCACAGCAAAATCTTTCCTCGGAAAAGCTCATTTTGTATTACCTGGGCTGGCGTCGGTGACCCCGTTCTGAACTGAATGATAAATGGTGCGAGGAGCTTGCTTTCCCTTCTCCTCCTTCTTAAAACCGTGCGACACAGCAGCGACTAGTGTTAATGTATAAAATTAATTGCCCCAGTGAGACATTTCTTTCCCAAAAAGTAATAATAGTCAGGATTTAGCCTTGCGAATGTGAAAACCCTCTGGTATACTAATAAAATGAAAAGGTTTCGCAAAATAATATCCCAAATAATTGGGTTCCCTTTACCAAAGGACCCCATGTTGTTTCTCTTAAGCAATATATATATAAAAAATTGTGATTATTCCTTTGGACTTAATAAAACATAATTGGAAAGAAAAAAATATTTAAAGAAAGCGTCAGGTAATCGCTTTCACTTTCCCCAATCACATTGATGTTGCTTTCCCTCTTCCATCCTCCTTGGAAGGTGAAGAAGTCTTTAATGCTTTCGGATCATTCAAGTGGCAAAACAAAAAAAGAGGGAACTGGCTTTTTTATTCACCCTCTTTTTATTGACAACTGGAATCACAATGTTTATTTGTGGTGTTAATGGACCCGTGCTCAGCTCCCTTTGGTTTGAAGGGCTCCATGTTTTGGTGTTGGGGAATTGTATTTTTTTTTTAGGGGGTTTTGAGTTTTAAATGATGATTTGGGGGCGGGGGGGTTGGTCTTGATGATTTATTTTAGTTTATTTTTGAGGCACATTTGACCATTCAAACTTTTTGAACAACCCTGGCTTGTCAGCCCAGTGCCCGTCGCCCCCTCCTCCCGCTCCCCAGAAACTGCATGCTCCTACTGTGCTGCATTCATAATCAAATTAGTGCGCTGTGAATAGGTTAAAAAAACTGTTATCCAGCCGCTGCCACGAAAGATATTTTAGCCCACTCCCCACAAAGCCCTCCCTCCTCCACTCCCCCCTGCCTTTTTTCCTCCCTACGTGAGCCATAAAGACATCCACGCGGCCAGAAAGATCTTTACCTTACTTCTCCTCTGCAATCTCAGTCTCTTTATTTATTCCCCCCCACCCCTATTACATACAACATAACAAAACAAAAGTAAATTCTCCAGAAATGAGCTGCTCATGGGAGAAAAAGGGGTGCTTGGGAGGGGTGGTGGGAAGCCGGTGGGCTGCTGAGCGAGAGATGCTATAGGGAGACAGCGCTGGAGATAGTTGTCCCAGCTACGAGATAAAAGCTACATTACATGAAATTAATGGAGGCTGTCTGAGACATACATGAATCACTGTTTCAACACTAAGAAACCAGCACAAAAGAATAAAGAAATCTGAGTACTAACTATATCTTCAAAGGTCTCCTATTTACCCAGCTATACCGGGTAGTGACACAAGTGGGGGGAAAATATAAGAAAAAAGCACTGCTGTGATCGAATGAATGAGACCATATGAGCTATATTGGTGCCGTATGCATTCTATTTAGCTGATATCAAACACAGTTTAATGAAAGTTAAATAGTTTCTGAGGAGTGCATGAGCTGGAACAGATTAGATTCCACCGAGGGGTCTGTCAGCATATTGTTGCTCACATGTATTCCCTGCTCAGAGCTGCCACAATTCCAGCACTCCATTAGCAATACACAAAAGACTTATGCAGATAGCGGGCATAAGCACGTACCGCCATGTTGGGAAATAAAAAAAAGAGGGAAAAAAAAAAAGGGAGGAGAAAAAAAAAAAGAGAGAGAAGAGGGAGGAAAAAACACCAACGCAGATGAAGGTTTTGTTCAGCGCGTTCATCTGAAAATAGATCTCTGTAATTCGAAAGTGATAAGAATAGATGGAGAAAAGGAGAAGTGGGGGCTGGCTGCAAGGGAAAGAAAATAATAATAAAAAAATATATATAAAAAAAGAGAAGAAATCTTTAAACTACCTTAAAAGAACAGATATTGCACCAAGTATATAATGAGGTTTTGATCTTTCGGGGGGGACAATGACATGGGTGAATGCTGTGCCCTTTTGATCCCCAAGTTACATCTGGTCTTAAAGGCACAGCAGTTCCCGTGGCCTCTCTTCTCCCAGAAGTTGTAGTGGAAGATGTTTTTTGGAGAAGGGAGAGGGGGGAATCTTCCTCAAAAATGACATCTCTAAGGCTCCTCTGTCTTATTTTAAGATGCAGAATTCGTCCCAGAAATACCGCCGGACAGCCTGTGCGCCTGGTACAATCGCTGTCACTGAAAGTAACATGAATTGAGATTAATTTTTATCACTTCAGAGGATTTTTATTCCTCTCCCTGGGAAAAAAAAAAAAAAGTATATAAAATCCTCCTCCTCAGAGGTGTCTGTTTTAAAATTAGTAGTAGGATAAGGCTGGTGGGGGTATTTAGATATCAGATGGCAATTGCTCAGTGATTATTGCATTTTGATTTAATCTGACAGAACTGATCTCACACCATGAAATCTGTATTTTCACAGGAAAATAGGAGTTGCCATCGTGGAACAGACCATTTGTCCACCCGCCGGCCTGGACCCATGCATGGGGGGAGCAAATCCCTCCCCCTGTGCTTGCACCCAATGCAATTACTTATTAGTTATCATGGGGGGGGGACACAGGATTTCTCCTTGCTCCTGACTGACAGCCACTTTACACCCTATGGCACCAGGGTTTCTTTCCCCTGAAAGTTCTGGGTTTTAACCCAGCTCAGTGCAGCCATGAATATTCCTCCTGCCCATGGAAACGTTGCAAACTCTTTTTGGAGCGTGCCTGACGGCAGCGGCACTCATCCCAGACATTCCATCCGGCAGCAGGGACATCGCTCAGGCGGTCCCCTCCATCCTCTGCCATTTTCCTTCCCTCCCCACCCATCTCTCCTCTAATTTGGTCAAAGAAAAGGGGGCACAAGCAAAACTGGGATCATTTGTTCAGGTTTCTTGCTCTGCAACTGGGAGCTTGCCTTATTAATATTATCTGGGCTGGGAGTGCGCAGTGTTTCCTCAGGCATCTCTTCTGAGTCATTTTATCATTATTCATAGGGATAAAAATGGCCCAAACTGAGGATGCTGAGGATCCATTTAGGGTTGCCTGTCAGATCCACTAAGGTAATTGGCTCCATTTCTTCATTCCCATTCTAAATTAAAATAATTTTATTAAGTGGTACAGTAGGTGTTTCACCTGTGTCACCAGCTGCCTATTAGAGCCAGAAGGGGCTTTTCCACATTATTTCTGTCTGTTCTTATAACATTATGTCATCGTATTCAGCGTTACATCGTGTCAGAGGTTGCACAGTCTCGTGTACTTAAGCCCAGTGGTTACAAAATGTAGGTCCAGATGCCCTTTTCGCAGGGGGAAGAAGTCAAACACACTTGACTGTTCCAGCTCTGCTCACTCTTTCCCAGTTATAATTCATGCAGCGGGAAAAATGACCGTTTAACTGAGAGTAGGGTCCACGGTGTAATTGAAAACATACTACTAGTAAGGAAAAGGATGAACCAGTGATAGTAGTGAGGTTCCCAGCAGCAGTATTTGGAGGGGAAGAGCTGGTTTTAAAGCTGTGCTGTCTCTGTCAAGGTGGGAAACATGTGAATGGGTCTCTATGGAGGGAAAAACGTGTAACATGACTGGTCCCTGCAGGTAGCAGCTGCTGGTGGTCCTGATGCTGGTACTAACGTGGTCCTAAATAGTATGAGCCTGGATAAGTGTATTTAGGGTTATTTTATTCTTCAGAGCAGGGTGGTTCTTCGTGGTAGGGATCTGCTGGGGTCAATAATTGTACTTTAAAGGAGTGGAAACAGAGGCGATGCTCAAAAGCACCATAGTAAAGGTGTTCAGTGTCAAAACAAGGAATTTGCAGCTCCCAGTTTCATGTGTTGGATCGGGTCCACGTTTCCAACAGTGGTATTTGCATCTGGCATTCAAATACAGTATTATGCTTCCCCAGTCAGTGTCCTGGCAGTGAAACCACAGGTGGATAAGTCCACATTTGAGCATCCATTTGAATTAGATGGATGGGGGATGGATAGTCGGTGACTGAGGTCCCTATATCCTGTCAGGGCAGGGGAACTGGGAGCAGTTACAGTAGCAGGAGAAACAACAGAGAAAACTACTGATGGATATTTTATTTTAGCCTTTCCATAAACCACTCACTACCAGTGAGGTGGAAGTTTCCACGAGCAAGATAACACAAGCCATGCAGTGAGAAAAGGTCACTTTTCCAATGGACAAAGTCGTTTCTATCCAGAAAAAGGTGCAGTTGCACAATAACATTCCTTGTGGTTAGATAGGGAAGGAGGGGGGAAAAAAACCCAGGCATGTTTGTTCAGTTTTCAGGGATCTTGCAACTGTTTTTCTTCAACCTGCAGGTGGCATTAGCACTAAAAATGGATTTTTTCTTTCTTTCTTGAAAAGTGTTTAGCAATGAAATGAAGAAAGCTGCAAGGGGATCTGTAGTAGGACTGCGTGCTTGGAGTTAGTCATGCTAACTGCAGATGGCATTTTTGCATGTTTTATAAGGCAGGGATATACAAATGTTTTAGCACCCTGAAATATAATATATGAAGTTTCCGGAAGCAGGCGGGCTGGTAGGACCAGAGGAGCCTGAGCTTACGCTAAATCTGTGCAACTGTGAATGAGCTGTGCCGCACGCGGAGCAGCGCTCGCTGCTGGCGATGCCGGGCTGACACCCGTCCATCACAGCATCACCTCCACCCAGGCAGCACCTCGAGCTGCGAGCTCGTCCCCAGCCCTCGGCGAGGGACAGTTTTGGATGCCCCAAGTTTCAGATGCCTTCTTTAGCTGGTACAGTGGGCTGGAAACTTTAAATAGTGCTGAAACAGGGCTTAGAATATGAAAGATTATTCCCCCCTGCCCCCCCCACCCCCTTTTTGTGTGTGGCAGGAATGGGAATGAGTTCATGTTTAAAACTGTAAAATCCATCCCAAACCCCGACACCAATGCCTCCACCTTCCCGAAACACCAACGTGCTCCATGGGGCACAGTACCAGTGCAATTCCTTCCAGCAAGGCTGGATCCTCGTTTCACCTTGTCCTCGTGAGCAGACAATGAGCCTTTTATGGCCATAGTCGTTCAGATTTAAGTTCGTGGCCAGAAGTCCACTCAGGTTGCACAAGAAGAGCAAATGTGGAAGAACAAAGCCCTGCAAAGCTGGAGCTGGGTCAGTCTTTGTCCTGCTGCCCAACTTTTTGCCCAAGAGCCACAGGAGAACCCACATAATGATAAAACCAAGAGCGGACGTTGTGACCTTGTGCTGTTTCAGCTGTGGTTGACCTAGGGTAAAGCTCAAGTATCAGAGAGCAAAGCACCCATAGGCTTTTCCTTCCAAAACCCAGAGTTTGTAGCTGGGAAAGGTGGAGTCACTCCTCTGCTCTTAAATTGTCTTTATTTTCCTTAGTTTTCTGCTGCCACTCGAGCATTCCTTCAACACCCGCACTGCTGTCTCCAGCCAGCTGCTGTTGTCTGCTCGGAAGCTGGTACTCAGGCGCGAAACCCCAGGGCAAGGCTGACTTTGCTAGTAGCTCTATCTGTGACAGTTTAGGTGCAATTGCATGCAATCAGCTTAGATTGCAAACCTTCCCGCATTCCCAAACTGAAAAAACAAAAGAGATGAACGTCATAAGCAAAGACAGTGGCTGCTGCCTCCACTGGTACTGAAGTCCCCAGAAGAAAGCTAGGAGGGAGAAGAGTTGCAGTGAAAGGTTGCTGAAGGGGGAAATCCTCAGCTGAAGGAGAACCGAGACCACAGAGCTCTCACCAGAGGCTGCATGGAGATTTTTTTATGTTTTCCTTTTTTTTTTTTAATTTTAAGCAAACCATTTTGTTATTGGGAAGTGCTAATTTGTGAAAGCAAAACAACTCCAGGCAAAGGGTGTGCTTTGACAAATTTCCCATATTGAGGAGTGGTGGGGAGAAGCATGAAAAAGAGGAGAAAATAAATGTAGAACGATTGCAATGTCATGGGGGGTAAGTGGTACGTTTGAGACAGGGGCTAAATCACTGTTAAATCACTGCAGGCAGAATTGATGTGAGACTGGAGCACACTGAGAACTGGGCAGGGGCATAAACCTAATTGATTTGAGGCTGGAGCAGGGAGTTAATTGGGGGCCAGGGTGGAACAGTAACTAACGTAGCGCTGTGATAGCCAAAAGCATATCTCACTCTACGCTGGTCACATTCGTTGTCCTGCCCAAGTCAGACATGAATGCTGGGAGCTGGGGAATCACCCTCCCTGGTAGCTTAAACCATGATTTCATTATTCTGGTTGAAGGCTGGTTTCATGCATTTGGAGATGGGCTTGAGCATGTTTTAAGCACTTACAAGTGCTCTCTGTTGTGATGGACCTTGGGAGGGAGTGCCACGCAGCATGGCTCAGCAGTGCTCGTCATCCACAGTGTTGTTTTGGCTGGGGAAGGGGAGGAGCAATTGGCTGCCAGAACAATTATTGCAGCTAGCATGGAAAAAACAGGCGCTTTCCCAGAGAACTTTATTCCTCTCGGAGAAGCAACGTATGTCCCCAAAGAAACCATCTAGTCCAGGTCCGCACTTACTCCTTGCAAATGTTCCCTTTTTTTCTTGTTCTTTTAAAGACTGTTGAATTGAGCACTCAAAATTCGAAAATGCAAAGATGAAGGTTGCCTGGGCAACTGCTTTGCACTGAATGAGGAAATGATCTTGTGAAACAAACATTAAGTGATCATGTAATTAAAGACTGAATCAAAATTCCATTGTATAAGGAAGGAGCCTAAATTAAAGTTGACCAGGCAACTTTGTTTGGCGCTTCCTAAAGTTTAACAACTTGACTTAAATCAACTTTTTTTTTCCCAATTATTTCTCCTTTTGCATGCAATCCAGAGAAATTTATGGTGTATCAATATTCTATGGCCAAACTCACCTCTAGCCACAATCTGAGTTTCAGCCCTGGAGCTGTAAATTCCCAGCACAGATGCTACCACTGGGACAGAGGGTGCAACTTTCATCTGCTGCCCTTGGGAGAATGACTTACAGCTGAAGGAACAACGTGATTTTTCAGTTTGTTGTTATGTACAGTTTGCGTCAAATGGGCAGTGAATTTAGTGTACATCAGATGCACCAAAGAAAGATGCAAGAAGTTAGTGTACAGATGTAAACAGTCTGTCCACAGGAAGACTTCACCTAAGCCACTAGTAGGCAGAGGTTGTTTTAAACCCTCAGGAATAATTTGTATATCCCTTTCCAACCCTACTTTTAATTTATTTCTTGGCAGTGGCTTTGGTTTTAGATTTCTCCTTTCACCATTTCCATTACCCAATGTGTCAAAGGAATGTGGTGACACAGTATTCCCGGAGTCTGCTTCAAGCTGTGGGGTGAGAGTGTGGTCCAAAACAGTTGTTAGCAATCAGTCACCACCAGCAGAAGCAAACACCTTGAAACTGCAACATTAAATGCCACTTGGTTAAGAAAAACCTCTAAGTGCTGTCCACTTCTATATAATGTATGAATCCTTATAAGTAATATCTTGCATTTTGTTCCTTTTGCAAACCCACGGTGGCATCTTCCAACGACATTTTCAACCTGTATTTAAGACTTTACATCAGTAAACTTCTCTCTCTAATTCATCTGGAAACACACACGCATTTTTAGCTTGTGCACTTTTTAGCTTACTAAGTGATAGTAGAGCTCTACCATTCTCTTGCTATTTTCAAGGGCAAGAAATGTCCATACACTCAGCATATACTAGGGCCTGGCTTTTATTATTATAATTGTTATTGTACTTAGCTATCTGTCAATGCAGAGCTTCAGTTTGACACAAATTATCTCCACAGTGGCGTGTTCCTACCGTGAGATGCCCTCACAGTTCCCAGCTCCAAGCATGAAGGCAAAAGACTAGTTTTAACCTTCTCCCATTTGCACTCAGTCTCATTCTGCCTAATGATCTCACTTTTTAATATATTTTTTTTAAAATCCCAGGCTTATCCAAATAGTCTGTAAGAGTTTTATCTAGAAATACAGTGATAAAATAGGAAGCCTTAACTTGCATTTACTGAACTGACTATGCATTTGGGGCACCTCAGTTCTCAGCTGCCTTTCCAGGGACACTGTGACACTCAAGGTGAACGCTTGCCCATGACTGCTTGTCAATTAGGCTAGCTTCCTTTGGTAGCTCCCTTTCCTCTGCTCTGTCAGGTGGTCTTTGTCAGTGTAGCCTCTTCGTTCTTGTAGAGTAGGCCAACAATATGATTGTGGGTGAGAAAAATTAGTTACTATCTAGGTACCAATGCATTTTCTCAGTTTGTTTTGAACAATGATAGCTGTGTGAATTGTTTTAATCTTAATGACAGTTGTATGATCTTTTTTTTTCCATACTCAGTGTTTATACTGGCAGCAATGTCAGAAGTTGATGCAGTTTTGGGATAAAGGAGCTGGAAGAACTTGTGAGACTTCTTCCACCTCCATTGCCATATGTGCTGACAAGCACAAATAGTGCCTGTTTCTAAGCAAAGGAGACTCAGTGTCTGTTGAGTTCAGCTTTGTACTGCTTTCATTTTTCCATGGTAGGTTGAGAAGTTCATTCAAAGTTCTTTCTTTACTGTGGGACATCCCTGACATTTTCGCATTGACACAGACCAACTGGTATGAGTCGGTGACCTTCTGCACCAATACTTCATTTGGATCTTGCTCCTGCTTCTTCACCCATCCTGCTCCACCATCATGTCCTCGTCCAGCTCCATGGTTTTGTTGCCACCAGCTGACTCTCAGTCTCCTTGCTTGGCCAAGCACAATGTTTCTCTATTTTTGAAATTCATACAAGTGTTTTTATTTCATGACTTTGCCCAACCAGTCTTACTCTCCCACTCATCATTCACTGGATGAGTGGACTCTGCTCCTCACTGTGGAGTCCATGTCCATCCAGCAAGACCAGCTGTAACCCATCTTTCCCACCCCATATTTCAGTTTTACTTGACCTGTAGTCCCATGAATTTCTTTCCATCCTCACCGTCTTCCTCACATATCCTCTTCTAGCCCAATTAAATGAAGTTGTTTCCTTTTCTCTATTGCTTAGACCTGGAGATACCCAGGGGAAAACCGACTCCCACTCTTCTCTTCCAGGTCTCTCTCCCAGCAGCTTGAACCTGTGGTTACAGAAAAAGTCTGGCTTGAGTTTGGCAAAGTAATGACCAAATGAAACAGTCTCTTACAGTGGAGAGTGTCATCCAACCTTAATAATCGACAGTGCTCTCAGCCCCACCTATAATATGTATGTGCATGTGTATAAAAATGAAACCTGAAAACTGAATGAACATGAAAAGGCCTCGACCTACTTTCAAACTGATAGGTGTGCTCCCCACCTCTAATGGAAGTAGACAGGACAGGTCTTGTACATCTCTGGCTTCATTTTTCAGAAGTGTGTTACAAGTGGAGAATTATTGTGGAAGGAGTCTTGCAGACAATAAAACCAGGGAAAGGGTTTTTTGCAGCATCTCATCTGCACACGGGTAAAATACTCGAGCCCTTTTGAATCCCGTCCATGGCAATTCAGACAGATGTTGAAACATGCGGTATCCAAAAGTAGGTCCAAGCCTTGGGCCCTCAGGTAGACAGATCTCTCTCCTAACAGTCTCAGGCTGCGCAGCTTCAGGGTCTGCTCCCCAGCTGCAGTCGAGAGGAAATTTGGAGGGAGCGAGGGATTCATCGCGTCCTCTTTAAGCCCGCCATTAGCTTATTAGGGAACGGAGAGCTCTTATTCCTGGAAGCAACGTTTTGTGAACTGTCATACTCGTTTCCTTCACACACTGGCACAGATTGCCTGCTTGACCTGAGGGCTGAAGCCATTTACATTTTTGATCTGCTCATCTCTCAGAAACCTCCACAAATTAGAAATACCATAAACCATGTTTGTTGTCGTGAGGGCAGAGACGTCTGAAGCGAGGTCGGGGTGTCATGTTTGACCTCGGCTGAAATACTGGTTCAAAATAGACCTTACTTTGAAGAATCTCAGAGTCTCTAAACTTCAAAGCACTGGCTAATGTCTAATTGACTGTAGGTAAGTATTTCTTTACAGGAGAGCTCTTCTGCACCACAACTCTCAATCCAAGCTTCTCCAGTGTCTTACAGGTGAATGAGAGAACTCAAAAGCTAATATGATCTCTGAAAAGATTTTGAGTTGAAGCTGCATAATTGCAAGACCTTTTCCTTCTGTGTTAAGACTTCTAATGAGCTTTTTACAGGCGGCTGCTGGTCTCTCAGCTGAGAAATGCTATAAGACAGCAAACACCAGAGACTTTATTTCCTTGATCTTTATTCTTCCTCATAGTGTCTGTAGTGTTTGCCATGGGGGTGCTCTATGTTGTGCTCCTGCAACAAGGATGCATCCATCCTTTCTGCTTTCCTGTGGTCACAAGCCTTAAGACAGGCATTAGGGTGGCAGAGGTGGCTCTCTGGCCCTTGAGATTGGCCCACATGCTGTGGCCTCAAAAGGTGCAGAGCTGAGAGTGAAACCCTAGAAGGGAGCTCGTAATACTGTAAGATGGAGTGGTCAAAACCTCGGTATGTTTCTGTGATGAGGCCATTTATAATTTACCCACATTCCCTCTTGCTGAAAAAATTCCTCTAATTCTTCCCATGTGAATGCAGAGCATGAAAGGAGCACCGAAAGTCTCCCCTCTTGTTTTCCCATTCATTTTCTTATGCTAAAGCCCTGTGGACGAAACCCATTCCAGGTGCAGGAGAGCTTTTCCTGTAATTTACCCATGGTATTCTTATCAAAAGTGTTACTTCCAAAACTATTTCCTTTTAACATTAATTATCCTTTGAGCCAGCTCGCTCACAGCACACAAAAGGGTACAGAGGCTTTGCAGGATTTTTTTCCTCTTTTTCATTAAGTACCACATGTGCCTCTCTTTGCATATATAGAGTGGTTCCCCACCACCTTGAAGACATCACAGTGTGTTTTGTAGGAACCAAAGCTAACTGGTATAAAATGGGTGGTTATTGTTCAGTTATGTGCTGTAATGCTTCCCATATGACCTAGTGATGATGCTTGTGGGGCTGGAGGTGTAAGAATTAAATTAAAAGCTGAAATACATATATAAAAGGGACATAGGTTGCTGCTGGGATAACATCTTTTGAGGCTGAGTTTTCCCTGCCAGGTTTGGTGTGTGTATCTGTTCATGTCCAGCAAACGGAGATGAGGATGCGGTCAGCCCCACAGGCATGCAGGTTGCTAGCTAAAAGCAGTACAACAAGAGCTGGGAGGAGAGAGTGGGGTTAATCTCTTGTCCTTTTTGCCCAGGGGAATGTTTATCACCTCCCAGGGAAGGTCTCCTTTCCTTCAGTGAGTTAAGTCAGCCTCTGCTTTGTTTGATGCTGCCCATTTGAGGAAAGCTTCTCCCTGACCTTCTGCCAGAGAGACTGATGACAAGGACGGTTTGAACTAACCTTGACATTCACCAGGGTAAATGGCTTTTTCCACAAGTAGTCAGCAAGCAAGGAGAGCCAGTCAAGAGCTAATGAATCTGTACCTGAGGGAAACTGAACAACAATTGTACTTTTAAAGAAGGAAAGTCTTCCCTGGCTCCATCTGGGCCTAAATGCTGGTGGATTAACATTTCCAACTCACACCTGGGTCTTGCCATGTTGCCTTTTGGCTGGTGGCAGGGAGGCTACCACTGGAGGAGTGGATAGGGAAAACCTCAGTGGGAAAGGAAACATGCTCAGCAATCTGATTGCTGTGATGATGGATGAAATTGCTGCATTCCCTCCTCTCCCCATGGCAGGCGATAAGGCTCCTGCAGCCCCATACTGCCCTTGGTGCAGGGCATCAGCTGAAAGGGCTTGAGTGAGGACTGATGGGTGGTTGGGTAACTACAGGCACTGTACCCCCAAATGCACCTTTAAAAGGGGGTTTAAGGCTAAGCTTAAGTCCTGGGTTTAGCTTTAGGAAGTGGAGTGATCACTGTGGCCATCACCAGAGCTGGCTCTTGATAGGTAAGGATATCACATGTGGGTTGGTTTGTACTGCGGAAAAGGACCCGGCTGCACCTCAGCCCGGAGTTTTCACTGTGGTGTCCACAGATTCTAAAAGCAGAGGCACACGGAGCCTGCAGTGCCCTTTTCCTGCTGGGGAAGGAGGTTTTGCTGGCTGCTCAGATGATATCTGGAAACAATAGAAAGAGCGTCGGCGATTGCGACATATTTCACTTTTCTCAGTACTGTCCAGATGATGTATTCTTAGTACTAATTAGGTTGTTCAAAGCCTAGTTTTTGTGAATAAGCCATCATTGTGTGAAGATTGGCCTGACAGTCCTCTGGCCTGTTCATTCACAAATCTTGCCTGTTGCTTCATTTAGTGTTAACTCATTAGGGGATTCCTCCTGCAGCTGGCAGGAAGGACCAGAGGTGTTGCACTGGATGGGGCTTCCTGAATAGATGGACTATAAGATGATCTTTAAGATCTCTTCTAACCCTAACTATTTATGAAATCAGGGTATGGCTGATTTCAGCTCAGTTTGGTGAACCTCACTGTTTCATGGGAGCTCATGCTCATGCAAGAAGTTTGCAAGGGGCCTGGCTGGTGGAACGAGAGCCCATTTTTCTGGGATGCTTGGGAGGTGACTGCAGCCAGCTTTTGTCTGGCAGCACTTGGACTCGCGGCACATGGACTGCTTTCCTGAGTCTGCTACTAATTCGTGTGTGCATAACTCCTACTGGCTGGACTAAATCGAGCTCTGTAAAATGTATTTATTAATACTTACTTCCTAGGGCTGTTTATTTAAATGTTTGCAAAAGGCTTTGGAAGGCTAACCAAGGGGAAGGCACGAGCTCCAGCACTGAATCTTAAGCACTGGCAGTGGAGATGGTTGGCAAAAAAACAGTGATACATTTTCCTCGGGATAACAAAAGTAGCGCCGATGCCATCTTTGTCTGATGATCATCTTCCAAGGGATGATTTAACAAAAACTACAGTGTTTTAAGGAGGGAATGAAACAACACTGGGGAAAATGGAGCTGGTAAAATGAAATATAAACTGCATGTTTTCACTTCTGACATTTCCCCCATGGGGCTTTACCCAGGTTTTGCCACTGTGTGTGAGCAGAAATGGGCAAAATCAGGGATAAACAGGGAGTGGAGTCAGTACGTGGTGAGGATGTGCCAGGTTTTGTGTCTGCTGATCAAACAGATGAGAGTGAACAGCCCAAGCACAAAGCATGATGCTGGCACAGAGGGAAGGACCAGAGCTGGAGAGCACCCCTGGGTGATGGCTGGAGGCAGACAGAACCCTGCAAGAGGCTGGAGACAAACCACGGCGCTGGTGAGACTCCGAGGGAAGAAGTTGTATACAGTAGAGGAGATAATATTTCATCTCCCCGCGGGTCAGTTGGTTCTCGGCAGAGTGTTCTCTGTTTGAGATTTGAGGATTTGCAGACAGACAAACTCCACAACCCAGCAAAGGTCAGTCTAAATATCAGGCAGATAAACAGCACCTTCGCCGTAAGCACAACTCCGATTTATGGTGCTCCATCTACTCTTTCCTTTACATGATAAAGTGAAACGTGTACTTCTTCAGAGGGCGGCAGCTGAAAAATTTAAAGTAACATCACTTCCTGAGGTGTTTTCAAAGAAATATGTTTTCCTGTAGCAGCAGCCTGCTTCCTTTTTAAGGGCTTTTTTTCACTCTGATTATTTTGCTTTGGAGAATTTCTCCTTCCTGACCCCCTAGCCCTGCAGAAAACCATGACACCTGCTTTGCAATTGTCTTTCCAAAACAAGACCTTGGTGAAAATGGGCCTGTGGAGCACTGTGTTGGCCAAGGGCCACTTAGGAGGTGCTGAACTCACTTCCTTGACCAAAGCTGTCCCTTGGTGGCTCAACCTGCCTGCAGTAAAGCCAACACTGCTGGCAAGGTACAGGGCAGCAGTTGTGTCCTCCCTCTGTATTGGTCACTCTCCGCAGCCATGTGGCAACCTCGGGATTCAGCATGTCATATTTTAAATACTGCATGAAGACTTCCATGAATCACTTGCACAATTAACATCCATAGGATCAACTTGAGATAAGGAGGAACAAGGCAGAAGTCTTAGTTTCTGCTACTTCTGCTTAAGTCAGGCAGAAAACTAGGAAATTTAACTTTGTGCACAGAACACTGAGGCAAAACAGTTTTTTAGGGTTCTGCTTTTTATTCCAGATCGGATTTTCTGTTAATAACAGAGCTTCTTGATGCCAGGTGAAACCCTTCTAGCTAGAATTTGCTTGCGCTGTCCTCAATGGAGGCCACATTTCCCCATGTTCCATGAAGTATCTTTAAAGTGAATATAAATTATGCCACAATAGAAAACCAGTTTTAACAGTACTAGAATAGTGGAAGGGAGTCACAGTACACCAGGATCAGACTCTCTTTAATTATCTTCTTACTGACCTCAAGGACAAGATCTATGTAATTGAAACAGTTCTGTAGGTAGTAAAAGTGCTGAATACAGAGGATGCACCAAATACTCTTTTAAGCTAAAGTATCTTTCACTAGTCAAATAATTGAGTAAATATCACACTGTATAATCAAAACAGAAAAAAGGTATTTTCACTCTTAAAATATATTAAAATTAGGGTTTAGTGTTTTGGGGGGGTGGGTTTTTTCTGCTTGCAGAAATCCTGTATATGCTTTCATCAAGATTGAACTCTGTCCTCTCCTAGGAATTGTAGGTGTCTATACCTTGGATTCTGGGGCTACTTTGCTTCTAAGCTAACTGATAGAGGACCTATTTAGCCAATATGTGGACAGTGATTTTTTAGTATCACTCTACACTTGATGTAGCTTGGTATTTTGCCTCAAATCTGCCTCTGAATCAGTGCAAGCAAACACTTGTCATGAAGGTACGTGGTTATAGGCTGCTTGTCATAGCAATGATCTCGTCGTAGATGCCAACGGAGCAAACCCTGGTTCAACTGGTCAGTTCACCAGTTGTAGCTGCAGCCTTGAAATCGTGCAAATTATCTGCCTAGTCTGTAATGTTAGCACAAAAAAGAAGGCGCCTTTTAAATAATTTGCAAGGTTTTATAGCACAATACAAGCATTGTAACGTTATGAAAAATGCTAATATTAGCTTAAATGCTTTGAAGTTCGTTCTGGGAATTTGGATTTCCCAAGGATGTCCCTACAGGCTTTACAGTCAGCAGAAGACTTTTGGGTGCAGAGAGGAAGAAAACGGAACTTCCTTATCTCTTTCAAGTTCTGTAGGATCTGGAGGGCTCTGGGTGGGGGGTGTGTGGTTTGATTCTTTAAGCAGAGGGGACCTTTTCACCATTAAAATATAAACCGAAGTTTTAGTGCCTTAAGTTCAAATTTGACATTTTTTATTCTCTTTCACTTTTCTTTTCTGAAGAAATGCTGTTTTCCTTGAAAGCCTGGCAGATTAGTGAAGAGGAAGCAGTTGAGCTAAAGCAGCAAACTAGGGCAGAGAGGTGAGGATTGGGATATTTGTGGTGGTGGGCATCAAGCTGTGTGTGTATGTATAGATCCCGGTAATTAAATCCCTCACAAGGCAGGCAACCCCTCAGTCCTGGTATGATCAGGTCCCCCCCATTAAATCTCTTACAGCCCATTCACTCCTACCTTATGAGACAGAAGAGTGACATGCTATTAAAATTGGTTATTCTACATAGTTCACCTCAAAATGCACTGGGGATTTGATATAATTACTGGAATATTCCCTTGCTACCCATGGTCAGGGGCAATGCCATATTGTGCTACTGACAGAACCCAGCGTATAGAGGGCTTCTTTAAGTTGTAATAGAAATATCATTCAGAAATTACTTTCTTTCTAGTGATTTTTGACTCACTTTTCCATGATTTAAGTGGATACAGCCTGACAATTAGGGCTGAATGCACATCGAGTAAAGTAGTAAATAAATCCATCAGTACGTAAGCACGTACGTATCCTAATATGAATCGTCAGTGACTCTATCTTGGTGGAAATGAGCACTTTCTTTCTCATGCAGAACATGGGTGAGAGCAGAAGCGATGACAATTCAAGTTTAGAATCCTTTGGAGAAAGTTAGTTTTTAAGCTTTTTATGTACTTACTTAGACCTGAGTGCTCTGGTCATCTCACAAGGCAGCAGCACTGGACCTGCATGTTTGTAAGCTGGAGCCAGCCAGTGCAGCTGGGGCAAAGTTTTATGGTACCACTCAGTGCTGTCATGAAAAGCCACATTTTCTTTTCTCTTCTTGGGGTTTCTTTAGTCTTGGCGGAAGAATGCATCACACAAGAGAAAGGGCGAAGAGATGTGTAGTGTTTCTGTATCTCAGCTGCAATGCTTGCTTGGGTTTTGTTGGTTTTCCATGGTCGGAGCCTTGCTCTCACCCCTTAGAGGTCTGTGGGGGCACAGCCCCCTTGCTGCTCCCCCCAGTGGCTGAGCATCACCAACCTGAGCACCGCTGGGCGTTTCCATGGTGACCATAGCTGGGCTGGTCTCCATGGTTACCGTGGTACCCTGGCAGTGGGATGGGGAGCTGCTGCTGATGGCTGGGGGTACCCGGCTGTCCTGGGACAAGTGGGCTGCAGGGCAGTGGGGCATGATTGGGGACAGCAGCAGGTTGGGGACATCAGGTCATGGGCTACATCTGGAGGACAGTTTGTCACTGCTGCCAGCCTCGGAGTGCAGAGCATCTCCTCCTGGCTCTCTAAGGCCTGCAATTTCCCTACAGGCACAGAGGCTAGAATCCAGCCCCATTAATCACCTGGCTCCAAACACCTCCCTTTGTGTCACCCTGTGCTGTGCAGTGGCAGGGGCAGTGTCCCACCACCGTGCAGGTGGGAATGTCTCTGGGAGGGCAGGGAAGCTCAGGGGCAAGACCACCAGCAAGCGCTGCAGACAGGTACTTCATCTTGGTTCGGCTCATGCAGTGCAAACCTGCACCTGCTCAACCTGCTCTTCACCAGACCCATGAAACCTATTGCACCTCAACTGCGGGAAAAGAGGCTGCTTACGGCCACCCATGCACAGATGTTTAAATGCTAAGCAGAATGTGCTTAAGTGAGCAAATCGTGGTGGTCAGGGATGGCTTTCTCTAGCAAGAAAAGCTCCAGCGGGTAAGGTCAGACCTGAAAACAAACTATGCACCTGATAGAGAAGTTTTTTATTCAAGTTTGTACGTTAGATGTTGAAGGTGAACTTTGAATTTCTTGGTTGTTGGCCAATGAAAGGAGCTATGTTGGTTGCTTTTATCCCTGCATTAGTTTGGTTGGGCGCTGCCTGCATCTTGTGGGGGCACTTCCCTGCGATGCTGGCTTGATGCTAGCCATGAAATGATCTGCAATTCGTAGGCAACAGTGGGCTGTGAGGAATGGGAGTAAAGGCACGGCTGGTGCTGTTTCCAAAGTATTGGTGAAGGAATGGCAATTTGTTATTTCAAATGATCTAATCCTGGTAAGGGTGAAGAGTGACATAAGTGCAACAGTAAACAGCATTAGTGTCACCGAGAGCTCTGGGAAGTGTTGGATCGTCTTCATCTGACGTGGCTGGAGGTTTCTTTTTTACCCCCTTTGCTCAAAATGCTATCGATGATCCAGCTTCAATCCCTATGTGGCTATTTATCTCGGTGTCTCCTTGGGGTGCTGGCAGGCAGAACATGCCTGCTCTGCCATGGGGCAGGGGAGAGAAAGATTAAGCTGGGAGTGATCCATTTATCCTAAAACTGATCACGCCAAGCCACAGACAAAGACGATGATGAAAGTGCATTGGAGAGGCTCATTTCAGCCCAAGCATATGCCCATCAAGAAGAAAATCTGACCCCTTTCAAGCACTTCCAGTTCAAAACACCTTCAAAACTAAAGCACCTCTTTTCTTTCTGCCCAAATTAGCCAAGTCACAAATGACCCCTGGCTGCTTTCCAAACCTTTTAACCCATTTTGAACTGAATGTGCTGGTGTCTCCATCCTAGTCCCACCCATGTCAGGGTAAAGCTGCATGCTGGCTTTAATGCAGCAGGACTAAGCCCCTGCCACAGCCTCTAAGCACAAACACTTCTCTCTAATCCGAATAAGTGAAAAACTGTGGAAGTGCCTGTACCTCGGACTGAAGCATCTCAGATTTCAGCTCTTGATGGAGTTTAACAACGCTTAGAAGTGTGTAAAAGAGTTTATGTGTCCAGTTTGCTTTCCCTGATGCTTAAGGATTAGAGTGGCCTACGGTGCTTTCTGGATCCATCCTTCTAGGTGGAGTTAAAAATCAGAGATGACCCCTAAGGATCCCCTTAACAGCTCTGGAGAGAGTGAGGAGGAGGCCGGGGCTCCCTCACCTCTGCAGCCTCTCTCTTGAACTTGGCTGTAGGGAATAACTCAGACAACACTGTCCTTATCTCTCAGCATTCCAGCGCTGCAGCAGCGCCGGCCGTGCCGGGGCGTTATCAGAGGCCCGGGTGCCCCGTGGCACCTGGCTGCGGGAAGGTCAATGCTGGGGCAGGCTGTGCTTTCGGCTTTGTTGTTCCTCCCCACCGCCCTGCAGCAGCCACAGGGGTCAGTCTGCAGGAGCACCGAAAGCCCTGGGGATTGTTAAGCACCAAATTGTGTTTATTTCCTCTTTTACACAAGCATATTTCACCAAAGAAACAGAAGGAGGGCTCATTCCCTTGCAAAGTGAGCATCCTCTCTGCATCCATTTTAGCATTCTGCCTCTTATAAGCAATGATATCGCTGGAAGGAGCCACATTCTGCTGGATCAAGCCGTGGTGCACAGGGCTGCGGACGGGGTTAAAATATCACCTCGCCTTCACCAGGGATTTTTCTTTCCTTTATGAAAACAGAGTGGCCTCTGAATATCAGCCCAGCCTGCCTGTCAGTTCTCAGCTGCACCATGGGATAAAGCTGCTGATCCCTTTTATCCCCTTCTGGGAGTAGTATTAATAGTATATTCATTTTTGTTCCATTTATAATTCATTACTGCCCAGTTATTTGGATTTACTTGTGTTAAAAGGCATAACGAGACAAAAACTTAGCTGGTTAGGAGCCCAGGGAGGAGGGGAAGACTCTTCCCCTCCTTCAATCCCTGTCTCGCCTCCAGGGTGATGGGAGCTGATGGCTGGAGCTTAGCTTGCGGTGCAAGCAGGGTAGAAGGAAGGTCACTTTGTCCACAGGATGTAAAGCTTTAGAGGTCAGCTTTACAGGAGTAAAGAGGTCAGCTTTGCCCAGGAGTGTAACCTCCAAACCCATAGGAAGAGTTGTGTTACTTCAGGCTGGCATATTGCTAGACCAATGCACCCAAATTTCACTGAATTTAACTGCAAATCTAGCTCCCGTTAGGTGTTTAAAATGTGTTTGTAACAGAAAGATTTGTTTTAAACAGATAGGGACATGTATTTTAAATACAAATTTCCCTTTACTGTTTTAACCTTCCTCCCCGCCAGTGTTTTTATCTGCTCGCAGTCGTGTAAGCATTGGCTCTCCTCTGGGCATTGCAGGTTCAGGGCCAGAGGGTCTGCTCTGCCCACAGCACACACTCCAGGAGAGGCCCAGATGTTCAGAGAAGGTTAAAAAAAACCCCAACCCAACAACAAAAAAGAAAAGCTGTGGTTTTTAAACCACCTTTACGCTTTCCTGCTCCTGGGGCCAGCCCCCTGTGTAAGATAAAACAGCCTGGAGTCTGTTTTATCTCACCCCCAGCTGCCCACCATCCCCAGGGATGCTCCAGCAGAAAGGCTCAGTCGGACATGGCAGCTCCCAGCCTCATCCTTGGCAAAGGCGGGGATGGTGCCCAAGGGAGGGGGAATGTTGTGGGACCAGCCCCTCCGGGACCCCCTTGGCCAGGGCTCACCCCATGGATGGTCACGTTGGGTTTTCCTGTCTGCTGTGCATGAAGCAGCTGGGGTCAGCGTTGGGCTCTGCAGTCCAAGATGCCTTTTTACTTTATTTATTTTAGGTTTGATTTTTCCCTAAGCTGTCAGGCTGCTTTCCCAGCAAACTGTGGCTTTTGTGCTGACTCCCCACTCACACCAGGAGAGGACCTAGTAGATGCCTTCTACAGCTTGACCCAAGTAGGAGAAAACTTGCTCTTGCAGTCTCCCCTCGCCGTGACCACCTCCAGTTTTTTTAGCTGGCTTGAATTAGCTGCTGATAGAGGTCTGGCAAGGTCAGTCTGGACAGTCACATCCAAAATATGCTTTCGGGAAATGGCCTAAAACATGGGCAGGAAGTTTTATTTTGCAGATAGACCCATGCAGAGCTCTGCAGACAGAGAAACATAGATGGACAAATCAGTCAGCTGGGGTGCCTTTGATCCTGAAAGCTCCCAGTCTTTGAAGGATTTTTTGTGTATTAGTAAGATCCCCAGTCTCAGCCATCCCTATCATCCTGCTTGACCCAGTCACTCCCTTCCCAAAGGGCATCTGCGGAGGTACAACTCGAGGTACTGGTGGGTTCCCAAGATGAGAAATCCCAAATTGCTAAGGAGTATACTGGGGGTTACATACCTGTAGCCCCAGCTGCTTTTGATTCAATACCCAGACGGCCTTTCTGAAGCTCACAGAGACTCTTGGGAGGAGAGTTTCACACTGTACTTGTTTTGTAGCTCCATAAATTCTTCATTTTGTTTCATTTTTGCACCACTGTGGACTAGAGGGTAAGTGCAGTACCAAAGGCTTGTCTTGTAGGTATAATGATCACTCAAGATTAGTACTAGTAATAAGTATTAGAAATATGTTTTCTATTTAATTCAGCATTTCAAAGGAAACCTATATTCTCAGATACGATATTGCCAAAAATGGCAATATTTACATCCAAATACTTTCCACAATTCTTTAGCACTCTGGGCAGGATACTGGTCTTCACCAGTAACATTTGGACTCCCTCCTCTGGCTTTGGAAGAGTTACCCTGGATTTGGATGAGCATAAATGAGGTGGGAGTTTAGCTGTATCCTCTTAAACTTTTTTAGCATGATCTTCACTGTTAGGTAAGTCATCATCTTCACTACGAATTAGATGGGAGAAGTATGTCACAGTGTAGATACATGTGGGGTTTTTTTCTTTGTTTTCTTCCAAAACCCATGACTCAAAGCAAAGAGAAATAAAGCCAGGTCTGAACCCCGCACCTCATTAGTGGTGCACTTGTCTTACCTTCAAAAAAGGCCAAACCCAAAGGCCAGTGGCCCATCTCAGAAGGATGCTAATGCTTTTGCCCTCACCCAAATGCAAGAGCAGTGCCTGCACTTGAATTTTTGATTTGCTTTTGTCCTTGCCACCCCTTTTAATGGCACACAGAGCAGGTGGTGCGGGGAGGGAGGCACGATGGAGACATCATATAGTCATAGGCACTGCGAGCAAGCGCCCTCCCCTTCTGAAACACAGCACCTATTGACTTTGTCCACCTGTTTGCTATAGCTTTGGGGTCTAATACATTTTTGAAAGGGGAGCAGAGACCCTTAAAGGGAGGTGGAAGGGGGGCAGGGAAGCTGCTGGCAGCCCCTCTAACAGGAGCATGGTTTGCAACCCCATTCACAGCCATTGTTTGGCATTGTTGTACCAGACACACTCCATTCACGGCCCCTCGCCTGTCCCTTTTCAGCAAGTGCCCACTGGTCCTGCTCTGTTTGTCGGCAAGAATGAGCTGCCGGGAGGAGGAATGTTTCCCAGACAGGGGGTGAGGAGGTCAGTCTGGACCTCTGGACATTAGTGGCGCAGACTTGCAGCCGTGGCATGTGAAAGCAGGGTAATCCTTTGAGGGTCTGGCGGCTGTTTGTTTGGATATGTGCGGCAGAGCGCAATTCAGATCATGAGATTAGCTGTCAGGTCATCTGCTGTGAAATCCATTATGAAAAACACCCGGAAACTGAAGCTTGACTTGAAACCCTTAGTTTACTAAATTGCAGAAATCATCTTTGGAAGCTTTTGTCAGATACATATATATGTATAATATATTTATACGCTCGCAAGCGCGCTTGCACATATAAAATGATGTTTGCTGTAATGCCTCATGCAAAATGCTAGTTGAATAAATCTGTCACTGAAACTTCCATTCCAGATTACTACACTCTAAGATCTGCTATTACAAGTGAAAACACATCTTTAGAAAGTTCACAACAGTCTGGAGTAGATGAGCTATGGAAACGCAATAGAAAATTTACCCCTTCCAGATTAGTCAAACAAAGAATGTAGTCCTGCACATAAACATTGTCTAACTGTATTGGCAGGGTAAATGGCTCCTGATTTACTGCTGCAGTAATAGGTGGCATTTCCTCAGACTGTGAATACAAATATGAATTATCTTGAGGAAAAATACATTTCTAATCTGGAAGTGTGGTCAAGCGGTTCAAATACTGGTAATGAATCAGTCAATTACCAAATTATTAAACATTTCCAGTATTATTGTTAATCTCTGGTAACAGGAATGTACAATTTCCCAGAAAATAAATCCTTGATAGATCTTGAAGTACTTGAAAAAGTAGTTTTAATCCATGGATATCCTGAAAAGCCACAACCCTGAGTCAGGGATATCAAAGAGGAATGAGGAGTCTGGTTTGTTGGATTTCAGAGATATCTTTTCATGGTGGTGGTGGTTGTTACCTCTCTGTGTTTTCAAACTGCACGCTGCCTTGTGTGCATTATGGATTTATGCAGTAATAGCCGTATTTACCTTTGTAGCCATTTGAATGTAGCAGCAAAGCATGAATTCCTGAAGGAGAAAAAGAGAAAAGAAAGAGGGGAGCAGGGTAATGCAGGTATTAATCTCTCCATTGATGAAGAATGATTTCTGCTCTGTGTGCAAAAGATTTCCTTGTCTTCCACACGATCTTCTCAAAGAGCATGCTCAGTCCAGTGTATTTTGATGGAACTATCTGAGGTACAAAGATATGGAGAAAAGAAGAACTTAGATTTGTGGTAGGTACAAAGTTTGGATCATTTTAGTCCAATCCATTGAAATCTTTGCCAAGTTGTTTTTTAGATTTAATACCCTGCCAAAAGACCCCTTAGTACCAAACCCAACATGTTGATGTGCTTGTGCCATGGCTCTGTGTGCCAAAGGAGCTTTCAGGGGAGGGGTTTTGGCATGTTTTCTTCAATTCTCTAAAATTGCACATGCACATATTGGCACCTGTGTGCATATAGAGCAGATTTTGACTGTGTCTCCTCTTGGAGCATAAGCTTCATCTCAAACCATCCTCAGGCCTGACCAAAAGAAATCAGCACCAAACCAATGAGGTGGTGGCTGGTGGATGCAGCAGAAAATGCTCTTGCTGGGCATGTGATTGCAGGTCCAGCCCCAGCACAAGTGGAGTGCACAAGTCATGGATGAGCATGTCACCACTGTACTTTTCTATTTGCATAAAACAATTATCCCCTGGACAGTAGCTTCGGAGTTGTCGAGACAACATGCTTCCGATGGTATCGCTGACCTCAGACACACTGGGCTAGCTCTAAATTAGCAATGAGCAGGGCTGGAGGGATGTATTGTAGTAGTTATAAACCATAAGAAGGTATTTAAATAGATAGATAAGACATGCAAATCTTTTCATTGCCATGACAACCATCTTGATATAGGTTTTCCATACGTAGTGAGAACGGCAGAGCAAAAGGCACTGGAAAAATAGCAAGAACCTGTAATGATAATGAACCCTGACAGTATATTAGTCTAGATTTTGGTCACTTATTAACTCTTAATAGAATACAAACTTCTATAGTAATACAGTGTTCAGTGGGTCAGGGAGCAATTACTTCTAAACCTTGGCTATAAGGATCTCTGCTGTACGGCTATACCTAATGTACCAATTCTTCACAAATTGATCCAACTGATTAAAAAACACTTCGCTATTAGATGGAAATTGCTTAGCTGCTCAGAAGCGCTTTGCAGGGACGGATTGCACAAAGTATGAAAATATGTCATTTATGGTCATCTCTATATTTCCCACCTGGTTTTATTGGCCAGGTGAGGAATCTCATAAATCTGGATTCACAGATAATTGTCACATAATAGCTGGGGCCGTCAATTTCAAAAGGGAAATGCAGTGCAATCCCCCAACACACGTGACCACTCCATACGTCACCTGTCTGAGCAGACCAGAACTGGGTATTCGTTCTTTTTTGTCCTTCCTTCTTATAGTTCTTCATCTCCTTGAAGTGCAAACCCACTAGTTTGAAGACCAGTTCATGGCTCCAATGATGCCTCCTGTGGCCAGTGAGGGTTCCTCCAGTAGTGTCTTTCTCAGATAGACATGCAGGATGAAAGCAGCTGCTGGAGCCTGGACCTGAAGGCATCTTGTCCAACCTGTCTGTGTCCTCTGTGCTTGCCCCCACTCAGTCCAGAGATGTTGGGATGCGGGTGGCCCAGGTGGGAAGGACACAAGTATATTACCCCACTTCATAGAATCATAGAATAATAGAATCATAGAATAGTTAGGGTTGGAAAGGACCTTAAGACCATCCAGTTCCAACCGCCAGCCATGGGCAGGGACACCACACACTAAACCATAGCACCCAAGGCTCTGTCCAAACTGGCCTTGAACACTGCCAGGAATGGAGCATTCACAACTTCCTTGGGCAACCTGTTCAAACAGTTTTCTCCACAAGTCAGGTTCATCAGTAGTGACCAGAGCCCTCGGAAATTAATTGCGGTTAACCTTGCAGGGTGTTTTTCAAGTTGTTGGTCTTTTTCACTAGATGGTAGTGAAGATGCAGTTGTAGGGACCAAGCCTGTTGCAAACTAATTCCTTGTTACAGCTGCTTGCCATACCTGCAATGGATGGTTTTGGTGTGTAAGGGTGTTTGGAGGTGGATGGCCCACACCATGCTTTCACGTAGCCCCATTTCCTTCCAGCCCAGCAGGCAGCGGGGTAACCCCATCCCCAGTCCAGCTCTGGGTCCAGGGGAGCTGAATCTGCCACAGCCTCCATACTGTCTCCTGTCACCTCTGTCTGCTGCCCTTTCCCATCACAATCTACATAAAAACCTTGTTGTCCTTGTCAGAGCCCTTACTAAAACACTGTCCTTTTATTCATGCCTTTAGGTAATAGTTTTGGCCAGCACTGCCAGGCTTTTACTATGCAGCTCCCCACAACACTCACACCAAGCCTGTTCCTTCAGGCTCCTTTTGGGCAGCGACTCCTCCAAGCCCTTGAAGATGGCAAGGCAGGCAGGATGCTACAACACTGTCTATTATTTGTATTATTTGAACTGCAGCCGTCTTACTAGAGTTTTGTGTTGCATCTCTGCCCAGCCTGTAAGGAGGTGGGAAGCAATTTGGGCAGGCACCATCCTGTCCTCCTGCAATGTGCAGCACCGAGCACAGCGGCTCCAACCAAAACCCTGCGGGTGATACCATGGTGCAGAGAATAATTAAAAAGCTGCACTCGTTTCCCAGATGAGATACACTCCTGTAGTGTGTAAATCAGCCACAGTCCTGGAGGAATAATCCAGGCGGGATAATTGTGCAGGGGAAAGGCCTCAGGCATGATAGGGGTTTGCATTAGCAATGCCTTTTCATCCATCTGTCTTTTGACCAGAGCTAGAGAAAGCCAGAATTTTTACTTATAAGGATGTTTTGATCAACTGATTATTTCAGTGACAGAGCTCCTGAAGCATACACAGGCACAAAATACCTTATTTGTGTACAGGAGTGGCTAGGAGCCAGGACTGAAAGGTTTCCTCTTTCAAAGATTAATCTGTTTAGGATCTACTAGTTCCCTATAATCCTGGAGAATTCAACCATCAGCTTGACTGGGGGAAATATTTCACCTTGAGTGTTTATCCACTGACTACAGTAGAAGCAGAAACAGGCCAAAGAAGAATCTGGCTCAGAGCAGGCATTAAATTATATCATTTATTGGTATACTGTTGTTATTTATTAGTTAGGGTAAAGAAAAGCTGAAGAGCCCTGCTCACGCTCAGAGCTTGATTGTGCTCTTCAAGTGTGTTAAGAGCCCTGTCTGACACCTCCAACACGTATCCCACTTTTTGGCGTCATTAGGCGAAGGTTAAAGGTGCCGAAGATGGCTGGTACCAAAAAGCATCCCAAGAATGATCATGAAAGCAATACAAAGGCAAATATATTTGTCCTGCAGTCAGATGTCTTTTACAAGTCATATATAACATTCATGCTATTAACTACTACATTGTTAAAAAGTGTATTCTAAAGTTTAGAAAAGGCACTTGGGTGCTATGGAGGAGAAAGAGTCTATGACAGACTCCACCTATGTATTTTCTTTTTAAGATCATCTAAACTTTATTGAAGACTAACCACAGAACGGAAAATTGTTGGTATTAACACTCTAGGGCATCCTGTGTACTGAAGTCTCAATTTCTGATCCTGAATATGTGTTCTGGCTGACAAACTTTGGGGTGTTATTTTGCCTTCTAGATATTCAGATGTTCTTGGGTCATCTGGGAATTGAATTAACAGCTTTTGCATGTATTTAAAGCAAAGTAAACTTTCCTTCAGCCTGCTGATGGGGAGGAGCAATCTTATTTATGAACACAGGCACCTGCCATGTTAATTTGTACAAAGTTTGTGATTTATCCTAAAAGAACACATTACACAGTGGATTTGGAGGAGTTAAAGGGAATCTGCAGGGTGACTTTAGTCTTTATGTCTTTATATACTTGAGGGCATTTTACTGCACCTCTGCACTGCTTTCACTACACAATCATTTTCTGCTTTAGAAAGGTAGCCATTTGGATCAATAGTTACAGTACGATATATTGTACTTCTGATGGGAGCCTCACAGGACAGTTAAGAAGCACCTTGGTAATTCCACAAAATGCTTGGCTACACTCTGAAATCTATTTTAAAAGTAAAGTTGGCAAAACATACACTGTGCAGAATTACATGAGCCCTAATGAAATTGTACTTACTCTACTTACTTGTATTAAAACTAAATTAGAAAGAATGGGATGTAGAGGGATGTTCTTTGCTTGAAACATGGGGGTTTTAATAGGAAGCTGCAAGTATTAAGGACCAGGCTATCTGCCTCTGAATTTTTGTAGCAGCTGTTTTAAACTCCTGTGGAACAGCGTTTGGAGGGAGTTTTGAAGGGAAAGATTTCTAGCTAATGTGATAAGTGTGCATTTGCTGGGCTTGATTTAAAAGAAAAGGAGAAAAAGAGGTGGTTTGGAGGCATTTGCGCAGCACACAGAACAATAAGCAAGAAGAGGATCTAAAATTATACGTCCCTTAAAGCGTTAACAAATGTATCCTGCGCGTTGTGGGTTTTACAGTAAATTCTTTATCTATAAACAAACCGGGTTATCACAGCTGTTTATTGTACTGCTAGCCCTGCTCCTAACCTTTATGTCTTTATTGCTTACATACCATTCCCTTGTTTATATGTCTGTACCAGCCTGTGCCCTTGAACTTGGCCCCAGCGAGCCCTGACCCGGCGCGCTCACTCGCTCACGTGGGTCACATTGGCGATCAGTAAATGGGAGATGGGGCTGGAATCTGGGCAATTAACATACAACCAAAGCCTCAATGAGGATGCGGGGGGGAGGCAGGGGGCAGACCACCGGCCACGGTCCTTGCTGCTGGAGCTGCTAGGATGTGGGCTCCACCAGTGCAGAACCATCAGCCCCCCTCCCCTAGGGCCTTGGCGGCGCGCATTAGAAATGAAAGGAGAGCCGTGTGCTCTTCCGCTCTTTTTTTGTCTGTCTTTTTTTCCCCTCTCCTCTGGCTGATAAGCTGACAGCCAGGCGTGCCTTGTTCTGATAACTCAGCAAAGTTTGGTTTTCATATGGACAAACAGCCCGTGCCCTCCAGCATCTTCGCCAGCAAGGCTTGAAGGGCAGGACGGAGCAGGCAGCGCAGGAATAAGCAGGGACAGGGAAGTGGCTGGGAAGATCTCCCTTCAGATCAATGATAAACTTCAACCGTAAGCCAAAAAGTACTTTACAAAACCCCTGATGTCCCACCTGGTGGATTTCAGTGCATAAAGGATTTTGGCTCAGCTTGGTGTGTTTGCCACCAGGAGTGCAGTTGGGGTTTGCTGTGGCAGAAGCCAATGAGATGGGCTCTCCGAAACGTGGGCAGCACTGAACATGCTGGGACAAACCAGTATCAATTTGTACAATAAACCTTCCTCACTACCCCTCAGAGAAATCATACCGCGTTTGGTTTCAGTTAGTTGAATGGGATCTTCACTTAAAAAAACCCATCCTGGTGAAAACGTCTCCAGGTCTGAATCCAATCCTTCATTCGCTACTAAAAATAATGTCAGTGAATGGAAGAATTCACAAATTCTCCCAGGGAAAAGAAAAGATGATCCCATTAACCTACATTACAGCCATCACCATTAAGAGATACCATTAACCTGCAGATCCCACACAGTCTTGTCAGAGATACTACTGTCATCCCTGTAATTTTGGAGATCCTACAGTCATCCCTGTAAGTGTGTGGTAACTCCCGGCAAACACAGTATTGTAGCCAAATCCATTGTCAGATTATAAGTCCCAATCCATGCAGCCTTTCATGATTGTTTTGGCTGTTGAGGCAAAAGCCTGTTTCAAACCACACTTTGGATCAGAGCTCCAGAACAGGTTTGGGTCCCCTGCCATCTAAAATTATAGGATTTGACTGCCTTACAAGGTCATGAGCACTCATAATGGATCAATACAGAGGATGAGATGAGTATCATGAGTTTTAATGACATAATATTGTGTTGTAGAAGTTGTTGTTTGACTTTCTAAAGTAACATGTACGTTTTCAATGGCTGTTCTTCACATGTTTATTGATGCTGAGCCACCAAAGTGGGAGTGCTAATGAGTACCCGTATTTGATGAATAAGTTTAACTGAATCCTACTAGTTGGAGAATTGGAATGTTATTGTTTAATATAAAGTATATATATTCACATATACATGGACAGTATTCTATCCTCTTCATATATTCTGTTTACTTCACACATTTAGCCTCTCATTACAAGCATTCTGGTAAGTTTAGTAATCAAATATTCATATACTCAGAAGCGTGACTTTTCCTCAACTTTTTACTTTTTGCTGTCCTTCTATCTACCAGCCCAAGATTTTGTTTTATTCTTGGGGTTTTGGGGCTTTTGTTTGTTTAACTCAGAGGAAGGAACTGCAGAAAAGTCAGCCTGATCTTGCACTAAAGGAGCTGGAGTAGTCCTCAGGACTTATGACTTCAGGTTCTTATTGTCACCATAAGCTAATTCCATGGGCTAATGCTTATGCCTCAGTTTCCCAGCTAGCGATAATACATTACTCTTATGAGTAACATGAAGATATACTCCGTATTAACCTGCTGTTCTCAGACTGGAAAAGGGTGGTTTCAGAGAAAGCTGTTGTTGTAAGTGGGCTGTTGGGAATCCACACATCTCTCATAGACCTAATTGTGGTGCCTGTTGCTCAGGGGAAGAAACTCTCCTTTTCCTTCCACACCAGCTCAAATAGCTGTTTGAAAAGCTCTTGGTGACATTACCAAAGGAAAAGGATTTAGGGAGCTTCAGGTCTGAAAGCCAACCAGACCACACAAGGACAAGATCCTACAATCTTGACCTCCATTGCCACACTTTAAAAAAAGGCAATAAATACTGTTTCTGGCTAAGTATGCTTCCTATGGTGCAGCTAAGTATCCTTCCCAGTTGCATAATGGTTAACTGAGCCCTAAGAATGTGCTTGATATATTATTATAGCCCTGATGTAGCCATCAGAGAGTACCAGGCAAACAGCATGTACTTAAAACCGTGCAGTTCTCATGCCCTTCCGTGGGAGATTTTAGTCTATTTTTTTACTACCTTTGCAGGTTGTCTCTTTTGAAAAGTAATTTTACAGAAACATTCTCTAATCTACAATTAAGAAAATCTGTATGTTAAAGGCTACAGGAAAGCAGAACCTTTTTCATAGGCTAAAACCCCCCAAGTAATAAAATGTATATTTATGTAACAAGAGGTCAGATTCATGAGAAATGCTGTTGTGGCTTGTAATTTCAGATGAAATGGTCCAGCATCAGGATAAGAAGCGTTGGATGCTGACACGTAGTGATGTGCAAATTCCCTGTCTGAGATGAGTATATCTCTAACTTTGCTCTAATTATCAATCACTTGATTCATGTCAGAGCACTCACATTTAAATCAAGTTTTTGTGCTATTTAGACAGGTACTCTGTAAACACAGGTTGAAGAGGTGGTTTCTGGAACGAACAGGGACGCTGCCTGAGTGACTGGCTGAGTTCATGTTCTGTCTGAACAAATTAAAAGCAAGAGTCTTTCATGCTAAATTTATATGGCCCTCTGCACAAATTGCCCAATTTATTTGGGTGGCGAGATGTTTTGGGACACAGGGGTTGATAAAATGCATTCAATAAGACACTGCAACTTGAATTTCAGTGTAAAATGAAATACTCTGTGTGCTGGGTTTGATGTTCTTAATTTAATCCCTGGTGGATGGTAGTCTGCATTACAAAACCTTCACACATAATTTGGCACAGTTTGGATGATTTGCAATCTCTTTCCTCGCTCTCTGTGCAGAGGATGCCCTGAGCAGATCCTGCATGGAGGCTGGGTGACCTCTCCTCTCTCAGGAGGGTGGTCTCTTCAGGTCACTGTTCAGGTCATTTCTGCAGCAGGGTAAGGAAGCTTTGACTGCTTCTTCTTCGCTTGTGTGGGTAAACAGAGGACTTCAGTTTCCAACCCTACTGGTCCCTAACCTTCAGAAGCTAAGCAGTCACCGAGGGGGATGGGGAAGAGATGCCAAAAGAAAGTGCAGGGCAAAGAATGTAAAGAATTTTGCTTATCTGTGACAAGTTTCTAAGCGTGTTTGATTATGGTAATAAGGATACGTCATTAACAAAGGATTTTAAAGACATGTATACCATTGATAATCAGCCCTGGCCAAAGTACAGCGAACATTTAAAACTCGATATGTTTTTTTTTTCAATGGGATATGTTTGAAATACAGCAGCACTTTAGTGTGAATGTGGAATTTCACTTGATGCACGAGGGTGGGGTGGTGGCAGCTAAGGAAGGAGCTGTATCTACCGAAGATAAAGTCTCCATCCCTGGCGAGAGATGACTGTAAAACATGCACAATTCCCAATCCTTAAAACTCTCCCTCATTGCAAATCTGCTCATTGTTTTAACTTATCTCTGCCAGTACTGTGCTGAATTAGCCCCTGAATGGGATCAAGGGAAGAGAAAAGGAAAGGAAGGATGGGAATGACAGTGAATGAGAAACAGAAGAAAGCAAGATAGCCAGAGAAAAGGGACGGGTGGTGGGTGTTAAGCGTAATTGCCCTATGGCTTCACGTGAAATTGTAAAAGCTTCTGAACACCCTTGCTGAATCAACCACATGAATGTTCTCTGCATCGGTGCTGCATGGGAGGCATCTGA
Organism: Strigops habroptila; assembly: GCF_004027225.2. Taxonomy (NCBI): domain Eukaryota; kingdom Metazoa; phylum Chordata; class Aves; order Psittaciformes; family Psittacidae; genus Strigops; species Strigops habroptila. The sequence continues at coordinate 72,786,194 of NC_044282.2, forward strand.
CCTGTTGCTGGGGGGAAAAGGGAAAGAAATGGTTCAGGAGGAATTTACCTCCTCTGTTTGGATGCTTTCTAGTGTGTGTCTTGCCTGGAAACTGTCCCAGTGAATGTCCTCCCCTACTAGCTTCTGTGCTGGTCCCCCATGTTAGGTCTGTTGGCTATCTCCTCCCCAGTCAGTTCCCCATTTGTGGGGTGGGAGATCCAACACCTCTGTGGTCACCTCTCTTTTTTGACCTGTTTAGCACTATAGCAGCTGTTTTTACCAACAAGCAATCCATGGGAATTTACTCCTCCTCCACCTGGAGTATTCCTATTTTTGCATCCTAATCTCCTAATGAGTTTATAATCTAGAACAGAACAGTACCCCTGCTGTTCTCCAGACTCCTTATCAGATGATTTCACTATCAGACACAGTGAGATGGCACACAAGCCACTTCTGGCCCCATGTGGGTTCCTGTGTGGGGGATTTTTTGAGGAGGAATGGACTTGAGCAGAAATTTTGCGTGAAGTCAAAAGGGAGAAGAATGAAAACCACCCATGAATGGGGCTCTTCAGGTGTGTTCCATGTATAATATTTGGGTGCTGGCTTCCCAACCCTAAACATGGTGGATATAACTCAGTATTTCTTCTTCTGGTGCCTTTGGGTTGAAGGAAGCATTTTAATATCTACACACCTCTAATAAACTAAAGCTGTAACAAGGCTCTTTCTATTTGTATTGCTCTTTTGTTGTCTCCTATGCGCATTTACCATTGATTTTTGCCAAACTCCCCTATACTGTAACTATGCAGTTATAAACTGTTGTTATTGAGGGGAACTGAGGAGAGAAAGGATAGCAATAAAATTACTTGTTGCAAACTAACACTGCAGCTCTATTTGGGCATTTGTCGGCAACACTTGGAGATCGTTGCATACAAGAATCCTAAACATCAGCCAGCCACCAATTGTTTCCTTAGCCACATCAGAAAAAAACAGCTATTTAATTTATGTGTTTTTAATGGTAAGAAATTCATATTCTGAATCATTGTTATCTTTATTTTGCAACTTGCTGCCTTTAAATTACTTCTTTTCTCTCAGTGTTGCCTTCTATAAGACATGAGAGGGCCTGTCTGCGTGCCTGTTGTCATCTTTCAGGATGCATGGAAAATAAGTGAAACTCTCTGGAGCTTTCCTAAGTAAGTTGGGACATCTCCTCAAGTCCCAGTAGGTGGGGGGGCACTTGCTAACGTGAGCAGGAACTCAGGGAAGCTCAAGCACAGAGCTGAAGCTTTGCAACCTCTAAAAACTCTAAAGCAAATGGCTTCGGTTGGCTTGAGTCTGTGCAACAGCCAGCTACAACTGAATGCTTTATTGCCGTCTGGAAGTGTTTATTTTCTGAACATAAATTCAAGGGACAGATTCAAGGCATGTCAAGAAATAAAGCATATCATCATGTGAGCTAAGCTGACAAGGACAATTTACTGTACCCTGCATTCGTTCTGGGCCAATCGGAAGAGAAGAGGCTATTAACATCCTGAAATTCCCGCTGTTTGGCTCTCCCTGTCCCTTCACTGAACTCAGGAATGGCATGTATTAACCCCTTGAGGGCCTCCCGTGCACGGCGCACATCCAAAGAAGGGACACTTGTTCAGGCCCGGTAGACATATGCAGTATGTCCAGCTTTCATTGACAGCAGCAGCAAACTGCTTTAAAAGCCATGACATGGCCTGCGCTGTCTGGAGGCCCATCACAGGGTTAACATCTTTCCTAGGGGCAGTTTCTGTGCTGTAGATGAGCATTGACTTACCCTGTTTAAATACGAGAGTTCACTGGTCAGCTTGACCTTGAATTCTCTTGCAAAGACAGGAACAAGTTGACATACTGTTCGTGTTTCCAGTGGCTGCAAAGTTCAGGGAATACAATGCAACTGCAGCTCACATGCCGTGAGCATCACTTAGAGAAGAGAAGGGAAAGTTCATTTCCTACTTTTAAATCCTGCCAGCACGAAAAGTAACAAAGCCAAAAGAGAGTCAGGAGGTAAAGCACAAAGGGCACAACAGCAGATATTGCAGAGGAAAGGTGCCATTCATAGCCAGGAACGTGTTATAATAAGATCCACATGCAAAAGTCCACAGAGGACTGTTTGCATAGCAGCATTACAATATCTACATGTGTAAATAGAGGGAACAGCCCTTAAATCCACGTTGCAGCAGTGACTGCTTGGTCTTTTACCTGCAGCCACACTGCTTGAAGTATTCCTCCGTACTTCATCAATGCCCTTGTATAGGACAGCACGATCAGCCCTATTCGAACATTGCAGCAGAGGGAAACGTATTATTCCAGCTCTGAATATGAGCATTCTGTATACAGCACTGCAGAAGGGCAGTGCAGTTAACTGGTCTCCAGCTCCTTCTTTTCATCCTGTCCCCTCTTTACATGGCAAGGGGTACAGATTCAGCACAGCAGCTCATCTCTGCCTCTTGTTCCCAGTGAAAAGCACAGCTCTGCCCTCTCTTCAGCCCCTGCGTGAGAAAATATAAGCTGATGGAGCGCATGATGAAAGGGAAGCCTGAGAAGAAAACTCCTTATCAGCTTTACTAGGTTTTCTTTTAAAGCATGGCTGGCTCACGTGTATCCTGGTGAGGCTGAAGGCACAGCACACCCAGGCAGCCACAGATCTACAGAGGCAAGAGCAGAAGCAGGAGCAGACGCTGGAGCCTGGGTCATGGTTGGCCCCGCAGACAGCTTCTCTATTTGTTTATCACTGTGCCTGAGAACACATGGAGTAAATCCACACATATTAAAAACACACACACTCCCCCCGCTGTTCGGTCCCTTTTTTCATCTGGGCCTTAGTCATTCCTCTGTATTTTGGCACAGAGTCATGCAGCAGGCTCTGTCTAGTATATTGGCATAATGTTCACAGCTGTAATCAAAACATTTTTCCTCCTATCTTCTCCCAAATCACTTGGGGTCTCCTTCTCCCACTGAGGAGCCCGTCTCATTCATTCCCTGGCTACTACACATGGTTTAAGTATTGCAACCTTCAGTACTAGACCAGAATAATATAAGAGCCACAAAGAACCATTTATCTGGCATGACATATTTTATGCTCTTGTGTAAGTTTTCCTAAGGGACTTCTGAATGTCCTACTGGGTGACTGTAAAGACACCAAGGACTCAAAGTCATGGGTAGCATCTTTATTACAAGCCCTAAAACACTCAGCACAAAGACAAAGCTGAGTGAATTTAACTTTTCTGAAATTAAGATAGTACATTGTCTCACCAAAGTCCTTCCAAAGAACCCTTTAAAAGCAAAGCGGTTTGGGGCTGGAAGGATCCTGGTACCAAAATTCATCTTAATCTTCTATTACTACAAAAACGTTTCTGTGCTTTAAAAATACACTGCCTATTTCTTACTCTCAGACTACCCTAACCTCAAATTAGCCTTCTGAGCAAAGGTCAGGAGTGCAGGAGTGCAGGTCTTATTGGTTCAATTAAAGGAAATAACACAAAATCACACAGGCTATTGCAGAAGACTTTGTCAACAACTTCCTGAATACTGAGAGGCTGCTATACAGTCTGTCTATACAGCCAGATAACATTGTTGTTAGAAACACATTAGTGTGAGTTATTTTATATATAGATGTATATACACACACATATATAAATATATATAATATATATATACACGTGGCTAATAGATACATTCATCTCATAGCTTTCACAGTAAAAGTCTTGGACTAGTGCTTCTGATTCATTATTAATGTTTGTTTTCTTGTTCTGGTTTTTTGGTGTTTTTACAACTTAGCCTTGCATTTGTTGTGTATTTTCCAAAATGCTTATACATAACAAAGCGCTGGTAACTACGCAGGTGGCTGTCATACTATTACTCACCAATGTCCTTAATAATGATGAAAAGTTAAGTATAATGTACCAGTAAATACTTCGGAGTTAGGGAACTAACAGGTATGTGGGGAAGGTGCTTTGTGTTAACAGTTGATACGCTGGGGCTAATGCATTTGTGTAAAGATCCTCTTTTTAAAGTGATTTTCCTTTCTTTCCTTCTTTTTTTTGTTTGTGTCCTTGTGCCTGAACATTTGACCCTGGGGGAGTAGGATGGAAAGATTGTTTAAACACCAGAGAACTGTTTATTTCAATTTTCTCTCTCTTTTTCTCTCCCCTCCCCCCCCCCCCCTTTCAGTTCTCTTTACAGGTAAATCACTCTCGATATGGAAGAGTCTCAGAAAGTTCAGAGGTTTGGGGCAGGAAACGCCTCCCCTTTCCCTGAAGTTTGGATTCTGAGCTAAATTTATCTGAATGCTGTCATTTCCCTGCTTTTCCTTCTCTACCTCCCTCACCACATTCCTCTTTCTCCCTCCCCATTCCCAGATACCCAGATCTTATCCTTTCCTTGACCTGCAGCTCCCCCTCCCTAGCCTTCCACCGCTCTAAAATGTCCAGAGGCCATGGCTGAAGGTGGTAGTTTCTCCTGTTGTTTCTTTTATTCCTGGGCTGTACTATAGCAAGAAATGCTCTGTAATCCTTTGCCCTCAGAGCCTGTCTCCACACACAGATGTTAAAAGCAGGTTTGGTGGCCCCTGAGATGAAAAGGCAGCAGCGGTGCCCAGAAGAGGCTTGCTCATGGCTTGCTGGGTGCAAGCACCCACGGGTGATGCAGCAAAAAGCCCATATAGGTACAAGCCATTGCAATTTGTTTTGGGTAAAAGGACTCTGAAATAGGTGTGGAAGTTGAGCCAATTTTCCAGCTTGCTCCTGCTTTCCCAGACACATTCTGCTCATTTGCATCACTTATCACTATCTTGAAGAGGTCTGTCCTGGTATGGACTACACAGAGTTCTACAAGATCCCTCTCTTCTTTAATTTCCTTTATTTTTTTTCCTTAAATATTATAGCCTTGCACTGTGGCTATTCTAGTTTTCCACAGAAGTGGCAGGCAGCCAAAGACTGGAGTCATTATTTGCAAACTCTAAAAATAGAGTCAAGATTTATAAGAAGAAAACAGATATGTCTTGTTATAAAACCATGAACAAGGATTGGCACCAACATAACGGTTTATTCTTTTTTGATATTGCTTATTGTAAATCGCACTCTATCTTTTTGGGAGATACACTAGATAGTAACTGCATAGAAACATTTCCTTTATTTGAAAGTGCAGTTTATTTGTTGTAAAGACTTGGTTATTCAAAGGAAGTGATAAGAGATGAGGTAGCCCCTGGGAGTTTTGTGCATTGTTGGGGTGGACAGTTTGTTTAACTAAATAAGTATTAGTGATCTTCTGCAGGTCACTGCTGATAAAAATTACATTCAGTGTGTCTGTTTGCCCAGCAAAAAGATGCTTCATGAGTTGTACTGCTGGTTAATATTGCTTGATATTATAAAACATGAACATCATGTCCCTGATCTAACTAATCTTAATAACACTCCGCACACTGTCTCCTTCCTCATGGGCTCTGGGGGGCAGCAACAAAGGGGAAAAAATAAAGAGGAGGTGGGGGGGGAAGCCTAGGAAAAGAGAGGGAGAGACTTTCACAAAGAGTTAAAAAGGCCTGATGAAATCCTTACAATGTACACCATATGGCTTGACATTTACCAGATTAGTTAAACATTTCTACTGGGGATAAATATTCCTGCACATCGATGTAAAGAAATTGCATGAGACAAGGGCACATACAGCATATTTATGCCATGGAGTAATCTCTCTTTTTTTCCCCTTTTCCTTTTTTTCCTCCCCTCCCCTTTGCTTGCAGAATTCAGGTTACTGAACATGTAAGGTCCAAGAGTACTAAACCCAAATGAATCCCCACTCCTGTGCACTCCCAAGCTGCTTGTCAATGTGGCTGCAAACAAAAGCCCCCTCCCAACACCACCCCAAACGCACTCAAAACTCTCACCCAAAAAAGTTTCGAATGAGCAATCTTGCTATAAAATCACCCAACAACTGTATGGAGAGGCTTAAACATTAAAGTTTGTCACAATCTATTTCAGGACTCGGGCTGCCTGTGGAGAGATGACTGTGATGGCTGCCAAACTGATTCGAGGCGGGTTGATGCAGAGGAGGTGACTGCTGGTGCCCGTGTCTGGTGCAGACTACTCTGCTCCTTGGTGAACAGCCCTAAAGCCACAGATTTCATTTGATCTTTGCAAAGGCTAACATTTGTCTGCTGTCATTTTAGTAAGATTGATGACAGGCTGGGGTAGGCGAGGAGGAGGGGGAGTGCAATGGGAGGAAGGCTGGTCCCCACAGCCCCCATGGCTGTGTCCAAGCCTGCCTGGAGTCACTGGTCCAGACCCTCTGGTGGGCTGCAGCAGTGGCGAAGAGTCACTCCTGCACCACTCCAGCAATAATTGTGCTGGTTTCTTATAGCAGATTGCAGGAACTTGGAGACATAAAGGCACCATTCTGCACCTTATATATCTTAATAGATTATCCGCGTCACAAGCAACACAGAGCAAAATGTTATGACAACCATAAGAATGTAGTTTACTGTGGCTTAATGTGGCTGGGCAGTGCTGGGTAAAGCTATCAAAAAATGGTTGTATTTTTTGCATGTTTCTGAGAGAAACTAAGTGATGTGGACATGCAGCTATTTTTATATGAAACCCTGACTTTTGGCAAACTCTTTCCAGGCTATAGCAGAAAATGCTTACTCTTTGTATTAGTAGTAGTATCACAGTGCCAAACTAAAAATCATATGCTTTCCCACTTGGAAGCTTTCTTGCAAGCTGATGTAATAGGGGAATCTTCTACAAAGGACACATGTCCCAAACGGGGCAGCCAGTTGCTGGCTGCAGCATGCAATACGCTCCGGAAAAAAATAGCTTTCATATTTGGGCAGGATGAAGTCCATGTATCTTTTTCCATGAATGAATGACTGAATGAATGACTATCAGTGCTGAAATTTGATCTTACTGCAAAATCCCAGCGATTTGGGTTTCACAAGGCACATGTGTGTACACAAGAGGGATCTCGGTGCTTCTGGGAAAGCAGTGCAGTGCACTAGGGAAGGAAGGTGTAGGGATAAAGTTACTCCCCTCGAGGATTGGGAAGCCAGAAATGTACCTGCAAATCTTGATCATTAGGTTGGAAAACACTGAGGTAAGGCTGGAAGCAGCCCTAGTCCCTCTCTGGGAGCTGGAGGGGAGACGGGTGCATGAGCCTGTAACTTTAACAAGCTGGAATTCAAAATATGCCCGACCTAAAACCCCAGGCTGGGACATGTACGGGCTTGGTGGAAGGCTCAGCTCCAGCCCCTCCTGTTGGGATTTACAGTGCTGAGACCGATTCCACGTGGATTTTAACCACAGTGTCCCATCAGGACAAAAAGACATCGTGTGAGGATGGGATTTCAGCTGAGGCCAGGGAAAAACGTAGCGTAGAGTATGAAAACAAGCTGTATGCTTCTTATTCATGGTGGTCAGAGACAAGCAAATGGGAGAGCTGGCTTGGGCCCCACATGAACTTTGCACCTAGGTGATCGTGGGTGGCTGGATTGATAAAGAATGAGCCAGAGAGATAAATACACATACGGAGAAAAATAAGAACAGATAATGAAGTCGCAGTATATTTCCTCCTAGTGATGAAAGGCTAAGAGTGAGTTATAGATCTTTCCTCACAACAAGAAGAGATATTTCTTTCCAAAGTCATTTATCTATAAGATACTGAGATATTATTTAGCTCTGCATTAGTATTAATCTAGCTCTTTTTGTTTCCATCCCAGTCCTTCAACAGGTGAAAACATGCTAGTAGGGACCCTAAAGGTTTCATGTGCATGTGGATGCATTTCACCCTGTAGAAAAGGTATTAGTTTTTATTGTAGGCAGTTGAAAAGGGGCATGTTTATCCAAGTATCTCAGGTAAACGTGACATGCCTATTTATGCATTACTAGAGTTTAAACCTTCATTTGCTCAGGTCCTTAACGTATGAGAAGCAATGTAAGTGTTACAAGATCTGTTTACTGCTCTGGGATATAATTAACTTTAAAGAAAAAGAAAAGAAAGAAAGGAAAAGCTGATGCCTGTATGAAGAAAACAACCCTATCTGACAACTTTGATGTAAGAAGAGCCTTCTTCCTTTGACTGCTCCGGAGATGCTGACACGTCGGGTAGGTGTGCTCAGCCCTTTCATCCCCGCAGGCAGGGCTAGATAACATTTACATGTCTCAGAGATATGACATGTGTACAGTACATGCGTGTGAGGGCGGGTAGCCCGGGCTTGAAAAGAGTATGTAGGAAAAAGCAGCATGGATTTGTCAGCCGGGAAAGATTAAAGTACTTGATTTTCATGGAATCCCAGACTGGCTTGTGTTGGAAGGGACCTTAAAGCTCATCCAGTTCCAACCGCCTGCCACGGGCAGGGACACCTTCCATTAAAGCAGGTTGCTTCAAGCCCCATCCAAGCTGGCCTTGGGACACTGCCAGGGATGGGGCAGTCACAGCTTCTCTGGGCACCCTGTGCCAGCACCTCAGCACCCTCACACGGAAGAACTTCTTCCTGATGTCTAATCTCAATCCCCCCTCTTTCATCTTAAAGCCATTCCCCTTTGCCCCATTTTACATCTAGACAAATGTATTTCACATGATTAGAAGTGCCTATTATTATTATAATTATAATTATTCCTTTATATTTTACTGTTGTTACAATATTCAATACAGGCCCATTCCTCACTCCACCTCCCCAGAGGTGCAGTGAACTGCCCTGAGGTGAAGGACCCATCTGGAATCATCCATTCCTGGTGGGGGTCAGCCCTCACCTCTCCTCACAGCCTCCAGCTTCATAAGGCCACCTTCATTTGAGGAGATGGTGGAACCATCAGGGACAGGCACAGGGCTGAGCGAAAAGTGAGGGCGAGCTGGGGATGGAGCCTGGGGTGTGTTGTGGGCTGCGGGAGTGATGAGTGGAGGGGCTGGTGGTGTGGGCTGAGCATCATGTCCATGAGGAATGGCTGTTTGTCTGCAAAGCCACTTGTGGGTCAAGGGGACTCACATTTCTGCTAAACAGTCCGGTATATCTTCACCTTGTGTAATCTCAGCTGGAGCCTCTGCTGTTATGCTTTCCACCTGTAAAACCTCTGCGTTTGAAGCTTAAGAGAAATCTTTACAGTAGTCAGTAAATCCTAATGTTGTGCTTGTTCTGTTTTATGAGATTTCCAGTAACACCCGGCTGTGGAGATTTGTCACTTGTCCGATCTAACAGCTCTAAGGACACAGCAGACTTGGGCTGAGGGGGGGAAAAAGTCAGCTGGCTCCATCTTGTTTAAATGAGCTTCAGGTTCAGTACATTAATGTGCTAATAAGGAAGTCTTGTGTTCCCACACTGTTCTTAAAGGCATTCTCACACTGCTGACCTGACCTCTTTAATCCTGGCTTTCCTGAAGGAAAAACTGATCCATCAAGCCTCCTATATCTAAAATGGGATGAAAGGAAGAGATGAACCTATTTCTACGCTGGTGTTTCTCAGGTATCTCAAGCAGTCTTGTTCTTTTTCTATTCATCTCTCATTTCCCTGGGAAGGAGGAAAAAAAAAACCTCCTGGATGTGAGGGCTCAAATCACTGAAGATGAGAAACAGCAAAAGGAAATAAAGAGGTCACACACCTAAGTTAGCTTATGATTAAAAAGAAATTAGTGGGGCTATTTTTAATTTGTTTAAATATATTACTTTCTATTAAAAAGGTCTTTATATTTCACTAAGTATGAGATGAAGTGTGTCACCAGAGGAAGATTTTTCAGTTTTAGTCTCTTTTCTCTTAAACAAAAGTCAAAGAAACTCCACTGAAGTCACAAATGTGAAGCCAGCAGAAATGGCAGCAGGGTGATACTTCTCCTTTACAACACATTGTGGTTACCTTTCAATGGGACCAGTTTGCAGGAATTCAGGGAAGAAGAATGGAAGCTGTGTACAACAGGTACATTGTGGTCTGTGGTACCACATAGCCTCCAGAATACTCAACCTCAGAATGTTGGGCAGCCTTGAGATGCAAAACGCTGCCTTGCTGCCCTCAGACTCAACCCAAGGTATTAGAACCCTAAGGAGCTGGTGGGAGCCCTCTTGGAGGCTTGAAGTGCATCTAATACGTGAGTTGTGCTGCCAGGGCTTACGTCTTACTTTGTTAAATCTGCTAGGCTACAGATATTACCAGGCTGCAGCTGACAGAAATTAGAAAGGATAGTTGTAAATGAAGTTTTGTAATGTCATAAGTCTATGAGGGAGCTTTTTTAATCAGTTCATGAGCTAAACAGTGATCCAACTGTTCTAAGACTTTCCATGAGATTGCTTGATTTTCCACTTTCGTCCTATATTTTCAGTTCTGGAATATCTCTTTTGTTAAATGGAGTGCCTTAAGAGTAAACATAGTGATTGCAGTCTCTGGAAACCTGTGAGGCTCAGAGGGAAATCCACCATAACGTTTCAAATAAATAAATAACTCAAAGGTTTGCTTAGGAATTTGTCACAAAACTCCAAAACAATGCAAACACGCTCAGTTTCTTGTTTCATTCCCAGCTGGAGAAGTCAGGCCAGAATCACTGAACATTTCACCAAGTCTTGCTAACCTCCTGAGCTGAGTTGTGAGAAATTGTTCTTGACACCACATGAGCTGGGCCACAAGGCAGGACTAATGTGATATTTGCTGTCAAAGCATGTTTCCTAGGAAACATGCTACTTAGAGCGCTCAGCCCTCCCTGCCACCCTTCCCGCATCCTCCAGTTTCACCCGTTCCCACAGGTTCTGCAGAGGGCAGGGATGTCCCCTCTGACCCCCAGACACCCTTGGTGCAGACCTCCCGCTGTAGTGCAATGCTTCCCAGCAGCCCCATACACCCAGCTGAGCACAGAGTAGCTGTGGAGGTTCCAATTCACCCATCTCATTGCCCTTTTTTCTGTGATTTATCCATTTCCCTGCCTTTTATTCTGTCCCCAGCACTCTGCAATGGGAGAGGTGAGAGAAGCTGGGCTATATCCTACAAGTCTGGAGCTGGAGAGAAAGAAGTATGAGCCTTCCCGGCAATCTTAACCTTCCTCGCTGAAGGGGAACTGGTGGAAAAAGGTTAGGAAAATCAGCAGATAACTTAAAACTTCACTTGCCACAAGGCTTCTCATCTTTTGTCTGCAGTTTGCAATACAGTAGCTGTTATGGTACAGGGATTTTTCAGCTCATTGGGGTTCCCCAGTTCATTCCCACAATTTTGTCTAGCGGCTGTAGATGCTGTCCTTGACATCAGACTCACATAAATGATTCCTGTCATTCAGGCCAAACTTTTCAGCAGGATAGTTCCCATTGAGGATGAAATGAATGGAGTCGGTTCACACATGTTAACCAAATGCAAATCCTTAGATGGAAACTCGTGGTCAGCTTTTTCCAATGCTATTTTCAGAACTTCCACAAAAGACTGTGCTGTGATTATATGTATTCATGATATGTATATCATGTATTCAGCTCAAACAATATTTGAATGATGCATTTAGAATTCTTCCTAAAAAAGGACCATGCTTCTGTAAACTGCATCATATTTGTAAAAGAGGAAAAAGAAACCTAGCTTGCTTTTCCTTTCTTTCTCTCTTTCTTTTTAATATATCATTTCATAAGGCTGTAAGAATTGGTGTTAATGCTACATTACACACAGACACACTTCTACATAATCACATGCATTTGCATGTATGCCATACATAAACAACCCTATGGAATCCCGACTCTTCATTGTTAAGTTTGTCTACTTATTTTTCAAAGCAGAGAAGCCCCTGGTGTCAAACAGTTGATGTTTCTTAACTTTCACTGGACTGTAGAGCAAATAGAGCCAACAAAATAAAGCACTGGCGGGGGGTTGTGGGTTGTTTTTTGTACCACTTTTCTTCTTTTTCCTACCTGGCCATTTATAACTACCTATTTTCCCACTTGTCTCCTCCACTGATAAAACAGCATTTTTTTGACTCTGTCATTAAGTGTCCTTCACGTTGCCAACATTGGTTTCCCGAAACCCTTGAAGGCCAAGCGTGTCACCTCCATGATGCTGCCTGAAGCCACTGACTTGGAAAACAGGAGAGCTAAGGTTGCTACTGCCAGACATTGGTTACCCCACATAGTAGGCAAGAAGACAAGTAGCTTTAAGTCACTGGGCTAATTCATTTATCTCTGTGATACCATTCTCTTTACCTTACCACCTGTTTGTGTAATGAAGCTGTTTGGCCAACATGCCCTATGGGTCTTGTCTTAGTAATGAAAGTGCAGAGGGTGGAAAAGAAATTCCATTCTGGATTGGTTAGCTCCACCTTCAGTTTTTGATGGCATCCAAAACATTGGGATGGCTTTTTGGTGCGCTTTCGTATTCAGAAGAGCAGCATCTGCTGGACCTTGCAAAGCCAGCAGAACTTCACTGGCATAAATCTGGGCAGAGTTTGGGTCTCTGTGGCCAGAGAAGGCAAATCAGTAATACTTTCCTCTTTCTGTTCAAACCCAGGAAAAGTTTCTTCAGACTGTTAAGATCGTGGGACAGATGATGTCAATCAGCTCCAGAGAAGAGGCAACAGTTTAGCTGAGGATCTCTATACAAGTCTCAGGTCTGTACCAATCTCATAGATCAGCACTTTCTATTGTTAAGTCATGCTTTTCTTGCACAGAAGCTATGGTGGCTTTGCAAATCGACCTCTACCATCATGAAACCACATTGCTCGCAGAAGGCAGAACTCTTCTAAATTATGTTAGAATAGCCAATATGCAAGACCCTGGTGGGTCACCCAGACCATTCAATCATTTTCAAAGCACTTTAGTAATGTCAATCCTCATGGCACCATGTATAATATATGTCAGGGGATATTGTTATCCCCCACTGCTAGCTGAGGAAAGGAGGAAAGGAGATTACAAAACCACAACTTGAGTTATTGCTGGAGGCAGGACTGGAACTTGGGATTTCCTGGACAGATTACCACCCTCCACTTCTCCCTCAGTTGGTATAATTAGCAGTGTCTTGGATCTCTTATTCCCATGCAAGAAGACGTTTGAATACATTTTTCTTTGAAATTGTCTGTCTTGGGGTCACTTCTGTTGTGCTCTTCTGGCTGTTAATGATCTGTTGTCTGCAGTGAAATGCTCGCTAGTACACTGTAAATCATGAACAGATGTAAAGGTGTCCATTCTTGACTACTGATTCAATCCCTCTGGATTTCTGAAATCAGCTACCTGCAAAACTTTGGGAGACGTCTTGAAAAAACCAATCCTTTGTGGCTCTTTAAGTTTTTGTTCTTGGCTGCTAGCCATTTGGATGGATGTCTTACATCCTTGAGATGAACTTAGTGCAGTCCTCATTGACCTAGCAAGCCATTTTTTCCCCTGAAGACAAGCTGGGATCACATCTTGTAATGACTGCTGCAAGATTGTCTTGTTAGGGAAAGGGCTAAGGTGGGATTGTCTTTAATGACAATGAAAGCACCTCATCAAATCTGATTCTTTGGTTTCCCAGGCATGGCTGTAGAATTCAAGCCGATGCAGACTTAGTAAATCAGTCAGTCAAAAATTTTATCAGTTGAAGTATAATGTTCATGGCAGTCCAAAAACCCGAACATGTAGGTGATTTGGAGGGCATTTTGTTAACTCTTTAATTGGTCGTTCGAGTGCTGGAGGCAGTAGCTAATTGCCTGTAGGTCAGAGTAGTCCTAGAGCTTAGGTAAATGTATATTGTCATATGTCACATTTTCATATGGCTCCTTTGCACAGGTTGGTAAAAATGATTGCTGCATAATTAAAATTAAGACAAGGTGGGAAAAGTGATTCAATTAAACCCCTGAAGCCATTGCACAAATTATCTGAAATACCAAAAAACTAATGAATAGTTAAAACTAGTTTTATCTTTTTACTCTTCATTCTTCAATCCTGAGGGTATTAAAATGGCTGGAGTCTCTCTCCACAAGTTCTCAGAGGTAAGTTTTGGGTGGGCAGTGCAAGTATGAGTCAGCGCAGAGGAATCCAGGCCTTTTAAAATACCAGCACACAGAAACTGTGTTGCCGGGTTGTTTTGAATTGAAAATAACCAGACCTTACGCACAAGAGACCTTTTGGTTTCTCCACCAGCCCAGAATTATTTTGAAAACATCTGCAATATTTCACTCTGCATGCAGCAGGTATTATATACCAGGGAGGGTGATGACAGTCAAAATAAATGAGATATGTTGTAACCAAAACATCCCCAGTTTTACATCATACATTTCACAAGCCTCACAAGCATCCTGTGCTTTGACTTGAAGGCTAAAAGGCATGTGGTAGTTTTACAAATGTCTATTAGTATTAACAAATATGTTCCATTATTAGACAGCATGCCACTGCCCCAACCTCCTGGTGCAAGAGGTGAGTTAATATGGCTTATAAAATATAAGAGCACTGCAGGCACAGGCTGTGGAAATAAGAGCCTTGGCTAAGCAGGAGGTCTCATTACATTTCGTGGGACAACTTACTAGAGGCCTGAACATGAGTATAAAAGCTGCCTCCCAGCTAAGGCTTTTTATGGTTCCTGTCCTTTCCCAGAGCAATACAACTTTAGGAGGTTTAGAACAACAAGGTCTGCACCTTTGGGTACGGACAGTGTGCTAATTCTGGCTGGGTTTAAACTGAGAGGTGAAGGAGAGAATTCAGATACGTCTGTTTGCACTATCCGTGTGCTTTTTAACAGGGTTTTTTTGATGGTTGAAAGTAGGGAGCACTTAGGAGTTGTGCTTTTGCACAGTTGGTTATTTTTGCTTGGCTCTTTGCTCCTAGCTGTAAACCTCCATTTCTGGGAAACAGAGTGTTTCTTGGCCAGGAGTGCCCAGAGAGGACCTGATACACTGAAACTGTATAAACAGCTCACCTTAAGAGGAAAGAAGAAAAGAGTCTTGCTAATTTTCATTAGAACAGATATTGCCCTGGAAGATTTTCAAAATACACCTTAGTAGAGACTGTTTCCAGCCATCCAGGTAGAGGTGTCTGTAGGCATTGCCCCTTGCAGGGTGGTGTAGATGTATAGTATAGATAAAGAACACAATAGTGTCTTTATGCTTCCACCTCTTTGAATGTTATTCTCGCTCT
Source organism: Strigops habroptila (assembly GCF_004027225.2). NCBI lineage: Eukaryota > Metazoa > Chordata > Aves > Psittaciformes > Psittacidae > Strigops > Strigops habroptila. The sequence continues at coordinate 72,801,239 of NC_044282.2, forward strand.
GCATTTGAGAATAAGTTATAAAACCTATTCTGACCCTTATTCAAAGATTAATCAGAAACCTTAAATAGGAACTAATTTATTATCACAGGTAGCATATTCATCTAAGTGCTAGCTTTATCAAGTCAAGAAAATCCCTGCTGAGGACCAGGATGATTCAGGGAATAGTAGGTTATGAAAACATGATGATGTCAACTCACTAGATGAGTCCTTCATCAATAGGTAGAGCTTCTGTGGGTAGATAAAATAAACCTTCCTGAAGATTTCTGTGGATCAGAATCCCAAGAGATGTGGAGAACAGAGTAGAAACAAAGGAGAAAACTGAAACACAGGAGGTGTTCAAATCACATGAGTTCTCCACTTTCCCGTGCTCCCTAGTGGAAAAGCAAGCAGCCAAATGTCAGGAGTGTCCTGAAAAGTCTAAATTACACATGGGCAAATGCCTCTCCTGGTGTTGCAGTCTCCTCACCAAAATACTGTCTGCAGTCTTTTGGGGGTGTGTTCAGCCTGGATTGCTGCTAATCAGACACAAAATTTCCACTGTTTCTTACCTGTGCTTGAAGAAAAACACTGTTTAAGTGATTGAAGAGTGTTTAATGTAGCCTTTTCTACATACCCTTGGCCTGAGACCACCCAAATGCTACATAAAGTACTGCTTGTGACCAGTCTAGGTTTTCCTTCTGCTTCATGGCATAAGTGACAATCTGTAGTTGCTTGCTTTTATAAATGCAGATTGAGATTTCAGAAGACTACCAACAAAACCCCCCAGATTATGTTATAGGCTGTTGCAGATTGCACCAAGAGAGCACTGAAATTCCTGCTCTGCACATAGGAATCTGGAAACAACTCAAGAGTGCTCAGGATGCCTTTGTGGATTCTCTCTGTGTGTATATATATAAAGAGAGTATTAAATTACTTTTATATAGATGTATATGGCAATACCATACAAAACCAATACGAGACATAATAAGTTGTTAAAAGATGTTCTGCGACAGAGTCACAATTTTTCCTCTGTGTTTAGAGAGCAATTCAAGGTCATGGCACCAAATTCATCTTCCAGAAGTGCTTCATTTCACTGCCTATGGAAGGCTTGGACCAGGGCCCCGTATTTACTATAAAATTACATATTTTAAGATATTTAAAACCACTATTTTGATCTGTTAATATGGACCTTGTCAAAGAAAAATACTAGCCATTGCCACCAGCCATGTCCACTCACATTTCAGCCCCTGCAGATAATGCGTGTACATAAAGGTTGTAAGACTCTGATTGAGGATGTAACCACTATTGCTGGTGGAGGTGCCAGGAGCACAACCCCTGCCTGCTAGGCTTTGTGGAGAAGACCTACACAATGTGCCCATGATCAAAGCAGTGGATGGTAAAGGAATGTATTAAAGAAACTGCCTTAAAAGCCTCTGGAACTATAAAGACAGCGAGAGAGACTTTCCATAGACTTTCTGGAAATGCCCTGTGAGTCACTGGTAGGTTCCCCTGGGAACCAAAGGAGCCAGTAGGAAGATGGTAATGGCCTATTAAATTCAATAGGACACGCTTTGGTGGCAAGGGGTGGGCCCATGGCATTTCCATGCGCTTTCACTAGCTAGCAGCAGAAGGGCATGCACGCTGTACTTCCTTTGGGGCACGTTTTACATGCAGCGAGAGGGATGTGAAGGCAGTTGCCTTGTCCCAGAGAGCCTGAAAGCACTCAATTTCCCTCTGGACTAGCACTCCTCTTGATATGCATCAGAGTTTTAATGGTATTCTCTTGTAAAGAGGAGGTTTTAAAAGGTGGTTTTGGTGCATGAGACAAACTTAAACCTCGTTACCGGTGAGTCTGGGGATGCATCATCCCTGTATTATCTCAGGGAGGCACAGCCCTTGCTCATATTAAGTCATGCGCAAGGACCAAACCAGTATACTGCTTGAGGCAACACTTCTTGTATGAGCCCAACAAAAGAGCTGAGATACGAGGTACTCCTTTGGTAGTGTGGTCGCCCAAGGATGCATCTGGAGAGTAAGGTCTGCCTTGCCATGAGCAGAGCAATTACACTGATGTTACAGGCTTTGCAAGAGGATATTGTTCTTCGGGTGTTCCCACCTTCTCCTGGCTTATACATAAGATGACAACAAGGCTGAAAAGACCCTGTTGGGTGCCCAGGAAGGGGCAAAGTCATTAATGATCAGTGTGCAAAGAGATTAGGTATAAGTAGTGGAACCGGCTTGATTGCTTTATACAACTTTATGACTTTGTTTTCCTTCCTGAAGTTCTTTGCTAATTCTTTCTTAGTAAAAGAAATCACAGCTCGTAAGATAGCACTGTGCAACTAAATACCCTGCAATCTTGCAATGTTTTTGGTGGCTCACAATTAGCCTTGATAACTCAAAGGATGGAGGCTAGCATATGTCATGGGTGGAGTCAGGAATAACATGCATCTCTGTGTCTCTTTGCATATGATAAACATCTTCAGCCAAACGCAGGCCAGGCCGAATTTAGCCATCTTGGCCCTGATATTATCCATGTGGCTAAAATTGCCAGTCCATTTATCCTGGAAATTATTACACTTGTGCACTGCCAAATGCACGGTTGTATTGCTCCTGCGCTTCATGCTGTTGTATGTTAAATGTACCTCTGAGTCTTAAGCAAGTCTAGAGTGGATGTTTTTTGTTTAAAAGAAATTATTGGTGGGGAGGGGAATCTTTTAGTGTTCTTTCAGAACCTACCAATAATCTTTGTCATTTACTTCTAGCTTAGGTAGTTATGACTTAAAGGATAAGAAGGAAGTAAAGGGGCTTATGTAAGAATTCAGATGATTGATCAGTCGAATGTAAGTGGGAAATCTGCTTTAGTGAAGGCTAGAGTAGAAGCTACAGTAGGAGTCAGAAAATCCTGATTTTTTCTAAACACAGTCGGAGATCAATGACTAACTCAAGTTTGTGAGCATCGAATGAGCATAATATTTAGACCTTCTATAGGTGCTGAAGATAAGTGTGATTATGTGGAGATGAACAATAGATCTATTGTATCTACAACAGTAACTGTTTGCTTATATAAATACATATAGAGAAACTCTGCTATACTTGAACAACCTGTCTTACATCGTCTGAATGTTGGGATGGTCTGGGCTGAGTAACGTATGAGTCTCTCTTCAAAGGATGAACAGGTATCCCTGAAAAGGAGCCATTTGGGGCACCTCTTCTTCTGGAAAACTGTTGGGATCTGCATTCTTGAGATGCATCCCAAGCTGGGGAGGAGATGTTTGTTTTCCAATTAGCACTTGTCTAAGGAATAGACCTAAAAGAATGAGCCCTCCATTAGCAAAACTACTGTAAACAACAAATTCTTCACTGTTGTTCCCAAAGCAGAGAGATTTTGTTAAGATCACCCATTCTGCAATAAGAGTTTTTGTACAATTTCCTGAGGAGATAGATAGTCTTGTGTGTCCACAGGGAAAGATTCATCTCTCTATGTGATCCCTCTTTTGGGTAGGATAAGGAAAGCAACTGCAAGGATTAAAGAGCAACAGTTCTTATGAAGGAAACAGGCTATCAGCCGTCTCTGGAAACCAGCACTGCCTGTCAGGGAGAAGCCGTTCTTGTCATACAAACCACACATTTCACTGTGCGCTTGCAAGGCAAAGGTTGAGCATAATATATACCTATATCTTAGTTAATAAAACCTGAACACAGGGCAGAAATATTATGTCCTCTCCTGTTTGTTTTGCAGAAGAGACCAGAGGCTTGTTGGCACCAAGAGAAATGTTTTTTTTCCTTTGGCTTTCACTGTCGTTTTTCCTCTATGGAAAGGGGAGACATTCTGGCTGTAGTTGCATCTGTTTTCACTATTACCAAGAACAAACCTTCCATTTTCCAAGTGAACTTAAGGTCCAAGTTCAGTTTCCTTCTATAAATCCTGAATCTTTCTCACATGATTGGCAATCCTTGTGATGAGCATGAGAAGGGAGCCAGGAAGGGCAGCTCAACTCTCCAATGTGAGGTCTCTAGGCTCTTTCCTGAAATTCCCACAAATCTGGGGCAAGCTTTCTATTTATTACAAGGTTGAATTACAAAAGCAGGGGCAGTGTGGTTAGCGTGCAATGTGTTTGTGCTCTCAAATGGGTCTGGATGACTGTCATGGTTTGTTACATGCTGTTGAAACCTGAAAGACACTCTGTCAGGAGTAAACCTGGTGGTAGGTTGCAGACCACTGCATGATCCCACTGTTCTCTTGCATAGATTCAGCCTTGGGGCATGGGAATGGACAACCAGTGTGCATGTGGGCAAGTCTATTTGAAACATTGCAAATGGTACCTGAATTATAAGGTGCTTTTTCACCCCATTTTTCTTCCTGTCTGGTTTCTTCCATTTCCCAGCATGACAGCATTATTTTAGTCTCCTTTCCCCCTCCATCTGGCATTTGCCTCCTTCCTCTTTCCTTGCAACCCACAAATGTTTGCTGCTCTCTCAGTCACTGTCTTGAGCCCCCGATGCTGTTTGATAAGCGGCTAATCTTGAAGGGGCACGTCTGCTCTGCTGTCCATGCAGCAGGAAGAGGTGGTTTCCTTCCCGAGCACTGTGGTGAGGTCTTCCCCTTACACCCCTCCTGTTTCATCCCTGCACCCAGGGTGAGTCCTGGGCAATGGGGCCAGAGAAGTCCCTTCTGAGAAAAGATGATTAGATTAAGTTAAAAATGAACGATGTGAGAGACAGGATGGACTAGGCAGAAGATAGATTATTCCTATATTTTGCTTGAATAACTTGAATTTTTAATAGCTTTGCTGGTTTTCTTTTGGTTTTCTATTAGCTGACTGAAGGTAAATACCTCCAATTTGAGCAACACTGCTTTATTCCAACTGGACACACTTGGTATTGTTTATTTCTGGACTGAAACACTTTATGCACTCTTCCAACCCCAATGTGAGTGTTCTTCTTAAAATCTTCTTTCTAGGAATAAACAACCCTATAATAGTCATTGCCAAACTGTTTGCAGTAGACAAACACATAAGAGTTGCAAATGCAGCCGAAGACAGATATCAAAAGAAATAGTCTCCAAAATGTTTGGCACTGTTTGCTCACCTTTGGAATAGACATCCTGTTCCTCCTGTAACAATATTTCACTTTATTTTTTTAATAGAGCTGGGTGAGCTGGTATTCTGCTCAAGCTGTCTCTAAACTTGTATTTCCAACAGTGGCAGCAGATTATGAGACGATACTTATAGAAATGACAGTATATCATTCTTCAAAATACCCATCCTGCAAGGCAAAATCTGCAGAAATTATACGACTACGAGGCCTCCTTTGAGAGGCAGAAACTATTTTAACTCGTTATTTTTAGAGCTCTGCAAATCACATATTTTTCTCTTCACTGGCAATTCAAAAAAAAAAAAATTGGAAATTGTAATAAGTTTAAAAAAAAAAAAAAAGAATCCTTCACAACTTCCCCCCCCCATAAAATGGAAAGTTGAAATATGTCATTTGTGGGCAAATGAGATGCTTCACTTAAATTTCAACCATTTATTTTAGTTCCTTTTCTTAGAAGGACCATTAAATACAGAACAGCCTGTTGCAGGCTGGCTGCCGATGTGGAGTGGATGGGGGTTCTTGGTCAGGACACAGGTCCTGGAGCATGAACAGTGACACAGGAACACACACAACTAAACGTTTCTGTAGTCAGTTGATCCACCATGAACAGGGTAACCATGTGCCTGTGAGTCTACACTTTGCTCTCACCTCCACTAAGCACCACAAAATGAAACAAAGAGATCAAATGATCTGGAGTATTTCAGAGGAACAATGCTGAGATCTCCCTGTGATTGCCAGCATTATCCTCAGCACCTTAAATCAGCCTATTAAGTCAATTGCCAGAGATAGTGCTGTGCCAAGCTGTGCGGATCACCTGCCTATGGGGCACTGGTGCCAGGATGCTGCCTCTGCATCCTTCCTGGTGCTCTGCCCACCAGCATCCGGATAAGTCATGGGAAGGGCTGTTTTCAATGAGGAGATGGTGCTGCAAACAGAGCAAACAGCTCTGAAAGTTTCTGGTATTAAGGAAGGTTGAGCACTGATTTCATTTTTATGGGAAGGATTTTGAAGAGGGTCCTAGTTGGTAATAATCAGCCACTAAAAACTGATGCGGTAGGAAAAGGGTGGTTAAAGAAAGCAGTAATGGCAGTGCAATAATTCCACATGGATTAAGGAGAAACTGACGTCCAATATAGCACAAAAGAAAATTCATCAAGATTTGTTTTAGCTAAAGCAGGCTTTATAAACAGGAATACAGCTCACTAGAGACAGGTCTAGCGAATGAAAACAGGCGCAGGAGTTTCTTCTTTATGGCTGAGTGAAAGGGCTGCACCACATAAGGCAAATGCTGCCTTGTCTTACCTTTTCATGCTGTGCTGTGCCTTGCCTTACCATGCATTGCCATGCTGTGCCTTGCCTTTTCATGCCGTGCTGTGCCCTGCTGTGCCATAGCTTCTTGTGTCACCCTCTCTGGCAGCGTATACCAGAGGGAGAAGGAAAGTCATCACAGGAACCCTTCGTGCTGTTAAGTACTTCCCTGGAGCCATGAATGTCTGGCTGCTCTTTCCTGCCCTCCCCACTCATGTTTGTTGCTTGGTGAACCTTTTCATTAGTACCTGAGCCCAGCGCCAGCTGAGCCTGCTCTGAACCCTGCCCATGGCAGGGCTTTGGAACTAGATGATCTTAAGGTCCTTTCCAACCCTAACTGTTCTATGAACCCAGGGGCTGCCTGCTATAGAAGGAACATCTTGTGTTAGTCTGTGCCTCTGGGACCACTATGCTCCAAACACTGTGGCCACTGTAGGTGTGACAGTCATAACGAAGGTGTAGCAGAGCAGATTGGGGTCTGGCTTTTCATTGTCATCTTTGTTGGGAGGGATCTTGGAGGGAAAGGGGACTGGAGTCAGCAGCAGATTCGGTGCCTCTGTGGCACTGGGGATATCGCCAGCAGCAAGAGCAGGTCTGGGGCAATGGACGAAGATGTTTACAATGTGAAGAAGAGGGACAGGAGATTAGATGATAACTGGGGATTGCCATGATATTCTGTGAGAAGAAAATGATGTTTCTTGGGTGTCTTATGGGCAACCGCCCCATTGGGCTGCCATAGGGCCTCACACAGGGATTGTGACTTGTGGAGCAGTGTCAGAGGGCACCTTTGCTTGCCAGACATTCTACTCACAAGCAAATGTCCCAGAAGATACAATCCTGAGCCTTGTTTCCAGCTCAGGAAATGAAGGCTTCAATATTCTTGTCCATAAAGAATAGTAATGCTTCTATTTCCTTTTCCTTTCTTCTGTCTCTCTTCCCCCCTTGCCTTTCTTTTAATGAGAAAAGAGAAAACATCTGAGTAGGAGAAACTTGTTTTTCAGACATCTCGCTTCCAAAACTTTTTCCTCACAGTGGTTCAGCCTGTAATTTAAGAGGTTTTGTTTAATTACATTTTAAAACTTCCCTCTCTTAATTACTTTTTATTTTTTTTTTTTTTATATTAACACCTAAATATGCTACTATTTGGGGCACAAACAGACAGAGATTACAATTAACAGATTAATTACACTCTTTTTGTCAGTGTAACCTCATGGTACAGAAAGTATTACAAATCCATTTTAAAACATATTAAATGTTCATATTAATGAGGATAATAGAGAACAAGTACCAGCAAACTAAATATTGTTAATGATTTTGAGCTATTAAATTCATTACCATTTCCTTTCATAATAAAGTGGTTACTTGCTAATTAGACCTTTTTTAACTCATCATTATTGAATTCATTACATTGTGTGCAGTTAACCCTTAAAGATCTGCCTGCGTATACAGATGCAATTAAAAAGTAATTTCAACAGCATATGAAGCCGTATGCTGTTTGCAATCCTGCTTGTATTTTTGACAGTAGCTCCATGTACTTTTCTTCTGGTACATTTTCTTGACACATCATGCCTAGCAGCTTCTTAGCTGTCACAGCAGCTTCAGCAACACGTACGATGGAAACATGCTGTATTCATTTCATTTAATAGCATTTAATGTTAAAACTAAACTCGAACCCACTTGTTTGGCCAGGGAAAAAAATACCCATCGGCACACTAAATGGTTGACGTCAACGGGCTACTCTTCTCTGAGTTAAATCTGCTGAGAGTTGGGATGATTTACCTTTTCCTCCTATGGAGACAGATACACTTAGCCGGGTATCTGGTCTTTCTCTGCAACCCTGGATGGAAATCCTATCCCTGCTAGAGCTCACATCAAAACTTCTCTTGAGTGGAAGGTGTCCCTGCCCGTGGCAGGGGGTTGGAACTGGATGAGCTTTAAGGTCTCTTCCAACTCAAACCATTCTATTATTTCAAGGTACCACTGAACTCATCTTCCAGCAGCTCTGAGGGTTTGCTCCCCTCTTGGGAAGAGGGTACAAGCTGCTGTGCCTGCACCTTGTCCCACATATCCATTTGCTGGAGAGGGCATGTCTGGGGACTGAACCAAAGCAGTTCTTTGCTTCTTCTTCTCCCTTCACTTCTCACTCACTCCAAGGATTAAGAGAACAGAGCCTCCATCTCTTAACTTCTTTCTTTTTTATTCCATGCACACTTTTTTCCCTCCTCTGCCAAAACCCCTCACAAACAACACCCCCTCACACACACTTTCATTTTATAAGTGTTTAAATAGCACAAAGATGCTTATTCTGCACATCAGTGGGACCTAATGGATAGCACTCCATGCCTTGCCTGGTCATGGCACAGCAATGTGGAATGAAAGGGGTAATAATATTTGATTGGAAAATGCCATTTTTGGAGCAACTCTGTGACAGCCAGTGCTGTGACGACAGCACCAGCCACATCAGCAACCAGGCACACACCACTGTAAGCAACGCCACCGAGGAGTAATTTTACTTGGGTAGGAAAGGCTTTGTGACACTTATTGCTACTGTACTTGATGGCTGGTCGCTGGGCTGATGGATACCCTGCAAGTCCAATAGATAACAGATTAGATATGCATGTACTGTACGGCTCTGGAGGAACGCCACCATGCCATCATTCAGATCAGGCCGTCCTCCTCCTACTGATGCGTGGCTGTGTCTTTGCATAGGGGACATCTGAGGGTACAGCCCTGGGCCTGGCTCAGGCACGGCAGCCTCGCTGCAGTATATAACAACAATAACATCACATATCTGTAACCTCTGTTTTATTTAAAACCAGGTCTCTCTCACCTGTAAATAGCTAGGGTATAAATGTGCCTCACCAATCACATTGGACTATTGTATTATACAGTCTATTGAATGTTTTTGGCAGGCATGAGCCCCTATGCTACTGTGTCCTTATTTTATTATTGTTTTGAGGGTAGAGCTGTGTGATTATCCATTCTTGCTTCAGGCATAGCAAGCCATCTGGAATGCTTATTAAACCCACAGGCAGATCAGAAGGATATAACTCTGATGATGTACATGTACATGGGCTGTACTACATCATCAGAGCATTGCTCCTCTGATGATGTAGTACACATTAGTGGGCCTAGATAATGGATTAGAACTAGCAGAGTGAAAGGTAGAGTTTTTGAAGGATGGATATGGTGAGGTTTTTTCTCTCCCTCTGGGTAACTGCTGGCATAAGATGTGGAAAAGAAAATTTAAAAGTAAGCCAAGGAGGCTTCAAAACTTGTAAGTGCTCAGCTTGTCAATGGGGAGGGACAAGTGGTGATCAAGAGGCTTAAGGAGACAGCTTTGAAACCCTGAATCATTGCAAAGAGGTCATATGTACTCATCTACTCAAGTGAAAAGGGACATGGAATGTGTCCAGAAATAATGTCACTTCTCCAATCCTTTGGTCGGTCATCACTAAGTGGATTTTTGGTAGGACTTTGCCTTTTTGTCATGCTTCAAAAACCCAACACCCTGTGTTATGACACATAGAACTAGTTTTTCAGCAGTTTCCAAATTTATGCTCATCACATATTTGCAAGTACTATTTAGAAATAAGCTTTTCAAATGAACGAGGGATCTGATCAGCTTTCAAACTAGCCATGTGGCTTCTCTTCTGACTAAGTATGAAAAAAACCCCAACATCAGTATAGAAGAAAAACAATCTGGGCACCACGTATGGGGTGTAGGTGAACGAAGGAATAACTATTTGCATGTCTGTAGAGTTCTATATATAATTTCTATTTCTCTTTGTTCATAACCCCGCTTGCAACGGTTTTTGGAGGTAGCTGATATTTGTCTAATCATGGAAAGGTGTTTCGTGTCTAAACAAAACCTTTTCCTGGGGAAGCTGGAAAGGTTCGTAAAAGTTAGGTCATTCAGTCGGGAAGCTGAATGTGTGCTATGCAATTTAGATAACAAATTGCACACTTTAAATATCAAACTGTAAATATCAAGTACTCAAAAGAATATTGACATTTTTGAGCAATTCCAAAGAGTAACAGAACTTTCAAAGAGGAGCTGTACAGAGTGAACATATGCTCTAAAAATCATAGCTGTAAAGTAAGGCAAATGCCTGTTTTAACAATGGCAAATAGCAAGCACGTAAACGTATGGGTCACATTTTATTAATGCTTAGTGTGTCTCAGGTTTAGCCACTTTTGTCAACATCCTAAATGTGGGCTGTGTGCATCTGCATGTCGAAGGGAAGTGTGCAGCCTGTGTGAGGAGATGCACATTCATCAAAGCAACAACTAACTGTTTTGAGTGCAGAATGGCAGTACTGTAGCAGCAGTTGCATTATTGCTTTGCCAAAATCTTTACTTTAGGGTGGCTGTGTGGCTTTCTGGTTTGATGGTGACCAGATTATCTTGGAGGTGTAAGGGAGAGCTAATAAAAATTCCCAGTTGGAAGAATCATAGAATGGTTAGGGTTGGAAGAGTTCATGATTTACATGACTATAGTTTCCTTTTTTACAGATTTTGGGGTTTTTATTGGTACACATAGTGAATCCCAGTTATGACTCTTACATGTTCCTTTTTATCCGGGCTTGATGGCCACTAGGAAAGTTTGCTGTCTTTCTCAGCAAGTATCTGGAGAAGTTTCTGTTTCATTTCTGTGTGGAATAGAAAGAAACTTGGAAAACTCTTCTTTCTCACTGCAAATCAGACAGCTCCTTTCTGGATAATCCATGCTATCATAGATCCTAGGTGCAATTTTGGCAGAAGGGGTGTCGGGACGAAGTAAGGGGGTGTGTGTCTGTGTGCTTGTGTGTGTGTTGACTCCCAGATTTGCATCCCTCTTAGTGAAGCATCCCATTTTGCCCTTTTTCTAGCCTTCCTCCTCTTCTTTCCCTTGGTGCCTTACCATGTTTCCACTCACAGGCACAGGCTTCCTTCTCTCCCCCGTGAATTGCCCCCTGTCTTCTGGAGTTTGCTTTCTTGCAGCCTGCTGCAGGGCTGTTGCTTTCCTCCAGCAAAGCCTGCTGTGTCCCCCACTAACCTGCCCGTGCCAGTTTCCTTCTTTCCCTGCTACCACTTTGTCCCCAGCTCCAGCTCGCTGGGGAAGGAGATGACAAACTGTCACTTTCTCAAACACCCTCTCCTCCACTGACTACTCTTAAAGAGGCAGTGGGATAAATGAAATTCAGCATTCGAAAGGCTCAACTCCTCCAGAAAATATTCCACCCACAAGTGGGGAGCTTCAAAATCCATTCCTAGCAGTTAATGCTCCATCCTAAATGACATAGCTTTTCAGTAGTGACATGTGCATTGATCTGCATTACAAAAATAAGAGAAATAGCACTTCTTTTCAGCAGCAGATAATTACCAGCATACATCAGGTTCCCTCCTGCTGATACCCACAAGGTGGAGGGGACGGGAGTGGGCATTAGGTGGAAGGGACGCGACCAGCTTGCACGTTCAGCCAGATAAATAATATTGATTGGGATTTGTGTGGAGTCCCAGCACCACCCCTCCTTGCTGGTTTGATTAGCCACAGGGGTACATTCACTGCAGTTACAGGATTTCACCCCAGTCATGTCTTCCACACAAAGGTGCTAGTTAGGCTACAAGCAGAAGCGAGCTGAGAGGTTCTTCAGCCCCTATCAGAAGAGATCAGAACCATATGGCTGTGGCTGTGGCCATGGTGGAAGAGCTGGATGAATTATGGAGCAGATGTGTAAGAAAACCTCTATCTGGAGGGAGCAGGCACCCTAGCATAGGTGCAAATCTTCCCTCTCTCCCTCCCTTTCCTGCCACACGTGTAGTTTAGCAGCTCAGGTAATTAACAAAGGGCTAATTGCTGCTTTTTGTAGTCTACATGAGGACATTACACGCACAGCTGGGGTGAGGGTCTGCCTTTAGTGTTTGAATGGATCCCCTCGCTGGGGTTTGGCTGTGGGGCTTGGCTTTGGGTCCTTGATGAGCAGCTGATGCCCTGTGCAGGTGAATTCAGCTTTGCAGAAACTTCTGAGCTGCTCAGCAGTGAACCCGCCTCAGGCAAGAGACACTTGAGCTTTCTGCAAGGGAAGGGGTGCCACTCACCAAGCACCCAACGCCTGCGCTGCCCTCCGGCAGGACAAGGGCCTTTGCTTGACTCACCTCTCTTTGGGGCAGATGTCTATAAAAAAACATCACTGCTGTCATTCTTCTGGCTGAACCATCAGTACACAAGACAGCTTCATTCTCATGGAGTGCTGGGAGAACGGCAGCTAGCAGGGAAGGAAAGGGGCTGCTGCTGCCTGTGTGGGGCTTTGCCATTTCTCACTTGTTATTTAAAGGCAAATAAAGCCCATTGGCAACGGGGGCTGAAAGTGCTTTCTGGGCCTAAGCACGCTTCAGTGTGTTAGATTGACTGAATTTCCTCTCATCAGTGAATGCAATCTGCCGTGAGAAAGTTTTACTGTCTCAGAGTCCTTATGAAAACATTCTTAGATAATTGAGACATTCCCAAACAATTAAGATAACCAGATGTGTCTGTTATTTGTAATTACCTGAACATGAATTCTTTCTTCAAGAACAGTTCCATTTTTTTTTGTGCTTTTTGAATTACTCTAGATAATGGATAGGAAGATTAACTCCTCTGAAAAGTAATGTGTGGTTTGTACCTAGTATGTCTCATTCAGATGCAAAATCATCTCCTTCCAGAATTAAGTACTGGGGCTCAAACAATATGTGAAATGAACTCTCTGGTTCTGCTGTACGTGTGATCCATAGCCTCTAGTGCCCTTTCAAGTGACACCGCGGAGTGAACTCTGAGGCTTAAAGTCTATGAACAACTCATGAAGAAGATGCTAAAATGTTCTCTTCACGCAGGGAAAATTGCTGAAGGCTCGAAAATGGTTTCACAAGCCACTTCGTTAAGTAGCACACTTTGAATAAAAGGGCTTTTGCACAAGCTGCATTTGCACCTAGAGCTTCTGCAACATTTTCATCTGACAAAGTACCCAACTTTCACTGCAGCGCAGTGCATGGGGTGAAGGAATTCAAGGCATCCCTGGCACATTTGCAGTATAGGAAAGACATCTCTACATCTCCTCTTTCTTCTATCATCAAGTGGGACTTAGCCCACACTTCAAAACTGTTATTTTCAGGCCAGTAGGCATGACTTTTTGTTGCAAAATGTGTCTGAAATCCTCCCCATTCCCATTTCTTCAAACAGAACTTGAATCAGAACTGACTTTTCACACCCAGTGCTGCTGGGCTATGCAGGTTTTTTGTTGGCTTTCATTTTTTCAGCATACTGAGAAGTCCCATATCCTGTTACTAACCACAGTTGTTATCATAATCCTTGGTACATATCTTACTACTCATGCTTTCCTCGTCTCATACCTGGCCACCGTAAATAGGAAGGTGGGGAGCGTCCAAGTACCATGGTTCTTGTCTACTTCTCTTCTCCCGTTTGCTCCACTTTTACTATATGAGTCAATGGCCTCATCTTTGTCATCTCTCCCATTTTATGTTTACCTGTGCTTTTTATTAATAGTGGTAAGACCAATGGTGATAATTCCACCTTCAGTTGTTCCAAGGAAAGGGTTTTTTTGCAGAAAAAAGAAGAGTAATTCTTGCATGGTACTCTATGAATACTTGGTGTCTGGTGAGTTCAGTATAGAGTTTTTTTCCTTGAAGCTCATTCAGACCTTCCCTCTTTCTCTTGACAGTTTTGCCCTGGGCACTGTTATCTTTGCTGTCCCAAAGGAACATCCTTGAATCTGTTGTTCATGTACATATCAGCTGAGACTTCTGTCACCACTTTCCAGCCTGCTGAGGACTTAAAGATCACAACATGGACTTGGTGCTGAAAATAAATGGGCCTTACAGATGGTTTGGAAGACTAGTGAGAAATGCTTGTTTTTACTCCTGCTAACTAGTTAGGTCTATTCAATACGAGCTAAGCCTCTCTACTGCATACAGTGAGTTATGACAACTTTGTCCAGGTATGAAGAGTACATGGTAGATTACCTGGTTGTTAAACTGCCACCACCCTCTCCTTCAAAAGTGGAAAGCATCATTTAGTTGGTACTTGGGAGCCAATGATGTTTTCAGCAAGGTCTGAGCATTTTTCATCCTTGATAAATGTAAAGCAGGATTTCTGATGCAGAGAGGTGGTTTATCATTGATTTCTTTACCAGGTTCCTTCAGGCCTTATTCTCCTCAATCAGACAGGTCCTTCTTAAGTCCGTGGAAGCATTTGGCATCTTCAGGATGGCAAAAAAAAAATACACTGGTAGCAGCGGGCACCAGGGAATTGGGTTCTTTTTCCATGAGACCTGTGTTTTATCACTTTCTTGTCCCCTCACTTTCAGTATATTTCCCGGGTCTGGTGACTCCTGCCTCTCCAGGCTCCATCCGTGCTTCCATGGAATGGTCTCCCCTATTAAAACGTTTCTCAGAGGCCCATTTACCACAAGTTACTTGTGTCACTGACTACCTGTTAGTTATGGGTCCAGGCCTAAATTTCTCATGGCAGTGTCTATATTGTAGAGTTTTTATAGTTACATATTTAGCTTTTGTAGTTACATATATAGTTTTTATAGTGTTATTGTAGTGTACATATTTTGTGTTACAAGAAACGAACATGCACCTTTCTTTTGTATGGTCATTTTGTGGGTAGTCTATGGCTTCACGTGGCAATCTTTTGAGCTGAGCTATGTACTGGTGGGATAAGAAGGAGTCTTATCTAAAGCAAACTGTGTGCTGAAGTTTGCCTTCAGGTGAACTAAAACTTTACAAAGACTGGCTTGGGATGTCAGGAGTAGCTTGAAGACCTATAATGAAATAGAGAGTTATACAAAAGGATTTAATTTTAATAGCATTGTGTGTGACAGCGAGGGGGAGAAGTCTGGAGTCTAGTCACACAGAACCAAATATAAGGGAAGGGAGGCAGAGGGAGAAGAAAACTGGGCTGGGTCTAAAAGATAGCAAAAAAATCTAATAAAGAAAAAAGACAAGACAAAAGCAGGAAGCATAAAGCAGACTATAGAAAAGCGTTTGTTCAGTTTGCATATATTTGGAACCAGGGCAAGAGGGAGACGAGAAGAGGAAAGAAAGGAAATTGAGCCTAAAACTATTTATCTAGCTACTGAAGAGTTGCTTTTCTTCCCTTTTCTTGCAGGTTTCATTAAAATGTGTGAATGCCCTTTTTTCCCCAAGAGTTTCTGAGTGTCTCTTTGTACTAACAGTAAAGCAGACATCATGGTCCTATGGTAAGCAATGCAGAAGGTGTGGCTGGAAGTGCCTAGAAAAACAAATCCAAGGAATATGCCTTTTTATTAACATGTAAATGTTCTGTCGGATGCAAGTTGGTCTCAGGGAAATGCATTCCTCCAAGGAATGCTTCTAGAGAAGCACTTGGAGGTTTGCCAGGGCCATGAGAAGGGCTTTAGGCTTGGGACTTCCCATATCCAGGTCACTCCAGTCCTCCAGACTGCTAGCACAGCTCCTTCTCTCTCTGCCCAACAGTCCCCAGGGATATAAAATGGGAGTTTCCATACTCATAAATGCACTGTGCAACTAATTGCCGGTTATTTTCCACCATGTAGAGACACAAAGTGGAGAAGTGTGAGAGGGTTAAGCCAAGGCTGGCTGAGGACAGCACTGGCCTTGGGGGGGTACTGCTGAGACCCCTGCATGAACAGTGTTTGGACCTGTTTACCCAGCCTGCCCTCATCACAAATCTTGTATTTTCAAATGAATATTTTAAGGGAAGGGAATTGTGCAGATTGTTAGTGTAGCTTATTAGGTTTTAAAAATTCATGTTTCTAAATTCCCAGTATTATTTTCCTCTTGCTTTAAAGGAAAAAAAAAAAAGCGTGGGGGGAGGGAATCTCTTTTCAATAAGGACTTAATTGTCTGTTGCATCTGGAAAGGCCTCTGAGCTGAATCTCCCTTCTCCACAGTGCTACCTGAGCACTTTTGTATCACTTTCAAGCTTTTAGCTTAAACAGAACGTTTGTGGCCAGGCAGAGAAATCTAAACTGAGGGGTATGTTAGGGTCTTGTCAAGCTCCAGTATTCATTAGGGGCTGTGCTGACATCAGACAACATGACCATCAACATTAACCTAGAAATAAGGCTCATCTCATGCCACTTCGGCCATCTAAAAACTAAGCTGCTTCTTTTATCACTTTGACATTGCCAAAGGGAGATCCACCAAAGGTGAAATCTATCCATCTCACCTATCTTATGACAGGATGAATCTCCTTCTGGGTTTGCTCAGCCCACTGCGTTAATGGGAGGCTTGGACTGGATGCTTCCCTTTTACACAGCTCAGGCCATGTGAGACGAAGCCCATGACATGGAGCTTCAGCTATTGGAGTAACATGTTGCTTTGACTGACCTGGACTCTGATTTTGAGAAACAATGTGTGGAAGTAAGTTGGAAGCCAAATGAATCGAGGCTGTGCCAAGGTACCCAAAGGGAAGGTTAGCAATGCTTGTTCTGGATTGATAAGCTCATTCAGAAAGATACGTAATGGGAATAAAAATAGTTTGTGCTGAGACATACGCACATTGACTCTGCAAGGGGCAGCAATTGAACCATCATATTTTTAATGTCCTTTGTGGTTTAGCATTGAAATTGCCAAAAGAGTTGCAACAAAAGTACCCTTTTTTAATTTTTAAAACAAGGGCCCATTTCAGGTGTCTGCTTGGATAATATAACTCTGATACTATCCCAGCTCAAGCAAAGGGCAGGAATACTAGCCTATTGAATGTAGAGCTGCTACTTAAATGAGAGAGTTTCACTGTATTTCCCATTGCATCTTTCTAATGACCTTTTCCCTGTGTTTGAGAGATGCCTGGACTAAGAGCAATCTTTTATAGACAGATAGATATTTAAAATCTTTTTTAAGTTAAGGAGAAACATATTTATCTATCAGGAAACAATATCCTTTATTGTATTGGAGTACCTCGGGGTACAGATATGTGGTCTTCTGTCACATTTCATTACCAACCTTGGAGCTTAGGTTTGAAAATGGTGTAGGCTTAGTGGTATTAATGGTATGGAGATGGGGCTGCCTTGTGGTAAGGACAGACACCTGAATCTAGCAGCATTTTGCAATAGGGGACAATAATGAATATGAGTGATAAAGCGGTGAAATGACAGATAATTCACCTGCTCACCAAAACCTCAGAGCCGCTGAGTTGGAAGAGTGGATGTGGAAGAGTGGATGCCCCAGAAGCACCCTGTGGTGCTGGCAGACAGGAGTACCAGCATGAGAAGATAATATAGGACATAAAACCCCTCTGCTGTTACTGTCGGTACTCAGGTACATTGCAGCAATGCCCTTCCAATACTGCTTAGAAACTGTCCAGAAGGCATAAAATATGCCAAGCAGCTGTTAAAGGGGAAAAAAATAACATGGCAGAGAAAGATGAAGGATATGCATAAAAATATATTGAAGACACTTCTGATCGAAATGTGGAATATGACATTTTCCTGTTTGTGATGCTGCAGCGTGGTAGCTGTGCTGGTAGCAGGGCTGTGGAAAGAGGGGGTTTTTTTTATTAAGGGCAAACGAAAAGAGGGTAAAATTTGAAGTTGAGGAATTTTCTGCTGCTAGAAGGCAAATTACTACACGCACTGCTACAAAAGAGCAGGGGTAAACAATACAGTATGCTGGGGATTGCAGATGCGTGTGCAGTAATGCCGTGAATACATTAACTTCCCGTGTTGTCAAGGCAAGTGACAGCGGCTGAGTGAAATCCAGAAAGGAGCTACTGTCAGCGCGGCGCTCGCCCGGGCAAAGTCACATCGCTCCTAATAACAGAGTCTATTCTGGTTACATCTGACACAGTGATCGAGAGGCTCTCGTTTGGGGAATTGTATTTACTGTGACCCAGAGAAGTCCACTGAGCTGCTCGATGAGGCTCCAGCCTCCTGCCATGGCCATTAGACAAACTCATCTGCACTGTTGCATCAGTAGGACTGGATTTTCTGCTCCTCTCTTTCCTTCCCGTCACTTTTCCCCCCCTCCTGCTGGACTTTCCAGTAGAAAGGACAAAAGGGAAAAGCACAGGAGTAAATAAAGCAAACTCTTTTGGAGCTGTGCCTTGGATGCTCTGACCATTAGCAAAGAAAGGGTTATTTCATGAGGGGCAGCGAGTCACAGAAGTCTGTAGTTTTGTGCCTACAACTGTGCACTAATCTGTGCAGAAAAGGGACTGCGCAGCTCCATGTTTCTCTCCCCTTGTGCTGTGCACGTCCCCGGGAAAACTCTTCAAAGGCTAAATCAGTAGATTTAGTCCACGTCCCAGTTTGATTAAGGTAGGTCTGTCTGTGACTTTACCCTGTGCTGAACATATCCAAGGCAGGAAGGTAAACATCCCATTGTGCTGGGTTTGATGAAAGAAAATCCTGGAAAACGTCGCACTTTTCTAAGAAAACTGCCAGAGGCACATTATTAGGTCTGAATTAAAATGCAGACGAGATTCATTAAATTGTTGACCCTGCCCCCTCCAAAAAAAAGTCAGGTTGCCATCTTAAATTGACAGCATTAGAGACAAATTATGTGCACTGATTAATAAGTGTGGGCTAAATTACGGCTCTGAGAGCGGGTGGAGCGCTGTGGGAATGGGAGCGAGGGAGGGAGTGGAGGAGGTGAAATCCATCCTGCCTGCGGGCACAGGGCAGTGCCAAGGGGTGGGGGAGTGTGTGGCACTGGGGGACAAAGGACAATCAATGAAGGGACAGGAGGAAGGAGATGAGCTTCCTCCAAGGATCCCATTCCCTTCAGGAAGGAGATGGTGATGTAGCATCCACTGTACAGCAGTTTGCCATCGTGCTCCCCTGGGAGCAGTGATGGGGATGAGCGGTGAGCTCAGAGACTACGTTACCCCTTTTCTTTGGAGTAGAGGGAACTTCGCGTTTAAACAAAGAAGGAAAAAGACCAACCCAAATCTAGGGTCAGATTTAAGAACTTAAATAAGAAAGGTAAGGGAAATGAGGGACTTGAGATGCCAATTTCCATCACACTGGGGAAAAAAATATACTGACCATTTCACCATTTCAGACAAACAAGGGAAAAAGGAAAAGCAGGCAGAACAGTGTGTGTATTACAAGACATAATTCTCTGCAAATACTATGACCAGTACATAACTAGCAACATGGATGTTATTAACATGTTAATTTTACTAACCCTTTAACCTATTGATTAGCCAAACAGAAGGAAACAGCATCTTTTCATGCTCCTCCCTTCTCCCCCACTGCCTTTCATGTAATTGGATTCAAATTCACATCTGTAGCTACTAAACCAATGTTTTCAACCTTTCTCCTCCACCTCCCCACCCCCAACTGTTTAACCTCCCATCTCCAGCTCTGGCATAAATGTAAGCCTTTATTTGTGAATATTCCGATAAGCACTTTGCCTCCAACTATATTGTTCAAGTACCAGCATCATTGTTACAGCTGTAATTGTTACTATCAAGACACAGTTCTTTGTAATTAGAAAGTCAAGATGGTATTCAGCAGTATGGCAGCACAGATTCTCATTTGTTAGGCTATTAGGAAAAAAAATGTTTACAGAGAAAACAGTGTCATTGTTTAGTGCTCTTAATTGACCATCTGCCTGGTAAAGAAATGTCCAAAGAAGGATAAATAAGACTATAGTACACTTATTTATTTATTTTCTTTGTGCAATGAGTAAATTAGGGAAAGCAACAGCAGATCCAAACTAGACAAGACGTTGCTAAATCAGGCTGCAAGTGAAATCATGTCATGAATACATTAACTTTTATTTCTCTCAGTGTCAAGACTCGTGTCTGCATCTTCCTCGAAGTTTGTTGGGAAGAAAAAGGAGGCCAGATCTTGGTGGGCACTGTGGAGTTGACAGCATTCATCTTTTAACAAAGTCAAGCATATGCTGCTTTGAGTGCAGCATCTTTGCATGCTCAATGACGTGTTTAATGTCACCTTTCCCACTGTAAATCATCCCTGAGTAAATCCACAAGGGAGAGTGGTACTAGGAATTAAGCAGGAGAGAAATAAAATTCATGACCATGTGGTTCTGTCTCAGGGAATTTGGTACGTATTGACAAGAGAGATTCACACCTGACGGGGCCGAGAGCTAATTTGTAGTAGGGCTGTTTATCTTCTGCCTGAAAGGAATACTTTTTCATATTTAATGTGCATTTTCCTCCCCTCTGTGTGTGTGTGTTTGTGATTTAACGTGGCTGTGGGTGCATCTGGTTCTGCTGCCTGGCAAAAATGTAGCTTCAAATTTTGGGCTAATTCAAAATCGTGGTTTTTCTTGCTGAAAAAGGGGCAGTTTGGTCTTCAAAATCCAGATTTGGTGTTTTCATTGCACAAGGCACTCTCTTAGGCAGGGAGTATTTGAGCTGTTCTTGCACCATTTGTTTACGGTTTGGAAATGAGAACTGAAAAAACCCCAACAGTATTACCATGCTAAACCAATATGGTAAATGACCAAACTGATCTTTTGTACTATTCGTCTTCCAACATTCCAGGTGGAAATAATCCAGTGCATTTATATGTTGATTTATTACAGTGTGGAGTAAAAAAACTAACAGAGAGAAGCAATAGGGAAAACAGAAGGAAAAAGAGGAATGAACTAAAAAAGTAAAAATTGCATTTTAAACTAATAATAATCTCTCAAATCATTACCTTCCAGTTGCAAAAAGCACCAGGACGTCAGTAAGGGGAGCCCCAGTTCTGCCTCCTCCATGGCCACTGCACTGTCCATACAGAGGTGCAGCCACCCAGGAACAGGGGGACAACAACCCTAACCCTCACCACAATTAGTAGCATGACAATGGAAGGTAAAATTTCCCACTAGTTACAAAGCTGACAGTGTTTTAGCACCAGTTCCCATGATGATAAATGCACGAATGGCTTAAAGTGAGTTTTCTTTCCATAAAACCTCCTTCGATGCCTTCACATAATACCTCAGGTGCATTGTCCCTTGTTCATCTGTGCACTGCGGAAACCTTCCTTTTTCCCATGTTCCCCTGATTCCAGCTCTAAATACTGATCCAACAATCTTTGTTGCTTTTTCTTGCCCGGGTACTTACTCTTGTGCACAGATTCTGTTTGAGTTTTGAGGGAGTACCTCAAAATCATGGTTTTCTGCCTGATGGCTTTGAGAAGGGGTGGTAGCTAATGGAATCAAGCTATCATTTGTCTTCAAAACACCAACATGTAACATATTGCTTCTAAAATTAAACTTTTCTTTCCCTCCCATTTCCGGAGATCTTTCATTAGTGTCAAATGCATTTTTCAGAGAGCAGCAAGCCACCTTTTTACGAAATATTTTCCTTCCAGTAGGGAATATAACTAATACAATAACATCCATCAACACGTGCAGGAAGGTGAGAAGTGTGTAGGGCTTTTGGGGTAGTGCACCTTTTTCCTGACCTAGAAACCCCCAAATTTATGAGGTCCAAAGTCTTCCTTTTGTATCTTTTGAACTGGAACTGAGGGAAGTAGACATCCCACCCTACTAAGATGGAAAAGCCTGCTCAGATAAATTCCTGCTTGCACGTTCTGACATCCCCATACACACTGCCTGTTTCTCTTGTTGCTGTATCAGTTTTGATAGCAGTATAGTAATGACATTATAATACAATGATAAAGGAAGGTGCCTTTATAACCCACATCTGTACCTGTTTCCCCAGCAGCACGTGTATGTACCAGCACCTGTATGTCAGCATGTACCTCGCTGGGGTAGGTGCTTGTACATGGAGCTAGTGCCTGCGTTTTGTCTGTGTGTGCTTTGGAGTACGGAGCAGAATAAGTGGCTCAGAAAAATCTGATTGACACCAGTAGTTTTAAGCTCATGCATGTCTAGCTACTTGTTCAATTTGTTTAGGCCAGTGGTCTCCTTTATTAGGAGCCTTAGGGTTTTTCTTTTGATTTGGCAGGATGATTATAATGAGAGCTCCTTAGTGCTACTACACCAGGGTATCTGCCCACTTGCTCTCAGCCTCTGCTGTATAGCTTGTGATTAATGTAAAACAGTCAGATGCCCTTC
The DNA here is from genome assembly GCF_004027225.2 of Strigops habroptila. NCBI lineage: Eukaryota > Metazoa > Chordata > Aves > Psittaciformes > Psittacidae > Strigops > Strigops habroptila. The sequence continues at coordinate 72,823,646 of NC_044282.2, forward strand.
AGATCAGTCGAATTTGGGGATTCTATTATTAACATGAAAAGCGTGCTGACCGCACAAAGCCCTTGGTGGTACCAATTAAAGACAGCATCAGTCAGCGTTGGCACTTCTCATACCGCTGCTCTTTTTTGTTTCTTTTTCTTTTTTTCTCTTCATGGCAAATCTTTTCCATGGCAGTGATGTCCCATCCACCACCATATACCTGTGTCATGCTCCACCCCAAGGCATGTCTTCCTTGAAGTGGGGAAACACCTTGCTTTCCACCCTTCCTGCCCAATTTCTGTGCCCCTTAGCTAGCCCTCCATCTGGCCAGATGTGAGCAATGGAATTTGAGTACAATATCTCTTCCTGTCATCATGCAGGGATGGGGAGTCTGGCCTGGATTGCCCCCAGCAGAAAGCCCTGTGGTGTCCCTTCCCCACTGGTGCAGTGGCTCCGGGCTGCCACTGCACATCGCTGGATGAATTTCTCAGTAAAACCCCAGCTTATCACCATTATCTTTTTATTCCAGTCAGTATTCCTTGAATATCAGAAGTGAAGAGCCGGATTATTCACAAAGTGTCCAGTGTTAAACCCTATTTACATGCAGAAGTTGTGCCAGCTTACCCTGAGGTTAAATCAGTGCAAACCCCTTCTGTGAGGACTCTTCTAAACTAATGAGAATGACCTCCCATAATTTCTTTAATTAAAGAACAACAACAACCTAAATCAAGATAAAACATGCTTCATATTAAATAAGGTTGGCCAAGAAAATCGTTTTGCATTGCTCGAAATGCTGACTACATTTTCTGCACCGACTGAATTACAGCAGTGCTTTGGGCAGAGCGAACCTCAGCTCCGGTATCTGACTCCTGCTCAAGCAGCAGTGAAAGGCTGTTAAAGGAGCCCTCACCAAAGTCAACAGCGGTTCTGCCTGTGAGGTGGCCAAGGTCTCTCCAACATTCCGTGATAAATCCCATGCAGCACTTTTGTTATTTCACAAATTCATATAATGTGTCTGGATCAAGACAAAGTGTTATTTTTCATGAAAGCTTCCCCTTCCCTCACTGAGCTGCTATGTGTTTGTCAGACAGGAATAAACCTGCACCATGGAAGAGCAGAGAGAAAATCCTTTATTTCTGAAATTTTATCTTCCAGAGTCAGGCTTTTTCTTGCATAAGGCTCTCCATAAATCTGGGGTCTTGTAACTTTGATCTATCTGTTCACCCTCTGTCTGCAACATATACTCTGATTGCGCTTCTTAATGGTCTATGAGGAACTGAGGAACCCTCACGTCAGGGAAAAACCAGTGCTGGTTTCTTATTTCTCTGCTCATTTCTTAGGAAAAAAAACAACCTTTAGAAGCTACTTAGTTGACCCTTTCAGTTGTGAAGGCAATGGCTATCCTCCTTCCTTTCATTGCTGATTCAGGAAACCGCCGAGCACAGTAGTAGTGTTGTTTCCCACCCAGCAACAACAATCTCATCACAAATCTCATGACCATCTAAGATCATCTTGTTTATCTCAAGATATCCCCTTCTAAACCAGCTGCTTTCTAAGTCTGTGCTGAGAGATGATTATTCAGCTGCTTTTCACAGACCTAAACCCTTCACTTGCTCAAGTCACCCGTTCATACAGGGGTTGGTGTTTCCTTGTAGAACTCTCCCCATCAGTGCTCAGACATTCCTGGAACAGGCTCTATGCCCAGCAAAGCCAACCAGCCCCATGAGGCTTTGGGATACCAGTGGTACTCATTGCATCTGTATCGTACTCTAACAAGAACCTTATGAACAAAATCAGTGTGATTAATCCTAGCAGAAAATGTGGGCAAAACCGGAATGTGATTTTCTCCTCAATCAATACTATGGAGCTCCCACCAATCTTTTAAGAATGTTTTATTCATGCATGAAAAGATACTGGGGCCCAAGTATATTATAGTCATTCATGTTCAGACCTGTAAATGAACCCAAAAATAATCGTAATATTTTGCTGCCTGCTACACGTATACACTCAGCTTTCTAGTATATAAATTAAAGATAAACTGCATTTAATCCCATTAAGCATTAAAACGTAAGCAAACAAATTGACTAACAAAACAGAGGGGGATGGCAGCAAAAGAAAATAAGCTCAGCAAATAATTGGTTCTAAGGAAGTTAATGAAAGTTTGTGGCGTGCTTTTTTATATGAATAGAGTTCAGAAGAGATGATGGTTTTGAAGTGTTACTCACAAATCTCCCGCATCCACAATAGATCTTTTGTTAAGCGTACCTGCACATTTATTGTGTATGACAGCCTAATAAAATGAAGTCATTTGAATAAACACTGTATCAGAATATCCTATCTTCTGGGTGGCAATGCACATTTCCCCTGCTGAAGGAAACATTTAACATTCTCCCCATTTTAATACTTTTAATAAATATTTGCAATTCCTGTGATAATGCATAATGGCAGAGCAATGCATTGCCTCCAGAATGTATGTGGCTGCTGGCAGGTGGCCATTTTCCAATTTTCTGTCTCGCTAATATACATTTATTATGTATTTCTAAGGGCTTTTTTTTTTTTTTTCCTTCCCCCCCCTCCAGTATTTGGCTTGCCATAAAATTGCTATTTTACAAGAGAAAGCACTAGTGACAAAGAAATTCCAACTGAACCTACAACTGACAAATGGACATCTGCTGGCCGAGCCAGAGAAGAAAAGCATTTCCCTGATGTAGCTCTCAGTTTGATCCCTTCCTATCAGCCAAAGCCACAACACGTTTGGATCAGAGACTCCTATTCCAAACTGGTAACAAGAATCAATTCTCGCTTAGTAATGTTTTCTGAAGTGTGACACTGCATTGCATCATGTTCCGTGTGACATGACATGAAATAACATAACGTTACACGATGGGTTATGACACAGGGAAGTAAGATGCAAGTTAATATTATGCATTACATATTTATTCTTTTCCTAAATGGTTGGATCGGGGTGTATGATGAGCTGTGAGTGGTCTCTTCTATGCTGGCTTTATACAATAGCCATCGTTATAGTATCTGAGCATTCACCAGTGGATAATTAAGCCTCTATTGACAGCTGAAATCCTTGAATCTTTCAATAAGCACATATCATTCTCTATATTTAAGTAGCAGTATTCATTTGAAGAGCAAGGGAGCAGTGACTCTCTTAAGTATGAAGCATAAACAGACAGGCAATAAGAAGTGGTAAAACTACTCAAATGATACATACTTATCCTCTAAATGGAAGGAAGCTGATTTTGTAAAACTCTTTATTGCATTCACAACAAAGCAGGGGATATCCTGTATCACAGCGCATGTGCTTCTTGAACATCCTTTCTGGTAGCAAACGATGTTCAGAGAGCACGCTTTGTTATCAGAGAGCTATTTACGATGGCCAAGATAGAAGGGCACTGAATAAATATCTGCAGCTCTCAGGAACTGAAACATGATGGTGCAATAGATGGAAAGAAATATCTCAAATAAGCAGAGGGACAGAACCTCCCCACCAAAGGTGACTGCAAATTCAGTAGCTTTTTCTTTTGGTTTTATTCAAAGCTGTGAAGCAACAGGATAATTCCAATTAATTATATACTGTTTGTTATACAAAAATCTATTTTGATTAAACTAATTCCTGGAACGATAAATACAGGCTCTCCAGCAAAGGAGAAAGACTGTGCTGTACCCATACTCACAATATCAGGAGAGGTGAATTTGCCTCATCAGATATTGTTAAATATGCTCAAAAAGAACTTCTTTGCCATAAAGAAGTGAGAAAAGTGTGGTTCATTTTGGCACCTTCCATGCACCTCCTAACACCAGGGAGCACAATCCCACCTTGCTGCAGTTGCGCCCTGCACAGTGGAAGAGGTGCAAGCAAGGAACATGGTGTGTGGCCGCAGCAGAGACCGCTAAGTCTTTCTGCAGAGGCTCACAGCATCCTTAGCATCCAGTCTGAATAAAGGGCCAAATCCCCACCAATTTCATTTCGTTTCTTTCCCCTTGTGCAGGCCTTACAGATAAATATATTGATGTCAGTGGCAGGTATAGACAGGCTGGCATTTGCTGAACCTACACTGGCTCAGTGAAGCTTGGCGGGCTCAATTAGGTGGTGGTATAAAAAAGGAATAAGGCCGTTTGCTTTGATGAAAGCAAAGCAGAGCTGCTGTGGCTGGAAACTCACATTTTCCCTGTCGTGCCCGACAGAGTGTATTTGCTCAGGAAAAGTTGCGATTCCTGTTAGATTACTAGTTGGCATTTGACTGTAATTCATAGAGCAGCAAAGGCTACAGAGGGTCTAGTTAGGAAAAATGCTGCTGAGCGGTGTGTAATAGCTGCTGGGGCTGTGTTTGAGTTAATCCACTGCCATCTTTCTTTATCTTGGTCAGACACCACATTCATGTTTCCACCAAAGCAGCAAAGTGACTTTTCATTATGCAAACTACTGTTGCTTCTTGGTCTGGGAAGCCCTCAAAGAGGGTAGTGAGAGGGTATCTTTCTCTGTCCCTGAGCTAAAAAAGAACAAGATTCCAAACAACTAAGAAACAGGAATGGCTGTTGTACATGAGGTGAAATCTCGGATTTGCTGGGGAATTACAGGCAAGTTGCTTCATTGTCTGCATTTGTGGTTTTCCCTTTACTTGACCTGTGTTGGCCCCCGTTCAGGAAAGAATCACTGTTTGGAAAAGTGCTTATTGGACTCAATGTGAATGTTTCAGTGCTTTCCTGAACCAGTCCTGGCGATACGGCAGCACTGGGGCTGTGGATGACAAAGGCACATTTCTCACTGATGATCATGGGCTTATGCCAGGACTCAAACTGCAGCTGGGAAGTGCTCAGGTAGAATTTTTTTGTCCTTTTTTTTCCTTTTTCTTTTTAACTGAAAATTAATTGTGTCTCATTCTTCTTCATGAAAACCATCTATTTTGAAAGTAATTCAGCTGAAAATCATGAGACTCGGGTGCAAACTTTCCAGTTAACCACCAGAATTTCTCATCTGTCTGAAACATTATAGCAATGTCAAGTACCTGCCCAAAAAGATAATTGTTTTACATAAATATTATTAGATATTTATGTAAAATATCTTCAATATATGTTATATATCTTTATTTCAAAGATAATTCATATAACAAATGATAAAATATTCATAAATAGTTGTATAAATTATTTCTTATAGGGTGATGCTCTAATATTATATAACACAAAGAGTGTTATATTATTCTATAGAAATACATAATTATATATAGGATTAAAATAGGGATTTGGGGGGAAAAAGAAGTCATGATTTTTCCTTTGCAATGGACAATATTCAAATGCTGGGGTGAATAAAGGCTCCTCCTAACCCCTCCTCCTGCCACGTCAGTCAGTGGCAAAGTGCTGCTCAGAAATTAATTCTCTGTTACTAAACATCAGACTTTTCTACATGCTTTTTTTTGGCTAATTGATTTCTTCTTCCTGAATTTACAGCCACGCTGCCTGTTTAGAACTGCTTTTGGGGGCTTGCTCCCATGCAAGACGTTGTTGTGATTAACCCATCTCACACTGGAGAACTGTGGTTTGGTTCCATTTATTTTATTAAGTGGAGGATACATCATTCAGGGTTTGTGTTGCTCGTGTTCAATGCAAGTTGATAAGAACCAGATATTTGAAGAAATGGAGAAAAGTAGATTAAAGATTTCCTGTCCCCTCATGGTTGGCTTTCTCTTAGATGAAGAATCTGTGAGCGGGCACAAGCGGGTGATACAATCGTTTCTCTACCAGTAAGCTGACAGTATCAGCGGTCTGAATCTTAGCATCTTTTGATAATGATTTCCTTGTGAGAAGAATTCACATATACGTATTTCTTCTTCTGGTGCATGCATGCTGTTTCCTTAGCAATGGACTGTGGATTATGGTCCAAATCTGCTGGGTCAGTTGCCAAAGTATAACAATTAACCTAAGCATTTTTTCTGAGGGGTGCGCTAGTATTTCTGAAGCAGGATGCTCTCTGAGAGGGGGTGCACAATAAGTTTTAATCTCAGAGCACAAAACTTGCCTCAGATATGAACGGCAGGTAGATGAATGCGAACCAAAGAAATTGCTATAGAAAAAGACAAACTGCACTTTGCCCAGATGATGCACTTGAGTGGTGAACCTGATCGTCATGCAGAGATTTCAACTTGTGCTGATGCTGCATCGTGGTACCCTGACCCTTTAGAACCTCAACCCCCAGACCTGCAGGGGAGCATGTGCATTGTCCCAGCAGCCACTACCTTGCTGCTGATTTCATCCATGTCAGTGAGTTTAGTTCCCTTGCAAAAGATTTCTCTGAAGGAACTTTTCATTACAAAGGGGAAAGAGACAAAAGCCAGCAAAAGAAAGCAAAGAAAAACCACCTGAAAACAGGGAAAACTGTGATTCTCCATGAATCTCCTCAGGCCCATACTTTTTATAAAAGTATTTAATGTGATACCTTGTAGGAATAGACAGCAGCAGATGCATGCAATACCTTAAAGAACAGCCTTTTTCTGTCACTTCTTTTACAGCATGGCCCAGTAGTCCTCCTACCAGATATTGCTTGCAGAGTATCACCATTTCTCTTCGGATAATCAGTATAGGTTGGTAATAATGCATAGCAACATACAATTAAAAATTAATAGTGAAATGATTATATTATTCTCTTCTAGCAGAAACCCCTCCACCTTCCAACAAAGGCCTTTAAAGCACTTTGGCTGGTTCCCTAAATAGATGATTAATACCCTGCTTAGTGCTACCCCCATGAAGCGGACATGCTATTGCCAGGCAGGAATTGCTAACTGCCCGTCCAGGAATGGGGCAGGTGGCAGGGAGGGCTCTGCTCAGCATCCCTCGGCCTACCACACCAGGAAAACCTGCTCCAATGGCAACAGCATGGCCAGACAATCTTTGATATTATTGGAATCATCCACAGCATTCGAAACTGCGAGACAAGGCGTTGGGAAGTGTGGAGAGAGGGGATTTGCTTTCCTCATATCCAAAACAAAGGCTTTGCAATGTTACATATATTATTCTGATCACAAAAGTATCTTGCATTAGGGCTTTCAGCGTGAGATAATTGACCTTGACATTGCTTTCAGCTGAGGGCACATAACTCTTATCGCAGTGACTTATCTTGAAGGAAAGCGTGCAACTGCAAAGAATATTTACTTACTATCTTCTCTTTTTCCTTCTTGAAAACTGTGCTCTGCAAGGACAAGTAGGCAGAAGTGTAGTGAGGGATGGAAGGTATTTTATGTGGATGAACACATGAAGGGGTGATTATGTATTGCTGAAAGTCTAATCCTTGGATAAACTACAGTTTGCTATTAATTCTTGGGACTTGCTTAGCTGCTACTTAACATTTCCATGACTTAACAATTATATTCTTGAGCTAAGAGTAACTTTCCACCCAAATGTGTAGGGATTAGAAACACTGATAATTATATTAATTAATATTAATGGAAGTGACAATATTTGTAGTCATATGACAAACACAAGGAAAGCAGGGCTTTAATTTTTATCAATTAATTCTCTTTCTAATTGCTTTTGCCATTCAATTGTCAGAACGTGTTCCACTTGCAGCAAGAATGTGTTAAGCAGGAAACAGTAAGTTAAGGGGAAGGGGAGATGTGTATTTGTATATGGTATTGTCTGTTATCCAGACACACATTTAGCCTTGTCTGTGGGCTTTGCATTTTCTCCTGTCTATTTATTATAGCTGCCAATCATCTGAGTAACGGGTTCAGTCTCAGTTGACATGGGTTTAGTAGGCAGAGACAGTCAGGAGCAGAGAATGCCACTTACTGAGGAGCTCTCCATAGTATCAGATGTCTTTCTTCCCACACCTTACCATAGGTGCAGGATGAGCAGAGGACAGCAAACCAAGCAGATTTTGGAAAAGAGAGCTCAGTGTGTCTATCTATACAGACTACTCAAATTTGTTTAGTACATCTGATTGGATAGAAGCTGTCTCTAGAGGAAGGCAGAGAGCTGCAGTCCATTGGCCTTAATCCTTCCCTGTGCTCCCATATCTTTATACTGCTCCACCAGCTCAACACTGCCATAAACCCAACATAACCCACCCCAGCACTCCCTGGTGTGAGGGGAATCCCTCACCGGATCCCTCACTGAGCATCGCAGCTGCCACAGAGGCTTCTTGGCACCAGGAGGGACGCAAAACCCTCCCTGCAGATGTGTCCAGCTCAGGGCAGAGCCACGAGATGATGCTCTTGTTTGGTGCCCCAACAGGCTGGGGTTGTGTAAAACCCAGCCGTAAGGGAGGAGGCATCCAACAGGAAAAAAAAATCATATCCATAAAGTTTTCTGCATGAAAATCTTCATGTCCTGAAACCACTTTCCTCAGGGAGATTTCAGCCCATAAAGAAATCTTAATGCATTGAAGTTTCCCTCCGCACAGAGCCTTCACCACATAACAATCCAAGAGGCCAATAAAACAAATAATGCCTATCTCCTGGGGCAGCCGCAGTAAAAAAGGAATGCCACCAGCTAAGAACTGTGCCTTTGATGGCTCTACAGGCAGATACCAACAACCCCTACAGCTGCTAATCCCCTCATGCAGTGTTACACTTGCTGCCCTCTCAGTTTGTGCCTGGGTGCTGTATGCAACGTTTCAGTGCCCACTTTCCTTCTCAGCTCATCCCTCCTCTGGTCCTCCTTAGGATCACACCCCTGTAAGACTGACAGTCTCACCCAGGTGAAGGGAGCTCTCACCCAGTACATGGTGGTTCATTTGCCTTTGGCTTTGCCAGCTGAACTGGGAAAAGTTGCTGTCTGCCCACCCCAGATACATGGGTCCTGGGGGAATGTGTCCTGGGGACTTCCTCATCCCCACCCCAGTGAATCTGGGGGGCACTCACTGATGAGGATTGGGGAATACCCCCAGATTTCTGCTTCTTGTGGGCTAGATGTTCTGCCCTTCCCACTCCTGCTCCTGGCTGACATCCGAAGCTGCTCCCCAGCACATTTGCATCTACGCATATTTTTAGGATCAAACCAGGCTGCATGATTTTATCTTGTTGTGCAAGACTATCAAAAGGCATTCAGGACAGATTCAGATCTTTTGTGCGGGTATAAACGTTGCTGCTTCTCCATATCCCCATCAGGGGACAGAGCTCAGAATTAGTCCTTTTGTGTTTGTTTCCACTACACCGGGATGGACCTGTGAGCCTTTGCTTTTCCCCATCAGGAAGCAGAGATTTAACGTATTGAACGCACCAGAATTGCTTAATGAGTGCTCAGTGAATATTAATAAAAGTTTGGACGTGACTCAGGCTACAATGGATGAGAAGTTTGAAAGCTTTGGTTCAAGATTACAGGAGGCTGTGAGAAAATATGGTATCCAGCAGCTAGCATATAGTGCAGATATTTCACTATCCAGGGATCTCTAATTACTAATAATGTACAGGAACAGTATGATATGTCCTTACAATTGCAGAATCCTTTTCAAAGATAATCTTTAATAGTTTATTTGACAACCTGTAAAATTATAGAAAATTATTAGGCTGGGGAATTACAAAAATCCCCATAGTACAGTCAAACAATAAAATTATAATTACCTGTGGGTAATTGAAATTTAACTGTTTTTTTATTGTATATTACACATCAATAGCAACATAAGTTCAAGAGTGTCCCCCTCCCCTCCCTTTTCTTTTCCTTACAGAAGCGGGGAAAATGGACAACCCTGCTGGTAGCTTGTGAGCCCTTGTCACAGAACAGAGCTTGAACAATTTCGATTAAAGCAGTATGTTCGAGACTGTCATTAGACCTGCATTAAATTACATATCTGGAATGTTAAAAATAAAGAGTACTGAAGCTTATTCACAGCTGCCTGTGGTAAAGTATGTAGTCAAGGTTTTGATTATCTTTAAAGTTCTTATTTTTCCCTTTTCTAAAACTTATTGTTTCATCAAACAAATATCTAGCACATTTAAGAACAGTATGAGCACATGAGCAGAATTGCTTAAGACGGATAAAGCATTAGCGTGTTTCCATTCTGTGCTCAGTAGTATTGTTTAGTACTAACAATGGTAATTTATCAATTATACAAGAGGGAACAAAGCACTTCACCGGCTCTGAGCTCCAGAACTCCCTTATTACAAGGCCCAAAGCTTGAGACCCCTTCCGGACCTTGGGAGGCATCATTTAACGTGAGCGCTTGCATTACCAGGCTTTGCCTTGTCCTCTCTCGGTGACCCCACGGCGGCTGCTCAGTACTCAGCACCACGGCACATCAAGACTTCCATGGCTTTTTTTTTTCCTAAACCAGGAAAATTATAACCTTTCTTCTTCTTTCCTTCTGAACCAGGGCTCCTGATAATGAGGCGTGACTGTTCCCTACCCCTCCTGGCTGCAGCCTGCTCTTCTTGTCTGGGAGGTGAGACCATCCAGTCCCCTCTTGCTGTGTCGCTTGGGATGGCATTAGAGATTTTTAGAACAAGCCTAAGGACAAACCAAACCCTTTTGGATGCAGCATAAACCCTAAAATACGGTATGTTGGACAATTCATTGTCTATATGACAGCTTTGTTTTATATACTACTGAGATGCACAATGATGGTGTTTGCTTCTATACAAGGATCAGACTGGCTACTTCTATTTGATTCTGTGCTTTGTGATCATGATGTGAATGTAACTGCACAAGTTAAAATAGCTCTGTTTTATTAAGAGTTTCAATTAAAGTGTTTAATAGACAGATTTTATCGTGAGAGAGGCATCACAAAGACTGAGTACAATATAATGGAAAGGCAGGTATTGTTATATTATTACTATTATTTATGTATAATCATTGACGTATTAACTGAAAACTGGGAAATCAAGTTCCTGCACCCCAGAGAACTCACAGTAACGGTTTCTTTTTGGCCAGGCAAAGCATCTCTGCTTTGTGGCACAAGTAATGGTGCATATAGCCCGGTCCGGAAATCTGTGACCCTGAATGGGTTTTCCCATTTCCAAAGATCAAAAGTGGCAGAAATTCAGTTGGATCCATCACTGCCTGCCTTTTACTCTTCCCATTGCCTTTTCCCCTCTGCCTGGTGGTGTAAGGGGCATCCCTGCACATTAGAGCTGTTTGCCCTGTGTCTGTTTACCCAGCAGAGTAGCTGGAAAGCTCTCATCAAAGTGGTATTTGAAGGCCTTTACCAGGGACCTGAGAGGTATTTTGCCTTGTCCTGCCCATCTGAGATTTTTAAGTGTTTTGGTCTCCTAAAAGCTAAAGTGGAGCATTTGTATTAGAGTTTTAAACCAAGAATAAATCTTTCAGAAGGAGAAACCCCAAGAGGGACTGTATCATCAAAGCAGTTAATGGTCTAAGCTACAGCAGAGAGGCAGGGCTGGCCCAAAAATCATGGTCCTTATGCCAAATAGCCATGACCTTGTATAACACAGTAAGGAGACATAGCTGAGAGGGTTTTGTTTTGCTTTGGCTGTTTTCTAATCTCGACCCTTGACCAACACCTGAAGGCCACAGGAAGGTTTTTCTCCATCCTTATCTCAACCCTCATTCCCTGGCAGATTCCAGCTGCTGAGCTCAAAAAAAAAAAGCTGGGAGAGCGGTTGTCCACTAGGATTTATATATACGGGATGCTTGGAAGCTAAATCTTCCAACCACTAACGTGCACCATACTGTAAGACAAAGAGCAGGAGATAAATTTTCCTGCCTCTGAAATTTCTGCTCGTGTCACTCACTGAGGCTAATTTTTACTATTGTGATTCCAGTGAGAAGAGCTATCCTGACATGAGTGTCTTACTCTGCGCTGTGACGCCAGGATGAAGTGAGAGCTAAGGATGAGCAATTGTAGCACTGTCAGGATTAAAGCCAGGTCAGATTTGTCATTTGCTAAAAGTCCCTTTTTTTTGACATAGGAATCAGGGAAAATATATTGATGCAACATGGGGAGAAGGACCAGAAGGACAGTATTTGCCCCAATAAATATGATTCAACTAGACCCAAGCCTCATGGTAATGGGAAAATATTTCCAAGTGAAACCAGAAGCTTTTAGGGATAGCCATTGACACTGAGTACAACATAATGGGAGGGTCCAAAATCAGGGAGCTCCTCATGGAAATCACCATTAATGGTCCTCATTTTGCTCCCATCTGTAGGGTGTTTGAGCTCACGAGTGTTTAGGTAAAGAAGGCTGCAAGCTGCCAAATGAGAAAAAAAGAGGTTCAGCTGTTTCTCCTTCTCATGGATGAGGTTAGAAGGTTAATAAAAGAGTTAATCCCAGTCTGCCCTGCAAAAGGGAACAGCTCACATATGTGAAACTTCAAAAGGCTTTGGAGTGTGTGTGTATGGGTGGTGTTATTTCCTGACAGCGCTGTCCCAAGAAGACGAGGGCTGGTTTTTGGAAGAGGAGTTTGGCCTTTAACTAAATAAGCTGGAGTGAAAATAAAAAGGTAAAGAGTAAAATGGTTTTGAGAGTAAACCCCAATTCAGTTGACTTAAACTTTTAAATATGTTAACAGTTTGAGAGAAAAAGAAGAAACAGTCAATTTAGGAAACATTCAGTCAAAACATTTCTCCTCAAATTGGAAAAATAAAAAGGAAACTAGTGAGAAATATGATATAGAGTTACTAAATCGTTTGGTGGACCTGGAAATGTTTTGTGTTGCTTTCACTCTGGTCATTTGTAACTACAGAAGGGTTGTAGAGCAGAGGTAGAGGACAGGTTCTGTGCGTGCAGAGAGGGGCTGGACACTCCTGTTTCTGGCCTCCTTGTTATGCCCAGGCGATTACAACACCAGGCAGTTATTTATAAGGAGAGCTAGGTGTCCATTTGCTTTCCAGCACTGAAGGAATGCCTATTGCACAGCACACAGAATCACCTCAGGCCCTGTTAGGTTTTTCTGGAGAAATATATACTACAGTCTGGGTTACTTATATGCCTCCACGACGTGGTATTCCCCACACAGATGAGGGTCCACACTAAGGAACAGCGTAAATGTTATAGTCAATATCCCTTGGCAGAGTAACTGCACTGCAATTTCTTCTTCTTTCCTTCCTTCTGCACAAGGCTCCTGTGCTAGCAGCTAACCACCTCCTATAAGGAAATGGCATTGTGTTAAAGTTATATAGTGTATCATATTAAATTTTATAACAGTGCTTGGTGTTTTCAAAAGACTTGGGGGGGAAACAGCATCAATCAGGGAACCACATTTGACAGACTTGGAAGGGGTCTCCTGGGTCATTTTGTCCAAGACCTCTATGAAACAGGAAGACTTCTGCAAAAGACCTTTCCCATAAATGTATCTAACCTTTCCTTAAAGACACTGATTGTGCCATAAATACCTCAAGCAGGTAAACTAGTCTGATTGACCTTACGATCAAAAAGTGTCTCCTAATACTGTATATAAGGTACAATTTTCCATTCCTTCAGCTGTAGCTAAGCAAGAAAAAAGGCCAAATACACAGTAATGGGCAACAACACAAGCTGTGCAAACAGTTTTGCTTTCACTTTACTGCCATCCCCTACCATAAATCTGGATGTACCATTGATACTTGGTTTCCCAGTGTAGGGTCTGTGATCCTTGTGGTATCTATCTCACTTTGTCTCTGCCTTTTGGAGAGCCAACATTACAGAGCGTAGAAGTAATGAAGACGTACGAGCAGCACTTTCCGATTCAGAAAGCCATTCAAAACCCTATGCCATGTAGTTAAAGTATTTATTTCTATTTTCTATTTATTAGAATTTGTGAGTTGTTTCTCGTCAGGACCACGGGAGCTGGGGGAAGCACAGGGCATTCTATATCTCTATCAGAGTGTCAAAGAATAATTTTCATTCTCTTCCAACAATTGTGCATATAGAAAAATAAATACCTGGTAGTTCAGCTGTTTGTGGTTGCAGAAGTAATGCATTGTGTGCTCTTTGTGGCCCCACCCTGCTCTGCTGCCTTTCTCTCGGTGAATATTAGAAGTGTCGTTCTGTGTAGATGTGTTATTAAATCACAGACACATTCAGTTCTGAGAGCTGCCTCAGCTGCACATAAACTATCTTTGCCTTGCTTTTTTCTGCCTTTTCTGATGGCGCGAGAGCTGAAGGCTGTTCTCTTTCCTGCCTGTTTCTGTCAGGCACATAGTACTTATGGAAAGGGGTTGTCTTATGGTGTCCATCTCACCTGAATCACCATTACCTAATTCATTCTGGATGTAGGAGAATGTTAAGACACCTTTCAGTGCATCCTTGCAGCTCCCAGGGAAAAGCACACCTTAAAGGCTGAATATGCCACCGTGGTGCTGCTGTCAGCTGTAGGAATGAACAACCATCTTGTAGTCCCACAACAGGTTTTGCTGTCACCAGCCACCTGCTGAACATACAGCATCACACCCAAATGAGACACTGAATAGGTCTAGTAAAAGGTTTGGGACAAATGTTATTTTAAGAGATCCCCAGCAGGCCCAGCTTGCCAGCCCTGCTTTACTATATGATAAGCTCATAACAACACTATCCACAACCTGACCCAGAGAAGTATATTGCAGAGTAGCTGATGAACACTCTAGAGGAATTTCTTCTTCAGAAGACCCGAGAAAGAAGTTTGACAAGGTTGAGATGTCCTGAGCTCCGTTTCAGAGACCATTCAGTGTTCTAGGGTAGATCAGGCTGTCTTCCTGTTTTGTTTCCTGGGCCAGGAAAACTGGAGTCAGGTCCTAAAAGCAAAAGACACAAAAAGGGTAAGGTAGTTTTGACAGACTATGGTAATCCTGGGTTTGATGACAAGCTGGAGTTTCTGCATAGCCCTACCCACACTTCTAGGCTGTACCTCTTTTATGCCTCGTGCCTTCAGACTCGCACTCACTTGTCCTTCTCTGCTCAGTGCTGATCATTTCATAGAAATCTCTTCTATAAATGCCTTCTCTATACAACTAACTAAATGCCATCCTTTTTCTCTGATGTGCAGAGTTTTAAAGTGTTTAATCACATAGACGTATGGGCTCGAATACAACTCGTCCAGTTGTTTAAGGGCAGAGGCTGGTGAGATCTTGACAATTCAATCTGATAGTATAAAATCACTAGGGAATATAAAATACCTATGCCAAGAAAAGGAACACAAATACTAACAGACCTGCTGTTTATTGCTTATATTCTTCTCAGCCACTGTCTTCTCATTGAATCACCAAAGCAGGCTCCCCTCACTGTAACAGAGATGAGTCCCAAGCCCAGCTCATCCTCACCCCTGTCCTGCCCTCAGCTCTGGCTGTGGCAGCAGCCCCTTCCCTGCCGAGACAATTTGAAGCCTGCAGCATTTGCTTACAGAGGACACGAGGTACTTGACCCACACGACAAACTCAGGTTTCCTTCATGCTGACCTGCTTCAGTCCCCCACATCCCCCGTTTTCTTCTTGGCACTTCTTCATTCCCCAGATATTGTAAATACATAGAGAAATATAGTTGTGTTCTATTTCATTAGGAGGGGGAATGAAGACAAACAAACAGGGCTTAGTTCTTTTATTATTAGTAGTATATTCTTTTTGAAGGAGGGTTTTTGTTTTTAGCCCAGACGAGTTCTGACCTGTACCCGTGCTGTTAGGTACTGCTGGAAACAAAACAGTGCATTTGCATCAGGTGCTCCTAAACAAAATATAATGATAAATATCATAGAGATTTTTCTGATCCTGTTCAGTGCACAAATGCCAATCAGAAGCAAATATGGGGCTGCATCTTGCAATCCATTTGGATATTTACAACAGAACATGGCATATCATTTAATTTAAATTTGCAGCATGCTCGGTGTAATTAATGCTGTGCAGTGCCTAGAAAATCCTGATTTCTTAATGTGATACAATGCATGCACACTGAGACCCTTTTTTTTTTTCAAACTACTGTATCATTTTGGAACGTTAATGGGGAGGCACAACCATTAACCAGGAAAAAGAGCCATGCTCACTTGCTCTTTATGAAACTTCCATGCAGCTCCCCAAAATATGATGCAAACTACAGGTTTGTTTTATAAGAGAGGGGGGAGTCAGAGATTTAATTTTCCCTTGACACAGCATGATGCCTGAATAGCCAGGCAGCTATTCCTAAATTATGTGCATTTCATTCCTAGGAGCTGTGAGCATTTTGAATGGGCTGTTGTTAAATACAGTACACAAGCATAAATACTCAAGGGAACAGCTAGCTGAAATTTTGGCATGAGCAGAAATCTGATATCTATCATGGTAGTATCTGAGCACGTAATAATAATGCATATTGATTTGTCAGGAGTGCTAAGAGAGGGGGTTTGGTATTCTGGGATGAGAACTGTTAAACTTGGGAACATCTTGTATGATCATAATAAGCCGTGGTATTCGTGTGCCATGGTTCTGGCAGGGACAAAACCACTCACATGTGATCTTTAGACCTGAGAGACTCGCCTGGGTTTCAGTGTTGGAACTGAACCTAAGAGACTGAATGCATGATAAAGACATATATATATTATCCATAAATATTATTCATAAATGAGACATGGGGAGTTTACAGCTGTAATCTACATATAGGTAACAAAAAGGCAGTGTGCTTGGCAAGAAGGGTGAAGACCAAAAGCCCTTGAAGGTCAGGAGCTTTGTAGCTATGACTTCAGTGAGCTTGGCTCTTAGTTTACCTACTTGATCAAGCAGGTATGATTTGAATTGTGCAACAAGAAGAGAAAAGGAAAAAATCCCACCACAACCCCTATCACTTTGCAAGGTACAAGTTTCTACCAGAACACGCTATAAGAGCTCTGTTCATAGACTTGTTGATAGCAAAGCAAATTTTTCAGGTCCTCTAAATAAATCTGTTCCTAAATATAATGCTTCAACTTCTATATTCTCATCTGACACCTGACAATTCAACCTTAAGAGTAATTGGTCCTGTCTTTGAACCTCTGCAAATACTGTATGAGGAGGGTGGACAATTTATTGATTTAGATTGATTTTTGCAAGAAGCATATGAGACAGATACAGTACCAGGTGTCACAGGCTGTATGTATTACACTCCTCAAGACCATCCATAGGCATTGAGGCAGGGTTCAAGAGTATGCCCAGGTAATGCTGAGCCAGCACTTGCAAACGAAGCTGTCCTGCTGCTGTGTGATACCTCATTGAGTGATTACATGTGAAAGACACCAGCAGGAACAACTGAATTGGCCAAGTTTGAATTTCAGGGTGAGATGACATGCCTTTTCTGTTGGGAAGCAGCCTGAGCTATGTGCAACAACCCAAAGGGTTATTCTAAGGCAGGCTGCCCAACCCATTGAGCTCTTCCTATTGATGAGCCTCAAGAAGGGGTTGGAGAAACAGGCAGCTATTGAAATGAATGGTCAGACGTTTTCATGCCTGAAACTATGTTTTTCAGTGCTGTGGTTAGTTGAGAACGTTAGAAGCCAGGGCAGTGGATTTGTTGGGAGTGAAAACATTTGTGAACTGGCTGTTTGGTTTGTGACAAAAATTGTCATTGATATTAATAGCTCTGAGCCCCAGGAAAGCCCTAAAAAACCCTAGGGAAATAGCAGAACAAAAGAAAACAGAAACAAGATGGCACTGAGGGTCTCATCACTGGGGAGGATGATTAAGATGTGAGACAGAGGGCTGTCCCACTTGTGTACCAGTTTGGCTGGGGAAATCACCCTCCTCCCGCTGCCTCGCTTCCCTCATCTATAATGAGGAAAGGAATAACTTTGCAGCACACTTTACATTGGCATTGCATGCTAACTTCATTACTGTTTGCAACAGCCTGTGCAATCCTCAGAGGAAAGGAATAATAACAAAGGAAAAAAAAAGAATGATAATTACCAAGCACATAGTTTTCATCTATAATCTTCATTTCAGGATTCACTCTTTCTGATGTCAATATTTTATAATGGCAGAATGAGATATGCAAAGTTCCTGTTTGATGGAAGTAAATTCAGATTTAATATTGCCAGGGAGCTGGGTGTTTAATACACTGGAGCAGGCTGCAGACAGCCTCCCTGTTTGCTGCTCCTTTGTACCAGTTCAGCAGCATTCCCGTGACCAGGCAGAGAACTGGGAAGGAGCTGCTCTGAATTTTCAAGGGGGCAGGGAATGACAGTACTTTGTCATTTAGCTCTGTCACGATAATTGGGAGTGTCACACAACAAAACAACATGACACACTCCCGGTAAATGAAGAGTTTTCCAAGTGATGTACAGCCCCTGTCAGCTGCCAAAGCTTTTGTTTGGTCAGAGAGTGAGGCAGAAGAAAAGCCACTCTGAAGAGGCACACTTAGAAAGTTTGTTGTAAATTGATTTCCTCTGTGTGTTTATCAAATTGGCTATACCCTATGAGCAGCAGGAAAACACCCTCTTTTATCACACACTCGGCTTCCGACCTGCTGAGGACTTTCCACAAACTCTTTAGGAATTTCCCTCTTTTTGTTAAATTGGGTTGGATCTCATTAATAAAAGAATGGTCTAATGGAAAAGAGTTTCTAAAATTATACTGTAACCTAGAATTGCAGGATTCAGCTTTCTGTGCCTGAAGAAAAAAATTCTGAGGCATTAAACTTACTTTATCAAGCATTGCACCTGACATGCTCTCATAAATTTTACATACATTTTAACTTATTTTAATATTATGCAGGCTTGGTTTAAAATATTCCCATGAAGTAACTAAAATGAAGCTGCTCAGCCATAAATTAGAGCTAAAAAAATACTTGTTCCCCCCCGCCCCATCAATATTTCTTTACTTAAAATCATGCCTTGTATGTAAGTTAAATTTTCCCCTCCTGAGATACTTTGTGTAGCTTAATAGGCCTACCACAGAACCAGTGAGCTCTATTTCTGTAGGGTTAAATGCAGGTCCTTCACTGTTTTAAGGTGTCTCACCTAAAAGCACATAAGTAACCCTTTCATGACAATACTCCAGCGAGGCCCAAGGCTCAAAACTGAAGTTGCCACCATATATTCTTATATATATAGGAGCTGCCCTGCATGTTGGCTGGGCAGATGAGAGGATGCCCCTTGCAACACAGAGTGATTGTAACACCCCAAGGGTGCTCCTTTGGTCGTGGCACCCCTTTGGCCAATATCACCATCCAGCAGGTACACCATCCTTGTCAACTCATCACAAAGCTCCATTTGTGTCCCCATTTCTGAAGCCATTTCAAAGGCAGAGCTAAATTACACAAACATTTGCCTATCTAGACATAACAGGACTGTTATGAAATACTGTCAGCTTGTTGCCATTTAGCCTGAACACACGCTGCATGTGTCTGTCGGGCCATACTTGGGCAGCTCCATAGCACGCACCCTGTCCCAGACACTGGAGTGATTATGTCTGAATGCTCCTTATCTGATTGAAAAGCCGACAATGCTGCACATCTGTGCTCGCGAGGCTCTGCTGCTGCACTGCCACGCCAGTATTTATTTTGCTTCTCCAAGTTAGTTTTCTTTGAGAAGCAGCAGGGGCCTTCTTCAATGAACTGAAAAATGTGTATTGTATGAGGGTCTGTGGAGGGTTTGTGCTGTAGTTCAGTGGGCAAACGCGAACCTGGGGGATGACATTTCAGTTAAACATTTGGTTTACATCTCTACATGCCAAAAATATTAATGTCTTGACTTTAGCAAACTGAATTCAGCACATTATATTCTTTTTTTTTTTTCCTTTAAATGAAGTAATTATAGCCAAAACATTCTGTGGATATTTATTCTTCCTTCTCAAAGGGGAGTTTTGCACATTACATTTGGTTTTTCAGGGCTGAATTGTCAGTAGCTGCTCACTTGACACTTCCCCGTTAGTTTGTATTGGAAACCACCAGTAGTTTCTTTTCTTGTGTTTATTGTGTTACCCTCAGAGCTTTGATCAAGACATTCTGGGTAACAGCAAATTTAGTGCAATGCCTATTTGCTAGTTTTGAAGAAAAAATTAAGAATATGGTTTGTGTCAAAGGATCTGTGAAGACAAGATAATTGAGAAGCGGAAGGGCATGTATGGAAGTGCAGCTGAATGTCCTCTTCACATCTAATTGCATCAGGAATTCTACATTAACATGCAAGTCCTGTCCAAAGGGAAAAAAAAAAAAAAAAAGCTTATTTTTAGGTAGAAGCCCTCAGTGGGCAGTAAATTACCCATAATATCCCCCAAACTAGCAATTAGCCCTGTTTGCTGACTACCTGAATTGTTTCACAGTAGTTCAGCACAGTCTTACCAGTTATCACCATACTTATCATCAGAGACGCAGCGTTTGGCTCCCGCAGCGCCACATACTCTGTGCCTAAGGTCAGCCATAATAACAAATATGTTTTATTTGCTTCTTTTGGCCCTTCAGAACTGTTTTCTCAGGCTTTAGTATATGAGGAGAGCTGATGCTGCCGTGCTGCTTAAATGGCAAGGATCTGAAAACCGGAAGCGATTCACAAGTGTGAGTATACTTTGATATTGGTGAATGTGAGTGGTTTGTGTTGATTCTCCTGTTAGCAGATATAGCCTTAAGCATCTGCTCTGAGAGAAAAGCGCTTTCTACCAATTTCTAGGGTTTTCTCTTCAGAAGTTCTGATACTGGAAGATGTTTTTCAACACGAGCCTGTAACTGAGTGTAAAACTGGAAAACATGGAAACAAAAACCTATGGAAATTCTTTCCTTAAGGCTGCTGAGCAAGTTTTCATACCCCTGAATACAAATGCTTTGTCAAAATAGTAACTCAGGTTTGAAAACAAAAGCTATACAGCCTGCTTTAGCAGTAGAAACGATCATGGGCCTATACAGGCACACAAATAGAAGCACACACATCCTAACAGCATTCTTTTCACCTAACAGACCTTGGTTTTAAAGAAAGAAAACTGAGTGAAAGTGAGTGAATTAAGCATTTGAAATAGAATACAGAAATGTTGGGACCTGAAGCATTAAAGTTTTAGTTTTAAGCACTGTGCACACCTTTCTGAGTAATGCTTTACTTTACACATCATTTCTCAGGCAAAATCCAATTGAATTAACATACACCTACTATCACCATTTAAATCCCATTTTCCAAGCAGGTTCTGCATCCCATTGTACTGACATGGACCTGTATCCCTGCTTCTGATCTGGACTAGGTCTGAGTCTGTCAGGAATGAAGAAGAGAGAGAAGGAATTCATGCTGAAGAGGAGCATTTGACAACTGCTGCTCATTTGCAAACGCACTGCAAGAAGCAGAAAATGGGAAGATTGCCTTTGTCTGGCTCTGGCTAAAACGCTTCAGCTTCTTGTTGTTTCACGAGCAGGAACATCAGCTCTGATAACAGACAAACTGCCTACTCCATGTAGCCAAGAGAGGCTCTCAAAAGAGCAAACCATCTGTTAAAGGGTAAGCCATCACTCTACTCTTTTCGCTCTTGTAGGGACAGATTAATGTAAAGCACAGTGCATGGCTACAGGTTGGTAGAAGGAAACAGCCCTGAGCTGCCCTGCCACTTTAGACCTAACTGATGCTGCTGGAAAACAAAGGCAAATGACACGGAGAAGACTAAGAGAAAGAATGATTCCCTTCAAGTCAGGACATGGAGAAAAGAGTCATACTGACCAACTTTTCTACCCTGAGAATCACTCAAAATGCCCCCAAACCTCCACTGTTTCAGCAGCAGATCCTCACACAGGGATCCACAGGCAATGAGCTCCCAGTTAATGGCTCAGTGAGGCAGTGACCGCAGTGAGATTCAAGGTGTTGGGCCATCCTCACCAGGCACTCCAGGGGAAAAAGGGAAGCCTTGGTGGGGACAGGTCCAACTTTTTCCTAGGGAAAAACAAAGTCTTTGGGTTGCGTGTTAGTTCCAGCCTTCCTAAACCAGGCCTTGACTAAGAAAAGTAGCAATAAGCTGACCATAAATTCAGTCATCCCTGTTGTGAGCATGGACGTGCATACCTGGCCCAGGCAGGGAAAAGCAGATTGATTAAAACACAAAGTCCACCTTGTTTTCTGAGCTGAAAGCTCATGCTGTTTCTTGGCAGAACAGGCATGTTAGGCCTGTAATAACCACTTGCTACCTTGCTTCAATCAGCGTTAAAACCAGCACAATATTAACATCTTGGGGAAAATCCATCTGGAAACTGCTTTCTGGGGGGGTGGAAATGAAAGGGAGGGAACTGAATACCACACCCAGTGTTTATTTCTTGATTTCATAGTAACTTTAAGGAACTTAGACTTTTCCCTCCCCTCACCTGAAATTGTTGATTTTCAAACATTTCCTGTTAAAGTACAGAGCTGAATACTTGTTCAGAAAGATGTGGCAAAGAACAGCAGTTCTTTGGTCTGGCAGAGGGTTGTATTTGCTACTTGGTGTTACTCTGGAGGAGGCTTTTGTGTTCGCATCTTCCCATGAATCCCCATGCTCAGTACAGCAGGGTGGCATTACCTGGGACAAAGCCAGCCCGACAGAGGCATTGCCCCATAACAACTACGTGGCCAGAGCATCCCCACACCGTGATTCAGAGCAACCACACATGCTTGGATGTGGGAAAGAAGCTGGGTTTACGCCTTAGGGGTTTGAGGTTGGAACCCAAGAGCTGAGCTTTAAAAAGACAGTGTGAAAAATGGTTACTTTCTGCTGACATGGTAATACTAAAACTGTTTTTTTCTTTTTCCTCTTGACGTCCTGGTATGAATATAGACTTGACTTTATCTGACGGCATCTTTTCTTTCTGTTGAATCAACTAACACGATAGCTTCAGGATTCAGGGGACACTTGTGCTTGGCACGAAAAAATCCTGTTGTGGGCAAGTTAGTGCAAAGCCAACTGGGTAAGTGAGCCAAAGAAAGCCTTTGGTTATCATTTACTCTGATTTTTTTCCCTTTCTTTTTTCCTGAAGAGCTGTACTCCAGCACTGATATAATTTTGAAGACTGTACTAGTGATGTGCTCTAAAATCAATGCTCTAAAATCCATGTACTCTATGTGACTGCCGGGAAGAGTCACTACCGTTCAGCTGGGAAGTTCACTATGAGGCATTTGGAGACTTCTGGCATCTCCAAAATATTTCTTTGGAGCAAGTAAATGATTCAGGGTCTGGACACTGGATTTTTAAATTAGCAAAATATTGATTGCTTTGCTCTGACAAACACTTTGTCACAAAGAGCTGGGCTATGATGAGGGCCTTTGGTTCTGGGTTAGTTTTAGATGACGTTAGGACCAAGCCAGGCTGTAGCTATGTATTCAGTGATGCTTAAAAGTAATGCCTTGGCCTTCCTACATCCCAGCCTGCAACTGTGTGGCATCCTGCTCTGCTGAAATTCTGTCACCTTGGCCTTCCTTCCTTAGCTAGAGAAAACAGACCCCTTTTGGCTTCGTGTCTCACTGAATAATAAACCACTGGGGCTGGTTTGCCAGCCATCTCTTTCTTTGGGCCAGCTGGGTGTAGCTGCCTCATACACCTAAATTTAAAGGATCTGGGCAGGATTGATTTAGATTCCATTTTTATTATAGCTGTTAAGTAGGTACCAGAGTGGAGGTTCCTGTTGACAAAGGTGAACATTCACTCAGGTAACTGCTCCTAAAGGACCCAAGAGCATTGGCCAAGTAAGTCCTCAGCAGAGTGAGTAAACATTTTATAATTAAGCCTTTAATTGAGAATTCTGTATTTAAAAATATAAAATCCTGCAGCTTCTATATGAAATATTACCTGTGCATGTCAGGGGGCTGAGGGCACGTTCACCTTCTCCCACTGTTCTAAAAGCTGTTTCAATAGATGGAGATATAACAAGTACAGTGCTTGATAAGGTAAGTGAACCCCAACACTTACAATCTTTGCAGAAAGCCGTTCTGAACAACTAACACCAATAACTAACAGGTAATTTTGCTTAAATGAAGAAACTATTGTAAGTCACGTTCACTCAATCAAGGAAAAGAAACAGCACTAGGGAAGCAGTGTATCTGCGCAGCACACTTTCTGTCTGCAGCACAGATGCTATAGTTTACCTTTGAACCACCTATGTGGGGAGGAAAAAGTTATCCTGCCTCCATAAATGAATTTGGGAATAATTAAGTCTAATGGAAAAAAAAACCCCAAATTTAAAAAATCAAAGTCTGTTCATGGACACTGAATGGAAAGGGATGTGGAGTTTGTAACGGTGCTAATTCATTATGAATTATTCCCATTTTTGGTTGGCAACAGCGACTGAACGCAAACAGAATTACATTAAGGGCAACAAGAGTCCAGACTAGATAGATAGACAAGAGTAAGGCAGTCAAACTTTTGGAAAGGCAACTAGAGGGGGGACAGATCATGCTGGGATGTATTCAGCCCTGGTGAAAAGAGCACTGTAAATGTTTATTTACTTATTGTACTCATTGGCTTCTTAAAGAACTGATAGTATTTAAAAGCTCTGACTGTGTCATGCAGTTCTTCTCTCCTCAAACTGCTGATGCTGAACGCCTGTCCCAAGCTTCCTGCATTGTTGTTGAATGCATGGAGGTGGGTCAGTGCTGCAGCAGCACTAGTGGGACAGAAAGAATCACATCACGTAATGGGACAGAGGTGAAAATCCCTTTGCTGGGTAGGGACCTAGCGTGATGCTCACCAAAACCACTACAAGGCCTTTCTCTGAGTGCCAAGGTTATGAACCAGAGTTTAGACAGCATCAGCTGATAAGGCAAAAAGTACCTTTAATTGTTTTCAACCCACACAAACATTGATGCATCTATGTTTAAATTTCTGTATTGTGCATCTATGCTAATATGATTGAGTTCAGTGGAACAGCACCAGAAGAAATAGGGCTCAGGCAAGATCAGAGGCCGAGTGTGTTTAAAACTGAGGCTCCATGAGGGATTTTTAGCATCAACCCAGTTTTGTATACCCAAACAGGCTCACTGCTCTGGCTAGAATGAGGAGGGTTTCTTCTCCTTTGGAATGCTGGGGTAAACTGTCCTTGTACAAAATGTGTTCAGGGTCGAGTTTTAGGCAATATTTCGTGCTGCAATAACCACATCATGACAGACAGACAACCTCTGCATCAGATAAGAGAAAAAAATCCTCTTCTGCAGGTCAGTACAAGGAAGGAACCTGACAGAGCTATAAATACAGGGCCCAGAAGTGCAGAATCTGATGCATTAACTGCAGCCATTGGCCATGTTTAATTTTTTCCCCAAGCATTTCAGGTGTTTAGACAGAGAGGCAAATATATACATAGGGGAATCTCAGCTGCTCATTGTGAAGTGATTCTCTCTGATAATTGCTCTGGAGTTTTTCAGACACTTACTTTAAAAATACATAACTGATTAGAGGGAATTGAATTGGGTCCATCTGTTACATGTCCAGCCTCAGGTTTAGAGGCAGAAACAGCAGAAAAGTGAGGGAAAAGGCTGATCACTTTTCCATTTGCCAGGTACAGTCCAAAGACACTCAGCAGGGCTAGATAAAGATTTTCAGATAAGAAGTAAATGTTTTAATCTGTGATACTACAGGAAAACCCCTGGTTTTAAAGTTAGATATCTAAATTATGCAACTCATTTCCAGAGGTGTGTGAATACACTGCAGTGCACAGTAAAGTCAGAGAGAGATGAGGAGTGCTCAATGCATGGGGTTGGACATGAAAAAAAGGAGAAAGAAGCCCTCTTGATGTTCTGAGGTGTGTAATGCTTTTAAGTCCTATCTCCAAAGGTGCCTTGGACAAGCTTTTCAGGGAGGGTGGTGGTGCTGAGATTTATACACACATGATGGTTAGGTGACAGAGTGGTGAATGGCTGTCAGAAAGTGCAGTCTGGCTCTTTTGTTGTTTTAAATGTGAACCCAAACCCTGAAATGATGTGAATTTCCTGTTGCCAAAGGTTACCATTGGCTAGAAGGAGTTTTTGAGACTCTACCTTAAAAGCAGTGTTTAACACCAGTGTTTTTACAGGGTGGCGCTGGGTGTTTGTGTGGATGCAAGTGGGAAGTCTCCCGAGGCTCATCCAGTGCTGGATTAGCTGAAGTCATACTCAGGTCAGTGCAGCCAGAAGGATGGTCCTGATAAGGCAAGAAAGGAATGAATGTGCAATGGGAGGAGAGAGACTGGTGATCCATTGCTAATCCAAAGAGTTCATTTACTCACCTTGCCACGGAAAAGACAGAGTAGAAGCAGCACAAAACTTTATCTAAAGAAATGTTAAAAAGAATCTTCTCCTAAATGAACTAATTAAAATTAACATAGTGGTTCTTTTTTTTCAACCCAAGAAACAAAATTACTGAAAGGGTTTTTTTTTTTCCCCGAGTGCCACTTTGGAAAACATGTTCTCAGCTTGGGGATGGAGAAGACAGTCCCTTCATTCCAGAGGGTTCCCCATGGCTTTCACTGAGGCATCTGCAGCATTGGGCTGTGCCATGGGGTCCAGAGGTGTCTGGGACCCACAGAGAGCTCAGAGGCAGTTTGCAAACAGCCATGTCACTGCACAGAGGTCACTCACTACAGACACTCAGCTAAACCAGCTTTCCTGGAATGAAGGAATGGTGCTACCACAATTTGAAGTTGACAGACCCTATGGCAAACCAGCCATCAGATGCTTGAGTTACCAGCACAAGTGTTAGATTTAGAGTATTATGAAAATATCTGCATTCTGAAGTGCTGTGAATTATACCAAATAATTCTGAATATTTCTTTTGCTATCCTAATGAATCAAAGCGGAGCTTACCACATTATCAGCAATCACCACAGAGAAAATGGATTTCAGCGTACATAGCTCCTGTATAAATAGTGCATACCCAGCACATTCTTTAAGTAAGTAGTGTCTGATTGCATAATAATAACAATAATAAAGAGTGAGGTGGCCAGCTTGCACACAGGCCTATTAAAGCATCAAGTGCATGAGGCTAATGTGCTCCTGACTAGGGGGAAGGCAGGAGAGAGGAGTCCAGCTTACTAGCGCATTCCCCTTCATGGCTTTGCCTACCACCAGCAAACCATGGAGCCTGGGGAGCTTTTCCCTGAATCCTTGCATGGAAACAGGATTCCACCATTTTACAGGCTCCTGGCAGAACCAAAGATGTTGTGACTGCAGCACAGAGGCACAACCTACTGGTTTGGGTGAATTAACTCACATGGTGCCTTATGGCTTTGTGGGTAGGATTTTCACTAGTTGGAAGGAGCACACCAGCCTCTCTCCACTGCTGCCACAGGTATCCTTGAGCATTCATGGAAAGCAGTAGGCTGGAGGAATGTACTTTATGGGGTGGCTGGATTGTATGTTTATGGCCTGAAATAAGAGATCGCAACCCAAACCACTTTGTTGGTTTCTGACGGTGAGAGGCAGAATATGAAGCTCATATAATTCATGCTGGGGAGTGGATATGAAAAGAGAATGTGGGCAAAACCTGGGACAACCCACAGACTCAAAAAGCTGTCTTGCCATTAATTACAGCTAATGGCCTAATACCAGTAATAAACACCTTCAAATTTAATACATTCCACATTCAGCCTGCAGAAACTCCCTTTACAGAGATGGCCCAGCACAACTAAATGATCTAAAAACCAGGATGCCAGAATTAGGCATTGCTAACAGCAGTAGCACAAAAGCAGCAGAGGAGTGGGTGCTCTGAATCCCTGGAGACAGTAATTTACCACCCAAAAGGAACTTCTAACAGTTGACAAAATTAACAGAGTATTTTTTTCACCCTCTGCGCAAGAAAAGTGTGTGGTCAAGACAGTACCAGTGCGGACAGAAGGATTCTTCCATTTGAGCATTGCTGCAGTGGAGCTCACCAAGTGGCTGGAAACACCCAACCTGTGCTGTGATTCCATGGGCACATCCTAGCCTAACCACAGTGCTGGGAACGGGCACTTCAGGAAATGAGCCTGCTCCTCAAGACAGAGCCACTCACTCTGTCCTCAGCACTGCAAAAGGGCAAATGTCCCTCATTCAGGTCTTGGAAATAACGATGAGGTGAAATGGACTCGGCACCATTAAAACCTCCCCAGATGACAGGACCAGATATTAGAGTACCTGACTGGAAAAAAAACAACAAGCAAACACAGCCTACCTTGACAGGGGCCCTCCTCTCACAGAGCTATGGTGAAAGCTCCCTGGTCACAGAAGGAGAGCTGGGAATTAAACATGAAGTAGTCTGCAGGGATGCTAGAAAGAAACAAATCAGCCAAAACACAGCTAAAGACTCTGACCACACTGGAAAAGGGGGTTCTGCAGGTGGGTTGCAATGTTGCAGTCAGAGACCAGGGTTTTCCTTCCTCTCCATTCAAAACCAGGCAAACAGTAGGACAACGTGCAGTTATCCCCATGAAAAAGGGGAAAGAGACCATCAGACATATCCTTAGGGTGAATGTGGGCTGTATTAAGATCAAACCCAACCTTTTAGTATACATTAACTTGCCGTACTAACTGGTTGTAGTTGTAACTAAGCTAGTTGTAACTATCAGCCTCGTGGCTTCACCCTATTCCACATGGACAGCCAGGTTTAGGGCCAGTTTCTCTCCAAATACTTCCTAAACTTGGCTGTTTGAAATAGGATTAATGCAGATTTAAGCATCTCCCCAAAC
The DNA here is from genome assembly GCF_004027225.2 of Strigops habroptila. Classification (NCBI taxonomy): domain Eukaryota; kingdom Metazoa; phylum Chordata; class Aves; order Psittaciformes; family Psittacidae; genus Strigops; species Strigops habroptila. The sequence continues at coordinate 72,852,039 of NC_044282.2, forward strand.
ATGCAGTTCAAAACCTCAGCGTTCCTCAATGGCCTCATTCATGTGCTTGAAATGAAGCATGTGCTGAAGGATGGTGCTGAATCAAGGCCCGTGGTACCGGGCTTCCCGGAACACCGGGCACTGTTGTTGGGTCAACAGACTGCTCTTTTTATGTTGGAAGCCCAAATATAGAGCTGGTGCCCAGCTTTAGATAACCAAGATTTTTATCCTTGCTACAAAGACCTTGCAAAGCACAAGTTATCACCGTGAAACCAATAGTTGCTTTTTATAGTTCACCCTAACTTTATTGAATTGAGAGTCAAAAGTTTCTCAGTACCTTTGCCATTAGTTAAAAGAAGTAAAACCTTGTGACCCTTTTATAAGGAAAAATACAGCGGATGTAGCTCCCATGCCCTGGACACACTTACATTTAGCTTGGTGCACTTCCAAAGGCCATGATCCAGCAAGATACTCAAACACCTGTATAACTTCAAGACGCTTTCAAGAACTTTGGTGAAAGTAGGGAAAAATAAATCCTGTTAAAACACCACTTTGTTTCTTTCAAATCTGATTTTTCGAGACTCCTGTATGCAATGCATCACTTAAAATATCTCCTTCCTCGTGTAGAATATTTTAATATTAAGCCAGATATTTTTATATTTCCACAAATTAAATGCAGCACGGCTGAAGGTTTGACAGAAGCTTTAATTTGCACATAAAAAGGTAGAACGATTTCAGTTTTGACAGCATAAGCTTTTGATTTGTTAATAAAGGCAATTCTTTCTCAATTGTGAACATATTCCCCAAATAAGACAATGCAGTTTGTAACAGAAAAACACACCTTCCTGGCGTGGAGAATAAACTTTTGATCCAAAGTTATTACAGAAATTCAGATTTTATGAAAATGAAAGGATGAACTTTCACATTCAGGCTTTAGTAGTAACAGCACAAGAACCAGAGGAAGGTGCATGTTCCTGCCATGTTCTCCATACCTGTTGTTATTAACATAACCTCCCTTTAGGATGTTTGGATGAGGTTCATTGCTAGAACGTACCTGTGAAAAGCTGAAGTCATGCTGGGGGCTGTGTGCCTGGACATGGGTTTGGTGACAATTAACACAGGTTTTCCTTGTGATGTTCTAATCAAACTAAGACCAAGCTAAGCAAGCTAAGAACACTAAGATTTCAGACTCTTGTGAGGAAACCCAAGCACCACAAAGCTTGTAAACCAAGACATAACCAAAGGAAGCAGAGGCCAAGCTTTCAGACTGACCTCCTCTGTGCCCATGCCACCCTTCTCCTCTCCTCCTCAAAGACCACAGAGGAGGAGAGCGTGTGCAGCTATGGAGCAGTTTGAGCAGAGCCAGCTTAAGCATGGAAAAACAATTAAAATGTGGATTTCTGATCTCAGATCAAACACATTATTCAAAGCTTTCCCCATGTGACAGCCAAAAGCTGCAGCATGGAAGCGAAGCTGAAAGTACCCAGGATCTGTTTCAGTCTATAAAAGGGTAATGAAGCACCCGTCCATGGGGCTGCCAAGTTCTCAGCTTTTACAGGCTCACAAGTACTCTGCCCTGGCACCAAAAGTTGATTAAAGCTTCTCAATGAACTGAGCCATGTGGCCAAACAGTTTGAGGCACAAAATAACCAGTGTTGTTACTGCAAGCCCACCACTCCCAACTCTGAGAGGAGACACTAATCCAGACCCAGTGATACATGGGCTCCTGGATATCAGTGCGGGTACAGGCAAAGCAATGGTGTGAATATACCTGAAGTAAGATACACCAAACCACCCGCAGAGGACTAGAAAACTCCTCCTGGACATCTGCAGCCATGGCACGGAGCTGTTGACTGGCTGTGTCACTGGAGGGAGGGGTTACTTACAGATGATCGGCAGCACCATATCCTGCTAGAATGCTAACTAAGCCCATGACACAGCCTGCTATCAATATTTTACTCTAGCGCACGTGGCACTTTGCAGTGACATTAGATACAGTGCACTGAGGCTTACTGCTTCAGCCCTTCCATTTAATAACAAAGGCTCTTGAGTTCTGTAAACTTCTAAGCTCTTGCTGGAGGAAGTCAAGCAGTTCACTGTTATTTTCCAAACAGTATCCCCTCGTGCTTTTCTTCACTTGTATCTCACCACAGTTGCCTCCTAATCCAGCGTTGGTGAAACAAGGCTGAAGGTACTTTGGTCATGTTTTCACACTTCTGATGCACAGCTGCCTTGTCTCCTTCCACTTTCCCTCTGACTACACAAATGCAACCATCTGACACAACAGCTCAATTTTTTGTACTGACACCTCAGCAATCAGAGCCATTTTTTCTCTTTTTTATTAAATAAAGTATTTCCAGCTCCAATGCATAGGCTTACACCAGGCAAGCCACATCCCATTAATGACAAGCAGCAGAAGTGAGAGGTCGCTGGTATTAATGATAGAAAACATTTAGGGTGAGATGAGGAGAAAAAAAAAAGCATCCAGCAATTTCAATGAGATTATCACAAGTCATCTCCAGTGCTTTTTTTGCTTTACACTGGTTTACAGCCTCAGGAATGGCTATCTTAAAACCTAACATTCTTCAGGTTTGAGCAGTAAAGACTGGTCTCGATTGCCCTGATTTTTCTACCCCTCTACTCTGCCCTGGTGAGATCCCACCTGCATTCCTGCATCCAGCTCTGGGGCAACAACACAAGAGGGACATGGAGCTGTTGGAGTGAGTCCAGAGGAGGCCACGGAGCTGCTGCGAGGGCTGGAGCAGCTCTGCTCTGGAGCCAGGCTGAGAGAGCTGGGCTGGGGCAGCCTGGAGAAGAGAAGGCTCCTGAAGGGGACACCTTAGAGCAGCTCCAGTGCCTAAAGGGGCTCCAGGAAACCTGGAGAGGGGCTTTGGACAAGGGCCTGGAGGGACAGGGCAAGGGGAATGGCTTTAACCTGCCAGAGGGGAGACTGAGATGAGCTCTTAGGCAGAAGCTCTTCCCTGTGAGGGTGCTGAGGCGCTGGCACAGACTTTTCCCAGAGAAGCTGTGGCTGCCCCATCCCTGGCAGTGTTCAAGGCCAGGTTGGACACAGGGGCTTGGAGCAACCTGCTCTAGTGGAAGGTGTCCCTGCCCATGGCAGGGGGTTGGAACTGGATGAGCTTTAAGGCCCCTTCCAACCCAAACCAGACAAAGATACCTACGGGGCACCAGGGACAGCATGTGGGACACAGCACTACCATACACCAGAGCAAACCCAGCTTGGAGTGGCAGAAGCGGCATTTAAAGAGCTTTCATTTCACCTCTGGATCCTACTGTTGAAAAATGAAAATCATTTTTGTCACAGCTTAGTGGTGCAGCCACCTCTGGGAGCAGGACTGATGCCATACCTTAGTTCTCTGTCTTATGATAATCAGCTGTAATTCCACTAACTCCAACGGGTTCACGCTGGGGAGGGATCTCCCTTTCACAGGGTTCAGTGCTTTGGTCATGTCTGAACACAGTTCTTTAAGATCGCAACTCACAATACTATTCAGTCAAGCATCAATCAAACCCTGCTTTTTTTTTAGTAACTGGGAAATGAAGTATTTCCATATATTATGTGTACGAGATATAAAAACATTGATGACAAATTTGGGGCCCCAAAAATTCAGAGGAGTCTTACCACACATTGCTGTAGTTGCCAAAGTTGCGTCCCAAGAGCTTTTTCCTGGCCTTGTCTCAAAGGACATCTTTCAGACTTACTCTCTCCTGCTAACACTCAGCCTTCCCATGCTAGCAATGTATTTGACAACGCCAGCTTGATCTCCACCTGGCTGCCATCTCCTCCACACATCTGATCCTGCCCCGAACTCTATCCCTCTTGAAATAAATATGGGCACCACCCTGCAGACCAAGTGACCTGGAAACACTGCGCAGAGATATATGAGCAATGGAGCAACTGTGCCAAAGGAAACTCACAATTCACACACTCTGGGCAATGTGACAACTGGCAGAAAGACAAAATAAAATGACTGCCTCTGTACCTTTCACAGACTCCCTCAGCCGACACCACTACAGTCTGCTGCTGAAGCATGTCTGCAGCAGCTAAACCTGCTGTTTCTCTAACAAACCTCTTGCTGCAGTCCTTCAAAGCAGGAGGAACTGGGGCAGTCAAGGTCGGGATGGTGCTACAAGCCAAGAGAACCATTTCCTACCAGCTCGACAAACACCCAAGGACAGAGGAGAAGAAGCAGGCATGGGGGATAAGGGACAGATTTCAAGTGGTCACCTTGTATGCACCTACCTGGCCAGGCCCTTCGAGTAGCACGGCATGTTCAGAAGGGAAGCAATGACTGCATCACCTGAAATAAAGACACAAATTCTCAGGCATAGCAGCTGATGCCTCATCATTCAAGTTGTCACAAACCACAGATGTCAACAGTATGATTTCTGCTGTCAATATCAATTTGGAAAGTGCCATCGATAATGTGCCAGTACACTTCAATAATGTTTGACTCTAGAGACTGAGCCTGCACTGAAATCCTTGCTTTTTTTTTTTCCCCACTTGTTTTAAGCACTTTTCCAATAGACTCTATCTCTAAGTGTGGGCTAGGCAAGCACGGTGGGCATCTGTGCCACATCACCTCAGTGTGTCTTTGCTTTGGTGGGTTAGCAAAGAAGATTTTTTGATGCTATGAGCAGCTTCCTCTCTGTGTGAGTGGTCAGCAGGGGCCACAGCATTCTTTTTGGATGGATATACATCTCATGGAGACGCCAAAGCGGAGGGAAGAAGTTTGACATAAAAAGCTCAATTTAGACCCTATCAGGACCTCAGTGCAGACTCAGAACCAAGCTAGGATAATCTGGGCTTGGTTTTGTGAGACATACCTGTTTTTCAAGATGCAGGCACCTGGAAGATTCCTTTCTTCACTCTCAACCTGAAAAGAGAGATGGAGCAGTTAATGGGGGAAGAGAAAGGCCATGAAAATCACAAGCTCTGTAAAAAGTTTCTTTGCAAATAACAGTTTAACACTAAGAAGTTAGGTTAAAATGGTCGCAAAGTCTAAAATTAGTTACATTTTCAACTAAGAGCATATGCTTTTATTGTCTCTGATCTCAAATATAATCCCAGGAGGCTGTGAAAAGCATGCAAATTACAGAAAGCTAATTTGCTCCAACAGCGACACCTCCCATGTAGTTGGGAGGTCTATTAGACCCAGTGTACTCTCCATTATTTGCATATTAATAGCACCTGCTGAAATACTTTGGGATTTACTTTTCCTGCCAGCAGAGGGACAAAACAAACCCCCCAAAAATGATATAAAATTCCTTTCCTAGAGATTTGATGAACAATAAACTCTTTCGGCAGTGCTAAGAATGCCAAAGTAGCGAGAGGCCATGGGGTAGGATTGCAGATGCCATCTGTGATTTCCAGAGGAACTGGACTGCAAGCTTGCTTAAAGAAAAAATGAAGGATAAATAAAATCCTAAACCAAAAAAGCAAACAACAAAAAAGCTCTCTCTGGAAAGTGCTGGGTAATTTGAAATCACTCACTTGGCTCAAGTCTGAAGAATGGAAAAGTTTAACTAAAGAAATCCAGACACTGCAGCAAGTTAAAGAAACACAACAAAAACCCCCCTCCACATCCACAACCAGGGAAAGCAGAACCCCCCAAAGTGGACCTTGATTAAAAATCTACAAACCCTCAGGCTTTGATATTAGCCAGGCCTGCAAGGCCTTGTCTCCTGCACATAAAACAAAAGCTAAATTAAAACCAGCTACAGCCTGAGATTTACTTAAGAAGCCAACTTCCAATCTCTGCTTCTGACCACTGCTTCCCCTCCTGGCCCCCTAACTAGAAAAAAAAGCCCCTTGTATATATTCCTATAGCTCATCTTCCTCAGGGTGAGGGTGAAAGCAGCTTCCTTTCCACGGTAGCAAATGGAAAAAGCTCACTTTTCAGTGCAAAGCCGAGCCAGACCCCGCAGGCTGGACGTTTAACACGTGCCTCTCTCTGCAGAGTGGATTTGGGAAGCTGACCAGGGAGGCCAGGGCATTCCCCAGCACCTCTTTTTCCAACTGGTATTCCTAAAGAAGCACCAGCCCTGTACTCATATTCCCTTCAGGAGTTACAAGGGGCCTGCTTTTTCAACCCTCTGCTTGAATTCTGATTATGCATCCTTTTTAAAACAGGCACTGAAAGGCCCACTAGTTATTTACTGCTGGTGTGCTGGATTTCTGTAGCATTTTAACTACCTTCATACTCCCAAGCGAACGATGCAATTGACTTTAAGTTAAAATGACTAAATTTTTCTCCACATATTAAGAAAGTAGTGAAAGAGTGTTTCGTGTAGGACAATGAAGCACAGAAAAGTGACGTTTTGGGCAGCCTGGCCAGTGCTCTGCTGGGAGGGTGAACCCAGAGCCTGTCCTGAGCAAAGGCAGCCTTTTGCCTGGCCAATCCCTGTGGCCACCTTCCCATGCAGCAGCAGAGCCTCCACCTCCATCCCTTTGCATTGTGTGACTCCAGTGTGAGAGCTGGAGAGAAGAAGGGGCTCTTATTGGGAAATATATTATTATTGGCCTCTTCTCTCTTCACCAAAGAGCTCAATATGTCTTTCAGCTCTGCACAGCCAAATGAGACCTATGAAAAACTTGGTCAGTGTCAAGTATAATTACTGAAGGAGGCAATCAAACCTTACAGCAATGGGGACCCCTGAAATGCTCTAGACAGGCAACTCCCACCATGGCTGTCAACAAATGCTAATTCTCATTAATGTGTATGGAACTCTTAAGTGCTGCAACAGTGGTAGCTATTAGTATTAGCTAGTAGCTAATTAGTAATAAGTAGCAGAACTAGTTAAAGTTGCAGCATGGCAAGCAGATGCAGATTGCAAGACTCAGCTCTGAGCTTATGATCACTGTTGGTGATAATTGTCAGCATATTTTTGCATAGTCAAGAACCTCTACAGAGTTGGAAGGGAAAGGGGTTACCAGAAAGGTTCCCGAGAGGATTCAGAGGTTCAGGGCACTGAGAAGCAAAGCTCTCTCTTTATGTTTAAGATAGCAACTCAAAACTGTTAAAACCTGAGTGTTGCTATCATTCAGATAGATTCAGTGCCCTATAAAAATGGGTTTGCACCCCATTTCCAGAAGAAGAGGGGAGGATCCTTCTTCTCTAACTTTTCTATGTCTGGCAATCAGTTACCTGCTGTGGGCTGGTCACAGATGCCTCAAGGATGACCAGAGCAGGTATAATGCCTCAGTAGGGGAAGTCTCTTCACTGATCCAGAGAAAGCCCAGCCCCAACAAACAGGACTTGGTAACCCAAAGCATCTGCCACAGCACAGCCTTTCCTGCTGGCATGATGTGTTTCAGAGAGGTGAAGGCACAAAGCAGCATTCAGAGGAACCTGCCCTCATACATACATCCTGCCCTGGGGCACAGCATGGCAGGGAGATACCTACTGTTACTGTCTGCCATGCACGTGGCTAAAAACTGCCCCAGCCTTTTTGAGAAGTGTTCTTCCAGTCACAGAAAGCCATCTATTTGTAATGACAGCAATAAAAATAACAATAAAAACCCACCCTGAAAAGCAAAACCCAGGCCATTACCTATTATACCAAATTGAATTGGATGTTCCTTACCTGAAATTTCATGAGCAATTAGCAAACGGAATTAACCACAAATGCATGTATGCCCTATTATCCTTGCAGTGATTTCAGCAGCCACAACATTCCAAGCCTGCAGTTTGCCTCCAAACCAGAGCTTTCTCTTCTTTCTTATTTTTAACATGAAGTTCACGGCA